>NC_041219.1:18618654-18817233 GCF_002837175.3 Physeter macrocephalus | reverse complement strand
ATAAAGACATTAAAAAAAAAATATATATATATATATATATATATGACTTCCAAAAAGCTAAATAGGAAATATCTATTTATACGAATTATCCTCATATCACCGTTTAAGGCCTGATGACTCATGGGTATAGGAATCTTATTTTGGATCTTGAAGCTTCCTGATTCCATGCTTGGAAAAGGAGCTGCCTTCCAAAATATTTGAGGTGTTGATGCTCAAAACATTTAAGAAGGAATTTAAGACTCAATGGTAGGCCAAGGTCAATAAAAAACCTCAAAGAGAATCTCAAGATTAATGAAAGAACCATTATATAATTTTTAAAAGCATTTCATAAGAAAGAATTAAAACTATCACATCCAAAATTACAGCAGGAGAATTGCATAGACAGCTAATACTTTGAAAATCTCTTAAATGGCAATATTACATTGACTCTTTTTTATATGGAATTTTTCTTTTTTTCTATAAATTTATTTATTTATTTTTGGCTGCATTGGATCTTCATTGCTGCACGCAGGCTCTCTCTAGCCACGGCGAGTGGGGGCTACTCGTCGTTGCAGTGCGTGGGCTTCTCATTGTGGTGGCTTCTCTTGTTGCAGAGCATGGGTTCTAGGCATGCAGGCTTCAGTAGTTGCAGCATGCGGGTTCAGTATTTGTGACACACAGGCTTAGTTGCTCCGCAGCATGTGGGATCTTCCTGGGCCAGGGCTCAAACCCATGTCCCCTGCTTTAGCAGGCAGATTCTTAACCACTGTGTGACCAGTGGAGTCCCTATGTGGAATTTTTTAAGAAGTCTAATTTTAAAAGCATTTGTAAAATATAAAGATTTGCAATAACAACATCAAATAAATTTATAGTATGTCACAAAATGTCAACACTGGAAGAAATTATGGAAGTGGTGAGAGTGTCACTGAGGAACATTTAATTGAAAAGATTAAAGTTTATGCCTGACTTTAAATAGTCTATCTTGGTTGTATTTTGCACAGCAAAATAAAATTGAAATCTAAGAATATTATAGGTTCCTTCGTACAACTCTAGTGAGAACTTCAAAATCTTCTTGGCCCTATCTCATACTCCAGCTACTGTTACAGTAATAACTGAATGAAGATTTTGACCAACTTCATGCAGATGTAATTGATAGCACCTCACCCCTGCTTCCTGCCATGGAGTTTCCCTGAAACTGTGGCAGGGCAACACATAAGAATTTGCCCATCATTCACATATGTTCAATTCAGAAATATACAGTAATCAAAGCCATGGAGCCACCTTCGGCCAATTAGGTATGAGAATGATTAGATGAATATGTCCTCATTTTGGACCCTCAGGTGGACAGTTCTGAGGTGTCTTGTATAAGCCCTCTTAGACATCCTCATAAGATAAAACACCAGTTGCCTGTAGCACTGGTCAAATCCATATAACATCCTTGTGTTGGTCTTTTCACCTTTCTCATTTTCACTCTCCATGTCTTGCACTTTTGCTCCCTGAGATCATATTGTCACAGGATTTTCTCTGAGAAAAATTTAGGCTAAGATAGGTACTATTTCTGTTCTTTGTGCCTTGGGGAGGGCAGGGGGAACTCAGAGTCTTTCAGATCTTTCAGTATGTGTTGACCTTAAACAAATGATCAAGTTACTCAGCAGCAAACATAAAAGAGAACCAAATTCCTAATTTAAACACACAAATTCTGTTTATTTTATAACACAAATCTCATAATACCATAAAGTGAAAGCCCTAGTATAAATTACAAAATTTTTAAAGTGCCACATTAATTGCTTATGTTGAATTCTAAACCTCTGAGAGATTCACTGTTAAAAAATTGTACAAAAGTACTGATTATTTTCTTTTAAATGAGATTTATACTACATTATCTTTAAAAGAAATTTATATCAGATTGTTTTTAAATGGCAACTCTTTAGAACATTAAATGGCTCAGTTATCAAAATGTCCATTTTTTTCTTTTTTTTAATACTTTATTTTTAATATAAATTTATTTATTTATTTTTGGCTGTGTTGGGTCTTCGTTGCTGTGCGTGGGCTTTCTCTAGTTGCAGCGAGTGGGGGCTACTCTTCGTTGCGGTGAGCAGGCTTCTCATTGCCATGGCTTCTCTTGTTGCGGAGCACGGGCTCTAGGCACATGGGCTTCAATAGTTGTGGCTCGCAGGCTCTAGAGCACAGGGTCAGTAGTTGTGGTGCACAGGATTAGTTGTTCTGCAGCATGTGGGATCTTCAGGGACCAGGGGTCGAACCCATGTCCCTGCAATGGCAGGCGGATTCCTTTTTTTTTGTCTGTTTTTGTTTGGTCAAAAAAATTATTTAAAAAATTTTTAACATCTTTATTGAAGTATAATTGCTTTATATTGTTGTGTTAGTTTCTGCTGTATAACAAAGTGAATCAGCTATATGTGTACAAATATCCCCATATCCCCTACCTCTTGCATCTCCCTCCCACCCTCCCTATCCCACCCCTCTAGGTGGTCACAAAGCACCGAGCTGATCTGTGCTATGTAGCTGCTTCCCACTAGCTATCTATTTTACATTTGGTAGTGTATATATGTCCATGCCACTCTCTCATTACGTCCCAGCTTATCCTTCCCCCTCCCTATGTACTCAAGTCCATTCTCTATGTCTGCATTTTTATTCCTGTCCTGCCCCTTGGTTCTTCAGAACCATTTTTTTTTTTAGATTCCATATATATGTGTTAGCATACAGTATTTGTTTTCCTCTTTCTGACTTACTTTACTCTGTATGACAGACTCTAGGTCCATCCAGCTCACTACAAATAACTCAGTTTTATTTCTTTTTATGGCTGAGTAATATTCCATTGTATATATGTGCCACATCTTCTTTATCCATTCATCTGTCAATGGACACTTAGGTTGCTTCCATGTCCTGGCTATTGTAAATAGTGCTGCAATGAACACTGTGGTACATGACTCTTTCTGAGTTATGGTTTTCTCAGAGTATATGCCCATTAGTGGGATTGCTGGGTCATATGGTAGTTCTATTTTTAGTTTTTTAAGGAACCTCCATACTGTTCTCCATAGTGGCTGTAACCACTTACATTCCCACCAACAGTGCAAGAGGGTTCCGTTTTCTCCACACCCTCTCCAGCATTTATTGTTGGTAGATTTTTTGATGATGGCCATTCTGACTGGTGTGAGGTGATACCTCATTGTTTTGATTTGCATTTCTCTAATGATTAATGATGCTGAGCATTCTTACATGTGCTTGTTGGCAATCTGTAGATCTTCTTTGGAGAAATGTCTATTTAGATCTTCTGCACATTTTTGGATTGGGCTGTTTGTTCTTTTGATATTGAGGCAGGTGGATCTTAACCATTGCACCACAAGGGAAACCCAAAATATGCATTTTTGGCAGATGTTTTCAAAAACACATCTATTGTATGAAACAATGAATTCCTTGTCTGCTATAATGGCATCATTAGTCCACAGAAAAGTTTCTTCCCCATCACATTAAGATTCTTCATTTAGATAGCTATAGACATGTTTTGACATGTTTACATTATTGTGAAATGTCGTACTTACCCTTTTGTAAAATACATCCACTTTGAGTAAACAATATACAAATTATAAATTAAGGCACCAGATAGTTGTAATTTTAATAGTGAAAGTGAGATATTCTACATCTTCATGTTATTGTAAAATTATTTCAGGTTTTAGCCTCATTGTTGCATTCAGTTTTTAATGAAGAGTTTCAGTTACATGAACATAGTTACTACTTTTTATTGATTATAAAGGATTGTCAGCCTTCTGTAACATAATCGCCAGTAAAATTTTCTGTGGCGCAACCGTGTCTGTTTAAGTGCTAGCTCAATGTATTCATAGGAAAAAGGGAGGAGGAAGAATAAAGCTTGTTGTTCTATATCATTAATTCTCCAGCATATCAATATTGAAGACATTAAAACCACAGAGGAAAAATGTATTCACCAATAGAGGATTTTCTCTATACAAATAACATTTCAATGGTGGTCAAAGGGAAGCTTAGGAGAAAGGAGAAAAGATATAACCACATGTGCATACTGCTTGGAAAGATACACAAAGTAACAGAGTCTGTCAAATAAATTTATATTTCATATTAAATACTTAAGAAAAACCTCAACATGAATCTTAATCAGCACACAGATCTATTGCAAAATATTCAGCATGTAATGGTAGCCATGCTCTCAGAGGAAAAGATAAATAATTTTACCTACCAAAGAACTGCAGAACTGTCTTCTTTCTCAACATTCACTGTTGCCAAAAACAACACAATAATAGATGTGCTTTGCTATAGTATGACTATACTTTTACTGGAATGGACAGTGTCATCTTAAGCTCACAGAACATATTTTGTCCAAATAGATATTGATTGCTAAAACTGTGTATGTATCTGAGGAATTATTTGTAGTAAAATCATCTATTTATACATCTTAGGGTATGCCTCTTCCCCTGCAGTTCATGTATATATGGTGGTAGAATTTCCAAATGAATTATCCTTTGTTTAAATTCAAAGTATTTGAGAAGAAGAAAGAAGAAAAAGAAAAAAGAAAGAAAACCTTGAAAGCAGACTAAATATGTCCAAGTTTCTTATATTTAATTATTCATGGCATACTATGATATGTCAAGCAGATGAGAAAGGCCAGCACAAAAGAAGACCTTGCAAGTACTCTGTCTTCTCAATTGCACTCATGTTGAAGAAATAATCTATAGATGTACAATAAGGAGGGAAAAATGTCAGCAGTTACAAGGATGAAGACTGAGTCAAGTATTTCTTCTTTGAAACTTTGAAAAAAATACCGTGAGATTTAATTTTAGCTCATGCTGTTGAAAACAATTTTATGTCACTCTTTTTTTCCCCACAATTTTCAGTAGCTCAGAGAGTATAATTAAATTTTATTTGTATATTTTTCTTTGATTTTGGTTATATGTATGCATATTTTTATTCTAAAATATATCCTCTAATAAGCTTACTCTAATAATATTTGACATAAGTATAAAAATGAAGATAATTTTCTATTTTGTAAAATACTGCAGACTGGATAAATACCCTGCATGACATTCACACTAAGCAGCTAAAAATTCTTATATCTTTTCATATCTTATATGATATGAAATTTTCATTTTAAATGCATTGTCAAGTTAACAAGAATATACGGAAACAGGAAAAGCCAAACAAAGTGAAAAGGGGGATCTTTTGAAGGAAGCAAATTCAGAAGCTGGCTTTCCACCCAGAGGGTTTCTGCTAAACCCCAGTCACTTGAAATTTCAATTTGAGAGGTATATGAGGAGTGGGAAGAAGGGGGTGAGGTAAATGACAAGAAATAATGTCTAGGGCTTTCCTAGGGTTGAATAACTAATAGAATCCCCTGATATAAAGATTAGACCACAAAGTCCAGGAAATAGTTTCATTCATAGGAGAGAATGCAATGAATTTGGACAGTCTCACATGAATCTTGGTTTTCTGAAGGGTAAAATAAATCTATCCTAAAGATTATAATCATAAGACAGACCTCATCTAACCATGGTAACCAATTTCATAAAATCTATGTTGTTTCCCCAAATCTCTAGCAAATATTTTAAAGTGTTCTTCGGTTTGTGTAACCCATATGACTGGCAGAAGAAAAAGTATACCTTCTCTGAATGTGTCAAAGATTCTCACAGGTAGAATTAAGTGAAAAAAGCAAGTCACAAGGCATAGACAAAACCAAGTTACTATAACCAAGAAATATCAGACAGCAAATTCAGACTTGCAGAGATGTCAGAATTATTAGACAGCAATTATTAAATAAATACATTTACTTTGTTTAAAAAATAAGAGTGCCTTAAGAAAAAAGCAAGGAACAGAGAACAGAAATACAGATGAATGGAACGGGACAGAAAGCCCAGAAATAAACCACACACCTATGGCCAATTAATCTACGACAAAGGAGGCAAGACTATAAAATGGAAGATGGGCTTCCCTGGTGGTGCAGTGGTTAAGAATCCGCCTGCCAATGCAGGGGACATGGGTTTGAGCCCTGGTCTGGGAAGATTCCACATGCCGCGGAGCAACTAAGCCCGTGTGCCACAACTACTGAGACTGTGCTCTAGAGCCCACAGGCTACAACTACTGAGCCCATGCACTACAACTACTGAGCCCGTGCACCACAACTACTGAGCCCGTGCACCACAACTACTGAGGCCCACGTGCCTAGAGCCCGTGCTCTGCAACGAGAAGCCACTGCAATGAGAAGCCCGTGACTGCAACGAAGAGTAGCCCCCACTCACCGCAACTAGAGAAAGCCCGCACAGCAACAAAGACTCAATGCAGCCAAAATTAAATAAATTAAATAAATAAAATTTTTAAAAATTTTAAAAATTAAAAAATAAAAAATAAAATGGAGGAAAAACAGTCTCTTCAATGAATGTTGCTGGGAAAACTGGTCAGCTACATGTAAAAGAATGAAATTAGAACATTCTTTAACAACATACCCAAAAATAAACTCAAAATAGAATAAAGACCTAAATGTAAGACTGGATACTATAAAGCTCTTAGAGGAAAACATAGGCAGAACACTCTTTGATATAAATCGCAGCAATAGCTTTTTCGATCTGTCTCCAGAGTAATGGAAATTAAAAAACAAAAATTAACAAATGGAACTTAATTAAACTCAAAAGCTTTTGCACAGCAGAAGAAACCATAAACAAAACGAAAAGACAACCCACAGAATGGCCGGTTGTCAGTTGCAAATGATGCAACTGACATCAAGGGATTAATCTACAAAATTTATGAACAGCTCATGCAGCTCAATATCAACAAAACAAACAACCCAATCAAAAAAATGGGACATAAAGAGACATTTCTCCAAAGAAGACATACAGATGGCCAAGATGCAAATGAAAAGATGCTCAACATCACTAATTATTAGAGAAATGCAACTCAAAACTACACGATATTGCCTCACACCAGTCAGAATGACCATCATCAGAAAATCTGCAAACGACAAATGCTGGAGAGGGTGTGAAGAAAAGGAAACCTTCCTACACTGTTGGTGGGAATGTAAATTGGTACAGCCACTACGGAGAACAGTGCAGAGGTTCCTTAAAAAACTAAAAATAGGGGCTTCCCTGGTGGCGCGCAGTGGTTGAGAGTCCGCCTGCCGATGCAGAGGACGCAGGTTCATGCCCCAGTCCAGGAAGATCCCACATGCCGCGGAGTAGCTGGGCCTGTGAGCCATGGCCTCTGAGCCTGCGTGTCTGGAGCCTGTGCTCTGCAACAGAAGAGGCCACAACAGTGAGAGGTGTGCGTACTGCAAAAAAAATTAAAAATTAAATACCAAGAAAGAATATTAAAAGCAGCAAGGAATAGCAACAAATAATCACAACAGTGAGGGGCCCGCGTACCACCAAAAAAAAAAAAAATTAAAACTAAAAATAGAGCTACCGTATGATCCAGCAATCCTACTCTTGGGCATATATCCAGAGAAAAACATGGTTTGAAAGGATACATGCACCCCAGTGCTCATTGCAGCACTGCTTACAATAGCCAAAACATGGAAGCAACCTTAATGTCCATCAACAGATGAATGGATAAAGAAGATGTGGTACATATACACAATGGAATATTACTCAACCATTAAAAAGAATGAAATAATGTTATTTGCAGTAACATGGATGGACCTGGAGATTATCATACTAAGTGATGTAAGTCAGAGAAAGGCAAATATCATATGATATCACTTATATGCCAAATCTAAAATATGATACAAATAAACTTATTTACAAAACAGAAACAGACTCACAGACCTAGAAAATGAACTTATGGTTACCAGGAGGGAAGACTGTAGGGGAGGGATAGATTGGGAGTTTGGGATTGACGTGTACAAACTGCTATATCTAAAATAAAATGCCTTTCCATGAAAAAAAAAAAAAAGGAAAAGAAAAGAAGCAAGGGTAAGGGAATGATGAAAATACTCAAGCAGTTATGGAAAAGACCACATAAATTTCGTGAAAATTAAAAATGTTAGAAGTGGAATATAGAAGGATTTAACATCAGATTAGATTCTATTGAACAGATAATTAGTGAAAGGGAAAAAAATTTTAATTTAGTATAAGGTATAACAAAAAAGAAAACATAAAATATAAGTAAAGAGGGATGAAGATTAGAGAGGAACATTTAACAGAAAAATTCAGACTTCCAGTGGAAGTTAAAAATGAATAAAAACCATGATATATTCAAAGATATATATCTGGAGAATATAAAGATATATTAATTAACACAGCATAGCACTGAAAGGAATATATGACTAGACTACACTAAAGAGATTAGGAACAGGTTTATGTCTTCTGGAAATACAATAAATGACAGCTGGCATGACAGATAAATAATGAAATAAAGTCCTATTAAATAAACAGTAAACCATACTGAAAAAGAAAAATACAAAATAGTTTAATTACTTAAATGTTAAAGGAAAACCTATACAACTTAAAAAATATGCATTCTACATATATAGAGTATATGCACACAAATCTGTGATTTTAAATTAGGAAAGGGTACAAATGAACAGAAATTATGTTAAGTTCTATGCTTCTAAAATTACAAATCTCTATTCATTAAGGATGTCATAAGAAGAGTGTAAAGACAAGCCGCAAACTGGGAAAAATATATTGCCATAGATATCTAACAAAAGATTCACAAGAGGGAGGAGATATAGGGATATATGTATATGTATAGCTGATTCACTTTGTTATAAAGCAGAAACTAACACACTATTGTAAAGCAATTATACTCCAATAAAGATGTTTTAAAAAAGAATATGAATATATATACACATTGAAAAATATGACTTGTATGTGTCATAACTTATACATTAGAATATGTATTTTATATGTGTGTGAAATATATTCCACACATTTTTAAGACATAAACAACCCAAAGGGAAATGCATAAACTTTTCTAAAGGTATTTGAGGAGAGGACATACAAATGGCCAAGAATCATGTGAAATTTTTTTTTTACTTAATTTATAATAGAAGTGGAAATAAAACATAATGTTGCCACTTAAACTTAGTAGAGCAGTAAAATTTTTACAAAAACAAAACAAAGAAATCTAAATATTGCAATAGTTGCTAAGCATGTGGAAGAGAGAAATACTGATGAAAAATAATTTGACAATACCTTATTTTTCAGGTACTTTTTTTTAGACATATAACCTGGGGAGAAGAGGGTCTTAATTCCTCCACCAAAAGTATATATGAGAATTTTTATGTTAGTAAGTTTGTAGCAGCAAAAGTCTGTGAGCAAGAGAGAAATATCAAAAGGAAAACGCTTACACACACACACACACACGCACACACACACACACACACACACACACACACAGTGGTGTATTCGTGAAGTAGAATGAATTAATTTTAGCTAAATAATCAACATGAATCTCAACATACTATTAAGTGGAAAACAATAGGAGAAGGAAATCTATTATATTGTTCAATCAATATATATTTCAAAAAAACATGGAAATCTATATAATCCATAATCCAATATAACCAACTCACATGGCAAAATTTGCTTTTTGCCAGAGAATACAAAATTCAGAGAGAAGGAGACCTCTGGTAAAAGGTTCTTGTAATGAAATGGTTATGTGCTCTGTCACACTGGATAATGGCTACAAGAGGGTTAGAATTATTGTCTTTATACTCTCCACATACACTAGAAAAATTGTATTTCTTCAATATTTAATTTAAATCAGGAAAGGTATTGTTATAAAAATATTGTAAACATAAAATAACAATTGAATAAAGGAGTATAATTATTTCTGTGGAGGCTACTGGGAGAAATTTCTATGGATGTTAATACCAAAATTTGTTGTAAATTCTCCAATGGCTCAATATGATATCTCACTAATGGTGTGCATTTATAATAGAAAAATATTATTTTTCAGTGTTGACCATGAGAAACCTCTTGATCAGATTTGTGGCTCATTTGTTATACACAGATTTGTTATACACATATATATATGTTTGCCATTATGAGTTTCACCATTACTTCTCAATTTGCTACACTTCCCTTTTTGTCCTCTCATCCAAGTTTTGCCATTGTGCTTGCTGTTATAATACTCAAAAAATCCTTCTTGCATACATTTGGAAATTAAAATAAATAAATTAAAACACAAATATTTCTGAGACATTTTATAGGTTGCACACATGTTGTACTGACATAGTTTCATATTAATATGATAAACCTAAGAAAAATCACAGGTGGTACGTATTATAGATATGTGTAGGAAATAGTAGCACACTACACACTCAAGACACTCACAGAAGTATTTTGTACTTTATCTAAAAAGACAAGTAGGCAACAGAAACTAATTTATCTTTAAATCATTGCCAATTTTTCTCTTCTAACAAAATTCACATATTCTTGACTCCAAGCTGACAAAATCATTATTTTCTAAAATATATAATATGGCTAGACTGTGCTACGCACATTCTGAAAAAAAACATAATGCAACTTGAAATTCTAAACCAAAGAAGTGGAAAATAGAGAATGAGAATATGCCATTTTAAATAGTAAAGTAGTGAATTCTGCAAAACACAGTATTTTAAGGTCTGTTAATAATAAAGGAGAGTGTTTGCTTTGTGTAGGAAAAAAAAATGACAGCCTTGTACTAGTCTTTTTTTTTTTTTTAGTAACCTCCTAAGTCTAACTTAGCAAGCTAGCCTCTATTGTATTTTCCATTATTTTATCTTATTTTATTTTGTTTGTTTTTTGTTTTCTTGCAAGTCTTATTTTCTAAATTCTGATCTTTTGTTTGATGGTAGTTTATCTGTGGATATGTTGGGAGTCATTGTTTAAGATGCTGTCCTCTTGTGAATATTTTTAATCATTTCTACCAGTTCACTAGTAGCTTTATACAATCCTAGGACCGTATTAAATACATTTTTTGCTTGAGGCTTACGGCCATTCCCTTTCCTGTATCCTCTGCTAAGTATATCATGTCAACTGCTCAATGTAGGAAAGTGGTGAATGTCCATATGGTTGAATAATGGCCTTCCTATTGGAATTATTCCCCCATATATGATTTTAAGATAAAAAAAATTAGGGACCATTTTTCCTTTGCCCTGCTGTACTTTGTGTTGGCCTGGTATACTTCAGATGGAGAAAATATATGGTATGTGGTTTATATATTCCTGGTTACTTGGAATATTTTTCATTGGTAAAACAGGATGGATATCAAGAAGACTGATCATGTTCAATGTGGTCATGCAATTAATGTTTCAGATTGATTGATTGATAATGATGAGATAAAGAACATTCTTAAAAATGGATTGAATTGAATAGTATGTCTACTTTGGGTTTAAACAAGTAGAAATATAAGTATATAATGAAACAGCAATCTCACTGCATTAATTTTAAAAAGAACTGTGTTTTCTTACCTCATTAGATACATTTTTATAATCTTCCCATTTCCATAGTGAAAAAAAAAAAAAAACTAGCTAATAGTGTTAACTGTAAAGAGCCATTTCCATGAGGCAGTTGATCAAATTTTTTCATCTTAACAGAATGTGGCAATCTATGAGCCTTACAAAAAGCCTTTTTTAAATAAGAGCCATTTTACCTCTGGGCTTGTGGTGCAATCAGTATATGCTCCAACTTTTTCAGTATAGTCATTCACATTGATTTAATATAGAATTAGAACACAGCTTTAATGGAAATATTAATTTTCAATACAGATTATGTAATTAAATGAAACTAAAGGAGAGTTAACTAATGAATTGCTGTTTGCTTCAAATTCTATACGAGAAAATAGACTTTTAAGTTTAAAAAGTTTTAATAAATGCTAACGTTATAACTCTTAGAAGCAAAATGCAAATTACTGCAGGGTTTTGTTGTTTTTTTCAATGACTACAGAATTGGAACCACACACACTTCTCACCTATCTTCTTGAGGCTTTAGGTTCAATTAAACTAAAAATGGGTGATGCCAAATATAATTGCTTAATTTTTAGGTCCATGTATAACTGTTAGAAATTTAAATCTCTCCACATTATAGATTTATTTACGATTGGCTAATTAAAAATTTGCTTAGTTAAGATTTTTTGACACCAAGGAGACTTGAGAGCCTTTTAAAATCACCATTCGTGAATATCTTCCCCTTGTAAATAACAACATAGAAGCATGTATCAAGAAAACCAGGTGATCCACGATTCAAGAAATAAAAGGTCCTTTTCATTTTGTAAGGCACAAAGTGGTTTTTGTACACTATAGCACTCAAACTTCTTATTCTAATCCTTTTAAACTGACCCAAACAAGTAAATAGATAATAATTAATGAAGCTAAATTCAAAATTTCTAGAGAAATATTTTCCAAGAAAATAAGTTGTCTTCTAATTTTTTCCACAGCACTTTTCCTTAATTCTGTTTATACTTACACCACAATTTTATATACGTGTGTAAAAAATAAATATACTGCATTAAAGGAATTTTCCTGATGTACACACTTCGATGTACAGGGATTTTAAGTTAAATTCCCTAATTAAGAATTTTGCACAGTAATATTAATGTTATGTGGGGATTAGTTGAGTAAACTTTGATTTTTTCTCCAGCAAAAGTTGTGTTAGAAAAATAGAGATAGTAAGATAATGTGACTATAAAATGACAGTTTCTCTCTCTCTCTCTAATTCATTCTGTCTTCCATCACCCTCTCTCGTCTATATCCACACAAAGATGTGCACAAGTGCACACACATAAATAAACAGATAACTGTCCACAAGTACACACGATGTACTGAAATTACGTCTGACGAATATAGTTCTAATTCTATATTTAAAAAAAATATTTTTAACAAGCACACATGCATGTATTGCTTGCTTATATTTGTTTATAAAAATCATTTACATTGTCCTTGATTACGGATTAAAATTAAGCAGCTATTGTTTTATTTCTAGATAAATTATACTGTGGAATTATCCACAGTAATGATTCCCATGGCTTTATTATATAACCTAGCAATTATTTCCTTCTTTTGTAGGTTTTTTTTAAAAAGTCTACTGAAAAACTGATATTTAAATAATAACAGTAATGTAAAATTCAAATTATCCACATTTCTATCACCTAATAAAATCAGTATATTTATTTTTTCCTTTTTTTTAACATCTTTATTGGAGTATAATTGCTTTACAATGGTGTGTTAGTTTCTGCTTTATAACAAAGTGAATCAGCTATACATATACATATATCTCCATATCTCCTCCCTCTTGCGGCTCCTTCCCACCCTGCCTATCCCACCCATCTGGGTGGTCACAAAGCACGTAGGTGATCTCCCTGCACTATGCAGCTGCTTTGCACTATTTTACATTTCATAGTATGTGTAAGTCCATGCCACTCTCTCACTTCGTCCCAGTTTACCCTTCCCCCTCCCCGTGTCCTCTACTTCATTCTCTATATCTGCGTCTTTATTCCTGCCCTGCCCCTAGGTTCTTCAGAATTTTTTTTTTTTTAGATTCCATATATATGTGTTAGCATACAGTATTTGTTTTTCTCTTTCTGACTTACTTCACTCTGTATGACAGACTCTAGGTCTGAGGCTGATGCTAATGTTGTTATGTACTTTACATTGTACATACATTAACTCACAATGTAATATTATAGTTTTGCATTTAATGGTTATCTTGTTACTAAATTAAGAAGTAAAGAAAGTTTGCCTTTTATATGTACACAAAAAATTAAGATGTCAGCTGTTCTGTATTATTTTCTGTGGATACGAGTTTCCTTCTAATAGCATTCCCTTTAGCATTTTTTTTACTCTAGTATAATTTTGTTGTTGATGAGTTTTCTCATATTTAATTCATAAGAAATGGCTATTTTTACTCTTATTTCTAAAAAATATTTTCATTGGATATAGAATATTAAGTTGATAATTGTCTTCTTTCAGCTCTTTAACGCTGTCATTCAAATATCTTCTGGCATCCAGTTTTTATCACACTTGTATTATTTTTATGTGTCTCTAAGTTTTGTTGTTTCTCTTGCAGCATTTATGCTTTTCTCTTTTTTACTTTTGATCTATAGCAGTTTAACTATGAGTTTTTCTTTTCTTTGAATTTTTCCTACATGTGGTTTGCTGCTCCTCTTGGATATGTAAGTGGATATTTTGGGCTCATTTGGAAAAACTTTTAGACATTATTTCTTCAAATATATTTTTATGCCCAATTCTTTCTTCTTTCCTTCTGGAATTCGTATTTTACATATGCTAAAATACTTGATATTGTCTCATGTCTCTGAGGCTCTACCTTTTTTGATGTTGTTTTTCAGTCATTTTTTTCCTTTGTTCATCAAAATGTATATTTTCTATTTATTCATCTTCAGTTCCATTGATCTTTTATTTTGCAGTCTCCATCTGCTATTAAAACAATCCAGGGAATTTTTTTACTTCATATACTATAATTTTCAGCTCTAAAATTTCCATTTGAATGCATTAATTCTTGCTTTTGTTTTCTAAATAGTATCCATTTCCCTACTGATATTCTCCATATTTTCACTCATTATGCATATTTATTCCCTTAGGCATAGAACATGTTTATTGTAGCTATTTTAAAGTCTTTCTCTGTTAACATCAATACCTGAATCATCTCCAAGTTTATTCTACTGATCACCTTTTTCGCTGTTTTTGATAACAAGTCACACATATTTGTTCCCTTGCATGGCTAGTCCTTTGTTTACTGTAGGACAGACACTGTGCATGTATATTACAGAGACTGGACTATGCTGTTTTTCTTTAATGGGTATTGATAGTGGTTTAAACTAGGCTTTGTAGTCAATTAAATTACTGGAGGATTCTTTTGATCCTGTTAGCCTTCGTTTATTGTTTTTTAGGGCTGTTTTGTCTTGAACCCATAGTGTCACACTTACTTTAGGTTGTGGTCTTTACTCCTAATTTGTGTCCCTTTCTGGAGGTGCTCAAGAAGTCTTATACTCAGACTGGCCCAAGTACTGCATGAATGCTGATATCTGTTCAGCTCTCAGCCCCATGGCAGCTATTTTCTGGGAGGGTCTCTCAGTGACATGCCCTGAGCATGCTCAGCCCAGCCCTCAGCAGGGATACATGAGAAATCCCCAAGTAGAATTCTGAAGAGGACATCCAGCCCCACCCCCAACCCAAAATCTGGACAGCTTGCTCCTTATAGATAAATTGCCCAACAAATATTAACATTTTAAGCAGTTGTAGACTGATCTCTGCCTCATCAGCTCATGATGTCACTATGGCCAGCTTAAGCTTGTCAACTCTTCCATTCTATGGTCAATAAAGTCCCTGTAAGCAGAGAGGTAGAGTTGCCATAGGACCTTCCTCATGTGTTTCCCTCTCTCAGTCATTACAGACCATCACTGGTTGTTGTCCATTGCCTGAGAACAAAATGCCTCATGCATTTTATCCACTATTAAACTTGCTTATCATGAGAGGGCAATTCTGGTAGTATTTATTCTGTTGTTTCCAACAGTAAATTTTAATCATATCCAAATTAATTTGTAAGTTAAGTATAATGTCAATACATTTTTAAATATAAAATTTATGAAGAAAAATATCAGCATTAACAAGAACATTATATAAAAGTAGAAGGATGATTATATGGTAAACTAATTGTAATCCAAATATAGTTCCCATGGGAATAGAAACAAAGAACAATACAATGATAAAATAAAAGCTTAGAAGTAGATAAAAATTTTAACAAAAATTTAATGTTTAGTACATTTCATATTTTGAGTCAATACATAAAATATGCTTTAAAATGGTACCATAATTAGCTCTGACTCTGGAAGAAAACACCTTCATCAATTTACTGAAAAGGTTCAACTCACTGGGGAATAAATATAAAATGATTTATTTCTTCCAAACACATTCTTCAACCGTACTCTAATGAATGTCCTTTTCCTATCTAATGATAGCTTGGGGAAATTCCATAAAGTTCTGGTTAGTTTCTTGCATTAAGACATAGTTTATAAAACAAACCAAATATAAAAAGACAAATTTTAGATATCCTAGGAAGTTTTAAAAAGGACTGAGTAGGAGAAGATTTTGAGTAACTGTTATTATTGCCTGGCATGATGATGACATTGTGGATACAGAGAAAATGTTCCTTTTTCTTCAGGTTAATACTGATTACTTATGGGTAAAATGATATGATATCTGGATTTTCTTTGAAATACTTTAGATAATATACATAATATAGTGGGGTAGAAGTGGGTGTGGGCATATGAAAAGATGTTGATAATTACTGAAACTGGGTACAAAACATAAATAGGAGATAAATGTTCTCTATATTTCTACATGTTTGTTATGCATCTATGTAATTGAGTTGTGCATCTATGTGCCTTAAGTGCTTTACTTTTTGTGTATTTGGAAAATTTCATCATAAAATGTTGGGTGCTGGCTTCTGGTTATAGTTCCAACATGCAGAGAGATTGGAAACTCTCCCTCCTAAACTTACAAGAAAAGCTAAACAGACCAATTCAATGAATTTCCATGGACCCATCAGAGAACTGGGGTCACAGGGAAAACTACCATCCAAAACTACCATGCTAATCTCAAGGTGAGTTTGGAGAGCAAAAAACTTGTAGGAAGTCTTCAATGGTAATTTTGACAAATTCCTGAAGGCTGAGTTTGGCCTAATATGGTAGTGAGAAACTCTTACTATTGCAGATGACAGCCATTCATAGGAGGACATCCACATTCTCACAGGCTCTACCTATAGGAATCATCGCAGATTCTAATGACAAAGACCCAAGAAAGATCCCACATGAGCTTTTGCATTGGTGGTGGGGGAGGAGTAACTGTTGTGAAACACACTCAGAACTTTCTTAATAACAGAGGCTTACTTTCAAGAGAAAAAGATTTTATCACAGTTTTACATACCTTGAAACAAGGCATTTTTTGATTCCAGTCTCCTCTGGCCTTCTTCTGGCCTTCTTTCACTTGAGGTGTGTGTGTGTATGTGTGTGTGTGTGTGTGTGTGTGTGTGTGTGTGTGTGTGTGTGTGTGTGTGTACCTAAGACACTTATGATGGCCTCAGCCTAGGGAACTGGCTCTCTGAAAAGCAGTAGTTTAATCATAGGCTTTTAGAGAGCTTCCCTCTCACATCTCCCCACACATTACCACACTCCCTGTATGGATTATAGCTAAAGGAGCTGCAAGATGCAGCTATGAAAGAAAGAGTTCTTAGAGAAGTCCACTAGTAACAGGTGAGATTAAAACAAGGATATGAGAGAAATTTTAAATCTCTGACATTTACAACTACAGCAAACATTAAGTAGAGCCTGACCCCTACCCAAATTAATAAAACTTCACAGTAAAGGTCTGTTTATTCTATACAGCATGTCCAGCTCGCAACAAAACCTTACAAGGCATACTAAGGGCAAAAAAACAAAAATCAAACAAATACAGTCTGAATAGATAAAGCATCAGAATTAGACTCAGATATCACATAGATGTTGTAATTATCAAATACGGAACTTAAAATAACTATGATTAGCATCTTAAGAACTGTAGTGGAAAAAGTACCCAACCTGTAAGAATGGATGAGTAATATAAGCAGAGCAACGAAAACTCTAAGAATAAAAATAGAATGTAAAAATCAAAAACACTGTAAAAGAAATAAAGAATGTTTTTGATGGGCAAGATAATGGTTTAGATGTTGTTAAAGAAAGAATGAGCGAGCATGAAGATAGTTTAATGAAACCTCATAAAAGTAAATGCAAAGAGTAAAGAATTAAAAACAAAAGAGATCAGACATGCAAAAAATGAATAATATTCTTGTATTTCAAAAGGTGTATCATATGTGTAATTGGAATAACATAAAGCATCCAAACTGGAAAAGAAGTAAAATTACATCTGTTTGCAGATGAGATGATCTTATGTGTAGAAATTTCTAAAGATTCCACCAAAAAAAGCTGTAGAACCAATAAATGAATGCAGCAAAGTAAAAAGATGCAAAGATAACATGCAATAAGTTGTATTTCTGTACATAAACAATGAACAATCTGAAAAGAAAATTACAAAAACAATTCCATTTATAATAACATCATAATAACATCAAAAAGGGTAAAATACTTAGGAATTAACTTAATCAAGGAGATGAAAGAAATAAATGGAAATATATCCCATGTTCATGGATTGGAAGATGGATAAAGAGCCCAGAAATAAACCCTTGCATATATGAGCAAGTAATTTTTGAAAACAGTGCAAATACTATTCAATAAGGAAAGGACTGTCTTTTCAACCAATAGTGCTGGGAAAACTACATCTCCACATATAAAAGAATTAAGTTGGGTCCTTATCTAACACCATATACAAAATTAATTCAAAATCTATCAAGTACCTAAATGTAAGACCTAAAACAATACAACTCTTAGAAGAAATCATAAGACAGAAGTTTCCTGACATTGGATTTGACAATGAGTTTTTGGACATGATACCAAAGGCAGAAGTAACAAAAGAAAACAGTAGATAAATTGGACTTTATGAAAACTTTTTAAAATATTGTGCATCAAAAGACACTATCCACAGTATGCAATGGGAAGCATTATTTGGAAATCATACATCTGATAAGGGATTAATATACAGAAGAATATATAAAGAACTCCTAAAACTCAACAATTAAAAAAACAATCCAATTAAAAAATGAGCAAGATGCACCTCACACCCATTATAATGGTTAAAATAAAAAAGAGAAGAAAAGAACATGTTGGTGAGAATGTGGAGAAATTAGAACCTTTGTGCACTTTTGGTGGGAGTGTAAAATGGTAGTCTTTGTGGAAAACAATATGGTGGTTCTTCAAAAAATTAAAAATAGAATTATCATATAATCTAGCAATTTCACTTCTAAGTATATATCCAAAAGAATTGAAAGTACAGTCCTGAAAAGATATTTGTATTTTCATGTTTATAGTGACATTACTCACAATAACTAAAACATGGAAGCAAAGCAAGTGTCTATTGACAAATGAATGGATAAGCATAACGTGGTGTATGTATATATATATATATAGAGAGAGAGAGAGAGAATAGAATATTATTAAGCCTTAAAAAGGAAGGAAATTCTGACATATATTACAGCACACTTCAAGTTTGAGGGCATTATTCTAAGTGAAATAATCAAATCACCAAAATACAACAACTGTATGATTCTACTTACGTGAGATACTCAGAACAGTCAAAACCATGAAGACAGAAAGTATAATGGTGGTTTCCAGGGGCCTGGGCAGGGAGGAAAAGGGGGAGTAACTGTTTAATGGGTATATAGTTTCAGCTTTACAAGATGAAAAGAGTTATGGGGATGGCTGGTGGTGATGGTCACACAGTAAATGTGAATGTATTTAATACACTAAACTGTACACTTAAAAAGGTGAAGGTGGAAAATGTTGTTTGTATTATACCACACACACACACACACACACACACACACACACACAAAAGCAGAGTAATGACCCAATAAAAATTTTTGACTGAGAAAAAAAAAAAGTAAAGGGAAGGAAAAAGATATGCCATGATAACAATAGTCAAAAGGAAGCTGGAGTAGCTATATTAATTTTAGAAATAGAGGACTTTAAGAAAAATAATCAGGGATAAATAGGGGGCATTACATAAAGGGAACAGTTTTCCAGGAAGACGTAACAATCCTTATTGTGTATGCACCTTACAAGAGACTGTCAAACTGCATGAGGCAAACTGATAGAACTGTAGGGAGAAACAGGCAAACCCACTATATACTTGGTTACTTCAACAACCGTCTTTCAGTAATTGATAGATCAAGCTGACAGAAAATCAGTAAGCATCTAGTTAACCTGAAAACTACTATCAATCAAATTGATGTAATTTATAGAATACTACAACAAACAAAAGCAGAATACATCTTGTTTTCAAGCTTGCAGAGAACAGTCAGAAAATAGGCACGTTGGGGGCCATAAAATACACCCTAACATATTAAAATAACAGAAATCATATAAAGTATACTCTCAGACCACAACAGACTTAAACTAGAAATTAGTAACAGAAATGTAGCTGAAAAACACCAAAATATTAGGAGATTAAACAACATACTTTTAAACAAAATTTGGGGCCCAGAAATAATCTCAAGAGAAATTTTTTAATATTTTGAACTAATGGTAAACTTTTTGACAGAACAATTTATAAAATTTTTCAAAATTTATGAGGTGCAGTGAAAGCAATGAGTGAATGCTTAGAGTAAATATTAAAATATAGATACTAAATAGAAGAAAGATCTAAAATCAACAAGCAAGATTCCACTTTAGGGTATTAGAAAAAGGAGAGCAATTTTAGACTAAAGCAAGAAAAAAAAATGAATGAAATAATAATAATTAGAGCAGAAATCAATAAAATTGAAAACAGGAGACCAATAGAGAAAATCAATGTGATCAAAGCCAGTTATTTGTAAAGAACAGTGAAACTGATAAAACTCTAGCCAAGCAAATCAAGAAAAATGGAAAGAAGAAATGTGAATATCAGAAATGAAAGAGAAGCCATCACTACTGATTCTAGACATTAAAAGGATAATAAAAGCATCATATGAATAATACTCTGCCCACAAATTTGACAAATTAGATAAAATGAATAAATCCCTTGAAATATACAGATACCAAACTCACAGAAAGAGAAATATGTAATCTGAATAAGCCTATAGCAATCAGAAAATGTAATCAATAACTTAAACCTACCAAAAAGAAAGCATGAGGCCAAATGATATCACTGCAAAATTCTACCAAATATTTAAGAAAGAAATGGTACAAAATTCTACGATGTCCTCCAGAAATTAGAAGCACAGGGGTCACTTTCTAACTCATTCTATGAATCAGCATTACCCTAACAACAAAACATAATAAAGATAATACAAGAAAAAGCATAGTCCAATATCTCTCATGAATTTAAATGAAAAAATTCAAGAAATTACTAGCAAATTCAATGCAAAAATGTATAAAAAGAATTATATACCTCAACCAGATGAGGTTTACTCCAGGCATGCAACGTTGATCCAACATTCAAAAATAAATAAATGTAATCCATCATATTCAAGAAGTTAAAGAAAATCCATTATAGGACTATTATTAGCTAATACAGAAAAATATCTCATAAATCTAATTCTCATTTTTAATAAAAGCTAGTTTCATTTTTGTTTGTTTTTGTGATTAAAAACTCTTGCAAACTAGAAATAAAGAGAAACATTATCAACTTGAAAAAGAACAAATATAAAAAATTTACAGCACTCTTCATACATAATTGCAAGAAATTGGATGTCTTTTCTGAGATTAAAAACAGGGCAGGATGTCCCCTCTCACTGTTCTGTGTTAACATTATATGGAAGTCCAAATGAGTATAAAAAGATAATAAAATAAAATGGGGACAACATACAATTACTTTTTTTAGCAAATGATATGACAAAAAACCTGGAACTAGCAAGATCATAGGACATAGGGTTATTATACAAAAGTCAATTGCTTTCCTATATACCCACAATTAACAATTAGGTTTTGCAGTTAAGAACACAATATCATGTATATTAACACCAAAAAATGTGATACTTACATATTGATCGAATAAAACATGTACAACTTCTGTATGTGGAAATAACAAAACTCTGATAAAATAAATCTTTAAAAAGATTTCACTACTGAGTGAACACAGAACACACCTCACACAGGTCAGGATGGCCATCATTAAAAAGTCTACTGTATAGCACAGGGAACTCTACTCAATATTGTGTAATAACCTAAATGGGAAAAGAATAGATATATGTAGATATATAACTGACACTTTGCTGTACACCT
Source organism: Physeter macrocephalus (assembly GCF_002837175.3). Taxonomy (NCBI): domain Eukaryota; kingdom Metazoa; phylum Chordata; class Mammalia; order Artiodactyla; family Physeteridae; genus Physeter; species Physeter macrocephalus. The sequence continues at coordinate 18,795,429 of NC_041219.1, read as the reverse complement.
GAAACTAACATTGTAAATCAACAATACTCCAATATAAAATAAAAATTAAGAAAAAAATTTTAAAGTCTATAAGTAATAAATGCCTGATAGGATGTGAAGAAAAGGGAACCCCTCTACACTGTTGGTGGGAATGTAAATTTGTGCATCCACTATGGAGAACAGTACGGAGGTTCCTTAACAAACTAAACATAGAGTTACCATATGATCCTGCAATCCCACTCTTGGACATAAATCCCGAGAAAACTGTAATTCGAAAAGACACATGTACCACATGTTCATTGCAGCACTATTTACAATATTCATGTTCACTGCAGCGCTATTTACAACAGCCAAGACATGGAAGCAACTTAAATGTCCATCAACAGATGAATGGATAAAGAAGATGTTGCGTGTGTGTGTGTGTGTGTGTGTATGAATACTACTCAGCCATAAAAAAAATAATGACATTTGCAGAAACATGGATGGACCTAGAGATTATCATACTAAATGAAGAAGTCAGACTGAGAAAGACAAATATCATGTAATATCACTAACATGTGGAATCTAAAAAAATGACACAAATGAACTTATTTACAAAACAGAAATAGACTCACAGACACAGAAAACAAATTTATGGTTACCAAAGGGGAAAGGCGGGAGGGATAAATTGGGAATTGGGAATTAACAGATACACACTACTATATGTAAAATAAACAACAAGGACCTAGTGTAGAGCACAGGGAACTATATTCAATATCTTGTAATAAACTATAATGAAATAGAATCTGAAAAAGAATATATATATAAGTATAGTTGATTTACAATGTTTCAGGTGTATAGCGAAGTGATTCAGTTTTATATATATATAACAAATGTATATATATATAAATCTAAATAGACATATTAAAGAATAAATAAGTAAATACTGTACAGTTTCTAATTCCCACTGAGGAAGTTTTTATAAATTTTGTTTCACATTTAAAAATAATACTTTTTCCTATAAATACTAGATTTGGTAACTGAAAAGAGGGCTAATGAACTGATTAGTTTAATCCTGAAAAGTTTTTGTTTAACAGCTCAGATTACAGAAGAAAAGAGAGTTTAAGGATTTCATTCTATTCCTCATTTTCAAAGCACAGAGCAACTTTTACATAGCTCAGTTTGACAGTCCCTTCCAACAGACAGGTGTTTCAAGGTCAGAGCTAAGTATTGTTGGCAGAGATGTGGGAGCAATCCACTGAACACCAGCCAACATGTACTTGGCTTCCATCCCTTGGTTTCACCAGCACTAATTTCATTAATTGATAATTTTTAAAGGTAAAATTATAACTGCCTCTGCAAATCTTTAATATATGATTTAAATAAGTTTATTTCCTCTCCTTTTCCATTTTATGCTCTAGCACTGCAAATGGGGATTGCTCCTAAGTGAACAGTCTTTCAAAGCATATCAATCAGTGACTGAATGTACTAACATTTTTTTAATATCCATTTATAACATATGCTTGGCAGGTTTTCTGGTTTCCAGTTAAAAATCAATCTTCTTACTTAAAAATAGCTTTTAAACTGTAACTCTACCTAAAAATGTAACCTTTGTCTCACTGTCTTTTTTGTTGTTGTTGTTAAGCTAGCAGCATTTGTTAAAACTGCATCATCTCACTAAAATGTCCAAACAAGATTCAAGGTTGAGGATGGTGGTTTGTAATGGCCATGGGCACTTTATATTGGGGGGATTTTAAGATATAAGAAGAGCAAGTTTGTTCCTTGATTTCACACCTAAGGCAAAGAAATTTCCCATTCACTTTTACATGGTGCTGAATTAAAAGAATCAGAGTAGGGAGAGACAGAAAATCAACACATATAAGATTTTGTCCAAGTCTTGACTGAAGATGTACTTTTTAATGGTTACTGTATAATAAAAGAACATTCCAGTAAGCATAGAAATGCTAAAACATCTTGTGTTTTTAAATTAACAGATTACATGCAAACCTCTTTATCTTATGCTAAATAGCTGTCAAAGTGGGAAAATAAATCAATTTACTTTTCAAGATGGAAAGTTAAAAAAATTACAGATTTAATCTATGAAGTTGATGTAAAATTTCAGTAAATCAAATTAGACAATGCTAGGAATTATCAGTCCTTATTGATAAACCAAATCACATTTAATACATGTCTAATAATTCATTTGTAGTTTTATAGTCTCTATACTGGCATTACAATTTTTGCAATGTATTCTCTAATTAGTTATGTAGTGTAGAATTTTTAAAAAACACAATTTAGAAATGTTCATAATTTTTTCATTATGATTTATACATATTAAAATGCAACCATAATTCAAAAAGAGTCATGTACCACAATGTTCATTGCAGCTCTATTTACAATAGCCAGGACTTGGAAGCAACCTAAGTGTCCATCGACAGACAAATGGATAAAGAAGATGTGGCACATATATACAATGGAATATTACTCAGCCATAAAAAGAAACGAAGCTGAGTTATTTGTAGTGAGGTGGATGGACCTAGAGTCTGTCATACAGAGTGAAGTTAGTCAGAAAGAGACAAACAAATACCGTATCCTAACATATATATAGGGAATCTAAAAAAAAAAAAAGGTCATGAAGAACGTAGGGGCAAGATGGGAATAAAGATGCAGGCCAATTAGAGAATGGACTTGAGGACACGGGGAGGGGGAAGGGTAAACTGGGACAAAGTGAGAGAGTGGCACAGACATATATACACTACCAAATGTAAAACCGACAGCTAGTGGGAAGCAGCCACATAGCACAGAGAGATCAGCTCTGTGCTTTGTGACCACCTAGAGGGGTGGGATAGGGAGGGTGGGAGGGAGGGAGACGCAAGAGGGAAGAGATATGGGGATATAAGTATATGTATAACTGATTCACTTTGTTATAAAGCAGAAACTAACATATCATTGTAAAGCAATTATACTCCAAAAAAGGTGTTAAAAAAAAAAAGAGAAAGGGCATGTGATTGAGCTAATTAAATAAACACATATCATTGAAAAAAAATGCAATCATAAAATAAGTGTATACATATAATGGCAGTTATATAAATTCTGCATGTATAAGTCACTGCTTTTGAATATTTAATATTGTATTTGAGACTGTATCTAAATAATTATGTGATTAGCATCTGTATACATAAAATTTTACCACACTTCTGATTATTGCCTTTGTAAAAATTCTCAGAAGATTACTAGAAAAGAATTTGAACACTTTGAGTGACTTGAGACATTGAAAAAGGATTTTCAAAAATTTTACCAATTTATATTTCTACAAACAGTGCTTTGAGAATGCCCATTTCAAAATATACTGGAGAATATTATATCTTTTAATATTTTTCTTTTGCGTGGGTAAAAATCCATCTTACCTTTTATTGACATTTATTGTAATACAGGGACATTCATATTTTTAGAATTAGTTTCTTAAATAAATTTTCTGTGAAATATTTATGCATATCTTCTGCCAGTTCTTACTGTGACATCACTTTTATCAATACACAAGAGCTCTGTATTTTATAGACAGTAGTATTTCATTTGCCATATTCATGCAGTATTTTCATTTAGCTCTTCATATTATTTTCAGTGTTGAGAATGTTAACTGTGAATTGAAATTATTTCCCTATCTGACTTTTTTTTTAATATGCATAGCTTTATTTGTAACAGCCAAAATCTGAAAAAAGCCTGGGTGTTCAACAGATTGAGAATGAGTAAACAAACTCATGTATTCCTACTAGTAGCAATAAAAAGTAAAGTATGACTGATATCTGAAATATAGATGAGTCTCAAAAGATGACTGAAAAAGTCTTACAGAAAACAGGACATGTGTGATTCCTTTTACTTAAAATGCTAAAAGTTACCTATGATGAAAAAAATAATCATAACATTAGTAGCCTCAGGGCAGAGAATGGGGAACTGACTAGGGAGGATATAAAAGAATTTTCTGAAATGGTGATAATATTCTATATCTTAATAGGAGTTTAAGTTACAGAGATCAAAGTTTAGTGAGTGTATACTTCAGATTTTTACACATAATTATACACAAGTTTTACACCAAAAGAAAAAAATCTGTAAATTAATACTGGGCATTAGTTAATAAATTTCATTCTGAATTTTTTTATACAATTTTGAAAGTTTACTTTCCGTTTACAGTTATTACAAAATATTGGCTATATTCACCAGGTTATACAATACATCCTTGAGCCTATCTTATACACAATAGTTTGTACTTCCCACTCCCCCCACCCTTATATTGCCCCTCTCTCACTCCCCACTGGTAACCACTAGTTTTGTTCTCTGTATCTGTGAGTCTGTTTTGTTTCCTTTTGTTTTTTTCTTATATTCACTAGTTTGTTGTATGTTTTAGATTCTACATATAAATATCATACAGTATTTGTCTTTCTCTGTCAAACTTATTTCACTTAACAATGCCCTCCAACTCCATCCATGTTCCTGCAAATGGCATTACTTCATTATTTTTAATGGCTGAGTAGCATTCCATTGTGTGTGTGTGTGTGTGTGTGTGTGTGTGAGTGTGTGTGTGTGTGAGTGTGTGTGTGTGTGTGTGTATATGTATATATAAAACTTCTTTAGCCATTCAACTGTGGATGGACACTTAGGTTGTTTCCATATCTTGTCAACTGTAAATAATGCTGCTAAGAACAATGAGATGCATGTATCTTTTCACATTTTTATTTGTTTATTTGCAGATAAATAAACTCTAGGAGTGGAACTGCTGAGTCATATGGTAGTTCTTGCATAGTTATTTATCATTTCCCTTTCTGACTTCTTGACACCCACTTTATAGCCAGAAAGTCTATCTCCATTTAATGAATCTTATATAAAATATTTAATTATGCTCAATTAAATAATTACATTTAATATTGTATTTAATTTATATTTAAGATAAAATTTAATCCTTGAATTTAATTAATTAAATTTTATTTCTGATATTTGTATAAGATGTGATGGAAGATGGATTTGCACCAAAACTTAAGAAACGATTCTATAACTTATAATTTTTTAAATTAAACGTTTTTTCCTACACTTTTTCTGATATGTCACTGTTAACATTATTTCTTTAGAACACATTTTAATATCTCTTGGGGCAAGTCCTCTACCATTATTTTGATTCAAAATACTTTATTTTCTTCCATTATTTCCTTCTAAATAAACTTATAAAACCTTTCACGACTGTCAGGGAAAAAAAAACATATTTTTTAAATTGAAATAACATAAGTATGTTAATTGAGAAAACTGATTTTCAGTAATGAATTCTTGGACCAGAAGCAGAGTACATTTCTGCATTTTTTAAGTAACTGTTCAGATTTTCAGTTTGTAGTTTTCTCAATGTAGATTTTTCACACTTCCTTTTTCAAGTCAGTTTTACCAAAGTATTCTTTATATACAGTAAAATGAATCCATTTGATTATTTTGGGGATGTTTTCACAAATGTATACACCCATGTGACCACTACATCAATCATGATATAAAACCTTAACATTCCACTTTTGACTCTTGTCCCGTCACTCTCTTCCGTGTGTTCACCAAAATTTCAGAAACAAAGACCTGATTGAAATAAAGAGGCATTTATTTGTGGTTTCTTCGGACTGCAGCCAGGAAAGCACAGATTCAAGAAGCACTTGAGGGGCTTCCCTGGTGGCGCAGTGGTTGAGAATCCGCCTGCCGATGCAGGGGACACGGGTTCGTGCCCCGATCCGGGAAGATCCCACACGCCGCGGAGCGGCTGGGCCCGTGAGCCATGGCCGCTGAGCCTGCGCGTCCGGAGCCTGTGCTCCGCAACGGGAGAGGCCACAGCAGTGAGAGGCCCACGTACCCCAAAAAAAAAAAAAAAAAAGCAGCACTTGAAATGTGTTCCACTAGACTATGATGGAGGAAACTTATAAAGGCAAAAACTGCAAGGCAACAGTTAGTTACACAAGTTGTTTCTCAATAATTATTATTGCAGCTATGTACAGATTCAATGAAATCCCTATCAAACTACCACTGGCATTTTTCACAGAACTAGAACAAAAAATTTCACAATTTGTATGGAAACACAAAAGACCCCGAATAGCCAAAGCAATCTTGAGAAAGAAAAGATATGAAGATATGAAGAAGAATTTTTAACTTGGAAAGCTCTAAGTTCAAAGACAGTAGCATTTCAGTCCTCTTAGTTCATTGCCCTCTGTTAGTTACTTAGAGAAGCCCACCTCTTTCATTTGAACATTACTTTCTAGAAGGTTGATTTGTCTATTTATACCCCATTAACACCCCATTATATTTTGTGCAAAATATTAAACTCAATAAATATTTGTAAAATAGTGTTTTATTATTTAACTGTCGTAGTTCAGTAACTACTTTAGGGGATACGTTATTGTATCTTGTATATATAAGCGTTGTTACACTTGTGGATTTGATTAATGTGAATTTTTCTTGAGAAATTAATTATTTTTCTTCATTTGTGAGTCTGGAAGCCTAAGGGCTAGGCTCTGAATTTTAAGAAAGGCACGATGTAGTGAAGAATATCCTACAAGCCCTCACTGAGACAGCCTTCAAGCCCTTGCCTCACATAACATTTCTGGATAAACATATTGATAACATACAAAGGGCCACACTGATTTCAAAATTCAATTCTCTTTTCAAAGAACAGTAAAGAAAAGATGATGGATGGATGTTGTATTCATCTAGAATCATTGCAGGAGTTTATGGGTAAAGAAGAGTATGAATCAAGTGCCAAACTTCTCAATGAATGTAGGGACTTTCTAAAACATCTGTAGACCCATATATTTATACATAGTTGATGGAATTTAATATATACATTATAAGTATGAATAACTGCAATGAAAAAGTGACCACAACTTATTTTCATACATATTTAGAATATTTAAAACATTGGAAATTATGAAACATTTTATTAAAGGGGGGAATATATGATGGAATATAAAATGGTAGGTTCAAAGGATGAAACTGTGAATAAAACTCTTCTTATTTCTTCTAATCATGTATTAAGCTTATAGCTTAAAAATGTTATAAAAGATCTATAATTCTGAGAACTAAAAGTATTTGTTAGGAAATTGTAGTCGAGATATAATATCTTGTGGCTGACTACCAGGTGTCACCAATATCTGTTCTCCCCTATTCCACAGACATGGAATTTATCTGCTCATACATGTATTACATCTTATGCCTTTTGTAGCTACATATAGCCCTGAGACTAAGTTCTGGTCAATCCTATGTCTGTTGAGCCTCAGTGATGATAGCCACTTCCAAGAAGACTTAACAAGATTTTGTCATGCATTCCTGTGGCCCTCTCCCCCTTCCCACTGTCTGGATGATGGCAAAAACTAGATCAGCATCTTTTGACTCAAACTTAGAAGCCAAATGTTGAGGGTAGCATAATTGCCTAACCAATCTTGGACCCTACCCATAAGGACTGGTTGGAACTAAATTTCCATATTGTTTTTTTAATAGATCTGTATTGGAGTATAATTGCTTCACAATACTGTGTTAGCTTCTGTTGTACATCAAAGTGAATCAGCCATATGCATACATATGTCCCCATATCCCCTCCCTCTAGAGCCTCCCTCCCATCCTCCCTATTCCACCCCTCTAGGTCATCGCAAAGCACCGAGCTGATCTCCCCATATTATTTTATCCACAGTATTTTGTGGTCTCTTTCTCCTCTCTTGTTATCAGAAGTTACTGTATATCCAAATTAATACATAACTCAAAGCCTATTGTTTATTAACTATTTCCTGTAAGCTTAAGTTAACATGCCAATACGTCAGTCCTTAGTTATTGAGATTTATGCTTTCATTTAGATACAGTAATACAGTACCTGAATCTTTTCATTCACTTACTTGAAACTTAAAACTGAAAGGTTGCTTTGTAATGTTCCTACTTGAAAATTTTCTGCTTGAGTAGCTAAAAATAGGCTGTAAAATCTCATCAGGATTCTTTAGGCTGACAATATAAACAGGATAGAAATCTCTAGTCAGCACAAATGAAGTTCTCACTATTAATGACATTACTATTTGTCTATATTGGATTACCCCTAAAATTCTCTATTTCTGAAACTATTTTCCACTTCTGTTAGCAGTTCCTGTAATTTGCTTGGAAACTGAGTAGTGTGTTATGTGTGAGAAAGCTACTGAATTAAGGGTAGAAGTAAAATTTCAGATTTCACAATCATTGCTGATATAGCTCTAATAACTATACCTAAAATCACTGATACACCTCAATGTAATTCAACAACTGGATTGTGGTTGATAATCCAAGGAATAAAAATGTTGAACAAAACTACTCTAGCCCATATAATTCCTAATATTTGAGTGAGGCTAAAGGTCTGTTAAATACTGGTTAGGAGCACATTATATTATATGGAAGTAGGTACACACTCTCAGTCACAAATATAAAGACACTCACATAAATGTCTTAGGTCAGAGGAATTCCCATCAAGTATAATGTGTAAAAAAGCTCACTCTTTATATGTTGTACTTCTCATTTATACTTGCAAATATTTACTAAATAACTCTTTCACACTAGAGTGTGAGTTCCCTGAAGGTAAGGACATTGTCTGGTTACAAAATTCTCATTGTCCTAAATACAGGAAGTGATTAATAAAAATATCTGTTCTCTAACTAGTCATTATTCTCCATAGCAATTTGTTTCCTTTTATTTACAATCTCTGTGAGTACTGAAACTGAATATGTTCATCTTTTTGCATTGTCTATTAGGACAATCAGAATTGGCTGGATATATGAATCACCTCTGGCAAAGAATAGAATATCTTATTATTTGTATTTGGTACACCTTCTTCTTGTCTTTTAATTTCTACCCTATTGCCTCTGCTTTATTTCTTCATCACTATGCCTCTTTAATGCAATCATTTAATGCAAACACTCTCAATATTCTTTGTGGAATGACGTACAGGTACATATAAACATGAATAAAACAAATATACAAGAAGCAAATGATTTTAGTAAGTTCACCCTTGGTAGCATACAAACACAAAATGGTCTTATTTCTCTTCAGTCACTGGCTTCAACTAAACTATATTCTTATTAGTGCTCTATCCCAGCACAATCCAATTCAAGATTTTGATTCTATTTATCTTCCACATTCTCCCTTTTCCCACCCTCAGTACTGGCCTAGGCTTTGTCTGCGGTCCTAGGACTGGAGAGGTGATAGAGCCTCATCGTTACTTTTTCTCTTTCCTCCCTCTTCTAGATCCCTTTCTCTTCTTGTGTTTTGGAGTCTGGGAGGAGGGAAGGAAGGGGAGGGGGCAAGCATCCTTAGTTAATTGGCCCTGCTGAAGTCCTTTTTTGGCTATGCCCTGACAGTGCCCTCTGGTGTCAGGTGTGTGAGTTCTCCAGCAGGTCCAGTAGGAGTCCTGCCACATTTATGGTTTTAACTGAATGGAAGATCAACTTAAATGCGATCTCTTACATTAGCTCTCAGCTCCTGTCACTTTCTTTTTCAGGGTTGACCTTAAATTACTGGAAAGTAAGTGATGCTATCAGGGCTTGTTCTACTACTCCTTAGTCATTTCTGCACAGGAACGCCAAGGCACCCTGATGGCTGTCTTTTGGATATGGAGGTAGGTAGTGACTTTTGTGATCAGCTTTGCAATTTCACTAAATATTTTGTATTTTATATTTCAATTTTATATACTTTATATTTGTTGAAATTGTGTAATTTAACATCCTGTTAAACTTTAAAGACATGCAAAATTAATATGGACTATATTGTATATGACCTAAAATGTAATCAAAGTCAGTGCTTAGGAAAGAAATTAAATTAGAAATCATAAGGCTGACTTTCTGCTTAGATTTTTCAGATGAAATTTAAATTGAATTAAAGAAAAAACTGAAAGGAGAAAAACAAACAAATGTCTCCCTTGACCCCACAGTCCTTCTAGTCACTATTTCTTTACTCTCATTCACAGCCGTAATTCTATACAGGTTACTGATTACGCTGTCTTCAGTTTTTCCACATATAAATATTTCCATTTATTGATAATTTTTATAAAACGTAAAGGAGCCTAAAGAGACTAACATTAGAGTCCATTAGGTCATTTTAAATACGAAAGTAATAAAACTTTGCAACTAAAGTTGAAGTACACTTTGAACCATACACACTGACCCACTCAAAACTACTCGTTAATACTAAAGTTACCATAACCCTAAATTTGTTGTGCATCCATCCTGTTTTTTTACAATTTACATAGAATATATATATATATATATATATTTATATATAATTGTATTATAGTTTGGGGTGTTTTTAATTGGATTATAGATATCTGAATTCCATAACTGTCCTTCTCTTGGGAGTATATTTTGGCATAAATAAGTAGATAACTATTTATTTATCTATTTATTTAGAAGTAAAATTATCTTATTCCTGTTTACCTAAATAGGATTTTATTATATGAAAAACCCTTTATGTACTTATTTTCCTATAATAATAAGCATTTATATGATAATTTTAACAAATACAAATATTACATCTGTGAACAACATGGTACATGGCTCCTTGGTCCACCTTGAAGTGAACTCAGTATGCCATAAGCCATGAGTTTAAGCCATGACATTGAGACCCACAGGATAGTAAGATCCTATCTGAAATTGCTCACTTAGTAAGTTTGGGGCTAAGAATCAGACTCAAGAAGTTTGAATAAAATGTTTTACCTAGTGATTCAAAAGCAGAGTTCTACCACGTTCTTCATATGGTGACATCTCAAGACAATACACAAGTGGTAAATTGCAAGAATGGCCACAATTCTCCATATTTCTCTCATGAAAATACCTTTGCGATGAGACTCTGCAGCTCTACCCACCTAAAGTAAAATCTGTCTCTCTACATATTGAATCTTGTGGCCTTGCAATTTGCTTTGTCAATAGAATGTGGTAAAATCAAAGGTACCCAGATTCTGTGTCTAGTCCTCGACAGACTGTACCTGTTTGCTCTTTTAGAACCCAGCTGAAACAGCATTTGAACAAGTTCAGACTAACCTGACAGGATGAGAGACATATGGCTGGTTGCTATTATTGCTCTGATATAATGCCAACCAACACACATGAATGAGAGTATCTTAGGCCTGCCTCTCTCAGCCATCCTGCAACTGGCTGGCAGCTGACCACAGATGCATGAGAGAATTCAGCCAAGAATAAAACAAATTCTTTGCTGAATCCAGCCCAAATTGCCAAACCATACTGTGAGTTAAATTAATGGCAATTTTAAGCCACTATATTTGGGCTGATTTGGGCTCATTTGTTAGCCAACAATAGACAACTGATACACCACATATTAATATTTATTTCAAATCATTAATCTGCTCCAACTGTAAGTTTCCCAACCAAAATTGTTTATTAATAAATCTGGTCTAAGCAAGTATATGGTATAATCCTTGACTGGAAATGGGTTTGTAGTAATCACTAAGCATGACATTATTGGCATCCTGAAAAAAAAATAATGGGATTATTAGAAGTAGATACTACTCTGGTTATGTAGGCAATTTTCTTAGAGATACTAAATCATTAAGATATTTGTATCTGGGGCTTCCCTGGTGGCGCAGTGGCTAAGAATCTGCCTGCCAATGCAGGGGACCCGGGTTCGAGCCCTGGTCCAGGAAGATCCCACATGCCGCGGAGCAACTAAGCCCGTGTGCCACAACTACTGAGCCTGCGCCCTACAGCCTGTGCTCTGCAACAAGAGAAGCCACCGCAATGAGAAGCCTGGGCAACACAACGATGAGTAGCCCCTGCTCGCTGCAACTAGAGAAAGCCCTCGCATAGCAATGAAGACCCAACGCAGCCAAAAGTAATTAAAATAAATTTATAAAGAAATAAAAGGTAAAAAAAAAGATATTTGTATTTATTTACTTTGAAATAATTATTTAAAGATGTACATAAAGCAAATATAGAAAAAATTATAATTGTTAAATTTGGATGTTATGCAGCATTATACCATTTTATATACTTTTACTGTTTGAATTTTTTCTTAATGTTTTTTAAAATGTGCTGTCCCTCCCTCTTTCTATTGATAATGATCTTCACTGCTAATAAATCCTGAGACACAGACCAGTTTCTGTATTTTCAAACTGGAACATACTCATAAGGTGGCTCCATCCAAACTCAAATACAAATGGCTTATCATGAAATGCCAAGAACTAGGAGTGAATAAAATGACACATTTAACTTCCTTTTGTCTCTGCTAGTAAAATATCTTTATCTTGAATTTCAATTCCTTGTATTCAAATGGAAGGTTAAATCATATACATCAACTTCTGTTACTTCCGTAGGTCTAATTTATTATGTTGTTCCCTTCCCCTATCCCAAATAAATGATGTTTGTGGTCCAATCAGAGCTAATGGACCTTATTCTCAATGTTTTCAAATCATCAAATACCTATACAAATTTTCGTACACACTGGATTTGGGTTAAAAAATACAATGTGAGAGGGATAATATTAATCTCATACGCTTACACTAAGCATGAAATGTGATATGCGTTAAAAGTTTAGCCTAGTGTTTGGAATATAAAATGAACACTAAACAAAGTAAATTATTATTTTCAGGGTTAATTTTATACTATGTGATCATTTGATTCATTTAAACAAATATTAATTGAATAATGACTATGTGCGGGTATTACTCAATATTCTGTTGCAAAATTTTGTAGTAATAGAAAGCTATGTCCTTAATATAGTTTCATAAATATCTATATATTAAACAGGATGTAGTAAGTTTAGAATAATGTGCCAAAAAAGTATCATGAGGTTGTATTTGAGAAAAGACAGTCCCAGAGCTCCATTCTGAACTGACTGCTTCTTTACCTAACTTTCTTCACCTCTTTGCTAAAGTGCCTCTGTCCTAGAATATGTATTTTATTTGGTCATTCATTGACCATATCTTAGTCATCTTTGATTCCCTAAAGTGTTGCATACAGAGCACAGGTGTTTCAAACCCAGGTGAGGAAGACAAGACTTTCTAAGTCCAGGTAACTATTTATTTTCTTGTCTATAGAACAAAATGGTTACACTAGGTGATTGTTAAGATGTTCCCCTGATCTAAGATTCTATTATACCTAAGAAATTGGAAAAAGCTGTAGTAAATGGAATAATCTTTAATAGCAAAGATGTGAAACTTGCCTCTACTCATTGATATATGGGTCACATTTATAGAGTCCCTTATGCCTTACCAATAAGATGAAGATAGACCCCAGAATGTTTCTGTCTTTGTTTTTGTTTCTTTGTTTTGTTTTGTTTTCAGGATTAAATGACTTAAGTATTTGTGAAAGCAGCTTGTAAACTATGTGATGTCAAGCCGATATTAAATCACATTAGTGTTGTTATAATGATATCTAGGAAAAAAGTAAAAGTAGACAGGAAATTGTGGGTATTATAGAGAAACCATGAGCTTGGCCAAGCCAACAAGCGTTACGCTTCTTTCCCAAGCCTAACTCTGGGAAAGAAGGCCTGAAAAGTGTTACCTGTTATAGAAGGCCTTGAATCCCAGGGTATAGAATTTTATGTAAGTGTGTAAAGGTTAATATTTTTTGGTTTGGTTTAGGGTAGATATAATCAGAGCTTAGCATAAAAATTATTAAGATGACAGTCATAAACTTAGCAGGGCTGACTGGGAAAAGGAAAAAAGAAAACTATAAGGACCTCTGGAGAAACAGAATTGTTCAGCAAGCACATGCATGTCGAAAAAATAAAAATTAAACTAAAATTTCAAAACTAGATAGGATTGAAAATTATTTTTACAATCTGACAATGAAAAATATCCTGGCCATTTTAGAATCTGATAATGGAGTGAATGTAAGATTTACCAAAAGTTATGAATTATTATAATTTTATTGAACCTATGTGAATGGATTGTTAATTTTGTATAAGTAGAAAGGTATAATCATGGAAAATTAATTAATGGATTTCACTCTACTGATAGCATTCTCTAAACAAATAAGCAAAACAGCTAGTATACATAAATGAGCATTCTAAATTCCAAGCCACAGTGACAAAATATAAATTCTACTGGTTTCTGAAAAATCATTAATTTGTATTTGATATTCTTCTATTTGTTTAGTGAGGAACTGGGCATCCCCCAGCATACTTAAAACTATGCTTTCTATTACTCAGCAAAGATCCAACAAAATCAGTCTTAGCCATTTCCAGAAAATAAAGTCACTTAAAAATAATTGTGAAATTGAAGAGGAGAACCTTCTTACTATTCACAGGATGCAAATCAGCACTTGTAGTAATTTAACTGGTTAACCAGGCAAAATTATTTGTTAGGAATATTCTCATAAAATCTTATTATTTTTAAATATCCTTGCCTTGAGCAAATGTTATCGTTGAAAATATGCTTTTAAGTCACAAGATATTTCCATCACACAATTTTATGCCAAAGCTTTTTAGTGATTTTTTAAAAAACCTGTTTCTTGTCTACCTCATTGAACAGTTTATATTCAGGTTATTCACTGTTTATATTGTCTTGCAGTTTCTCTTATTTTAGGCCTTTTTTTTTCCTGAGTTCCCCCAAAACACTGATGAAGATACTTAACTTTTCATCTATATCCATTGTAATTCAAAATAAATAAAATTAGATTCCAAACATTGCTTCTGAAATGCTATTTAAGAATTTTTTCATAAAGCTATAAATTAAAATTTATTCTTCACTGTTTGGTGACTCACATTGATTTCTTAATATACAACTTGTAGGTTAATAAAAAAATTATACCTGAAAATGTTTTCAATATATTTTAAGTCAGTTTATGATATGGTTTCATTTTTAATAGATAATCATAATCTATGCTATTCAAGATTATTCAGAGCCACTTCCTTTTGGAAATTCAATCTTTGTCAATAACTGCTCAATCAATATTCTCCTGCCTTCCATGAATTTTATCTTCTTCCCAGGTGATATTTGGACTTAGGAGGCCTAAATAATACCAAAGATTTGGGGATATGTAGTGTTATTTTTGCTCACTGGCTTTTACTGACCCTATTAGATCTCACCTTTTTCTACTTGTCCCCTCTTCACTCAACTCTACCCACATTGGCCTCCATGCTCTTCTTTGTATCCTCCTAGCATACTCCTCCTCCAGGGCCTTTGCAATTGCTGTTTTCATGTTTCTTCCCCCAGATAACAAGTGACTACTCTCCCACTGCCCTTAGGCTTCTCAACAATTGTCATTTTATTAGTGAGGCTTTCCCCGAACAGGTTATAGGATACAATAGCAAATGCTCCCTCCCCCAGCACCCTTACATCACGATTTATTTTGTTCCATACCACTTACCAAGATCTGGTATTTTGTCTATTTACTTATCTGTCTATAGGTCAGCCTTCCCCCAAGGATGTAAGCTCCATGAAGACAGAAAACTTCAGTCCTGTTCTTTCCTGTATGCTTAGCACCTAGAAGAGTTTCTGGCACATAGCACGTGCTCAATCAACACTTGTTAAAAAAAATGACTGAACAAGGAAGAAATTTAAAATGAAAAGGATTTGACATGACTTTTGTTTCCACTACATCTGCTGTTTATATCCACAGATGTTGCCTCTTTATTTCCTCTTCCATAACACTTGCTCTCCACTTGGCTTCTGTGTCCTTCAGTTGTTCTGGACTGAATCATATGTGTTATCATTGTGCTCTAGGGAGGCAAAAATTTTGCAATGCCAATTTCCAGGTCCATGCTGCATCAGGGCTTCTGTAATTTTTAATAGATAATCACAATCTAAGCAATTCAAGATTATTCAGAGCCACTTCCTTTTGGAAATTCAATCTTGGTCAATAACTGCTCAATCTGTAACAGTCTTGCTGCTCTCTTTTCAGGATAAATCTTGGGAAATTTCCTCCTCTTCTCTGAGGTCTCCCCTGAAGAATCTGCTGCTTACCTCACAAATCTCTCACATGTAATCCCTCTGTACATCATCATCTAGATTCTCTTATCTTTCGCCATCCTTTTTAAAACTCTTGGTCAGAAAGAATTCGTATCTCTTCTCTTAGTAGGGAGAAAATATAGGTTGTCAGCAAATATTCTTTTCAATTCTCTGCTCTGAATATTTGGATCTTTCCCTCTCTATTCAAAGCTCTGTGCTTCAGACCTTGCTTCCAGTCTATTTCTGTGACCTTGAGTTTCATGAGATATCCTCTATGTTATTATAATACAATAATACTATTTATTATTTATACTTATCAGTATAATGAATAATTTGTATAATGAATACTATTTATCAATTTATTAATAAAACAATATAATAAAATAAAAACCATATGTATCTCCCAGAGATTGTTGTCACTTGCAGCCTAGAGTACTAGACACTATGGAAGTGTAAGTTCTTAAGAGATAATGTCTTTTAACAACATTAAACTTAAAAATCATTTAAGCAAATTATGAGTACTTCTGCGTGGCTTACCACATGATTGCAGGTTTAAAAAGCAACTACCATATTTAAAAAACAACCTCCTGGCACATTATAAGTGTACTATAGATGTCAGTTATTACTAACTGCTGAATATATATATAATATTATATATATGATATTATATATGAAATAAATATATACATATGCTTGAGAAAAATTTCTGAATCTTTAGAACTCCTATTCCTCCTTCTGTTGGAGCACTCACCACTGGGGTAATCCTTAGGGGGTCACTGAGCCTGAGCCACATTTTTCTTGGTCTTTTTGCCCCTCAACATAAACAGGCACACAGTAATACACATCCAAAGTCAATTTAATAAGCAGGAATTATAAGAGGTACATTTAAAATCAAATTTCTGACACACATACGTAATTAAAATCAAAGGTTAAAAGCTAACTATCTGGGGCTTCCCTGGTGGCGCAGTGGTTGAGAATCTGCCTGCTAATGCAGGGGACACGGGTTCGAGCCCTGGTCTGGGAAGATCCCACATGGCGCGGAGCAACTAGGCCCGTGAGCCACAAATAAAAGAAATGCATTTTTCCATTAAAAAAAAAAAAAAAAAGCTAACTATCTGTATAAAGGCTCATGATGCTCTCTTAGCACCAAAATTTCGATCAGTCATCTGCTCCCCTACCCTCACTCCTGCCCCAACTGCACTGCTTCTTCAAAGACTGGGGCCTAAACTGATCATCTGATTGCACTGTAGCCTCTGAAAGTCTCAGCATTATTATTATTTTTTGATAAAAATACTGTACTTAAGTTAGCTTGTGAAAATGTATAAAACACCATGATGAAAATCTGTAAAATCTCCTACACCTTATAGCCTAGACAATAATTACACCTCATGATCAGCACATTGGAGGGAAAGGCAGAGGATAGGGACAAGTTTGACCATGTCTTTTTATGGTTGGGGCCTAGGGGACAGCAGTGAATTTACTGCATCCAGACCATTCTTCAGTTATCTTGAGTTACAAATACAAATATGTTAACTACTACAGAATGTCTTGTAAAAAAAAAAAAAAAGCATTTTTGTCTATGTATTGTGGGCATTGTTGCCACTGAAGATTATTAAAAGAAAGTCTAAGTTGCAATATCTTTTTAAATTGGCCCCACGTAAACATCAGAAAAGAGTGGCAAGGTATCAGTAAGAAACAAGTCTCAGCAAATGGCACTCCAGAAATCCTCCTAAAATCTCTAGCTTGAGCTTCACTGAAATCAAACAGTTAATGGCAGTGCCATCACTGCCTCCTCTGAGCCAAGCAGACCTATTTCAGAACTGCGACAGATGTGTGTATACTGGGAGGAGAGGGATGGCATCTGTGCTGTGCAGCACTGTATATTTTCCTTTGAAAACCTGAGTGTGGTCTGATTCTGACTCTGTTATGTTTTTGTGTTATGGCGCTCTGTCGACACTAGGGCACAATATTTGGAAAGCTATTGTTTCCACAGCTTGTGCTGATTTATGCTTCATTCTGTTCAGAGGCCTTTGTAGTAGCTCAAACCTGAATGTCATGTGTAGCAATGTACTACAGGATTGTTTCTCACTACTTTAAGCCACATGCTATTAGATGACCTAAGATTGTTTTGTTAACTGGACTTGGATTATCATTTACAAAAGAAGTTTCAAGAGATTCAAATAAATGAAGGGAATTCCGTCTAAAGCTGTAGGTATGAATGCATCTAATCTTCTCTAGCCTGGCAAAATAATAAAAGAATTGTGAGAAAGAGTGTAAAACTTCTCTTAACAACATGTTCTTTGGGGTAGGGTTTAATGAAATACATGATTTCAAAACTATTTTCATCCTAAAAAAAATTAACTTTCTAAAAATAAATTAACTTCCTATAATGTCAATTTTCTTTCCTTCTTAGAGATGGTTACAAAAAAAATTATGCGCAAATTTTTTTAGAAGCAAAGATAACACATTTTCTACAGTTAAAAACATTACTTTGAAGCTAACAGGGTGGCAAGAACCATCTAGACAAAGTCCTCAATTTCCAGCTCATATTTTACAGAATTTACCAGTGTAAAAATCATACCCTCTCAATAATCTCTAATGAATTCAGGCAGTAAAATCAGTCATTTTACTGTTGTGATTGACTCTGCTTAAAGCTTATTTCTATGAACCAAGATAGTCAATCCATAATTATCAATGCCATCTTTGTAAAGGTGCTTTTCTGACCAAGCCCTACAGTCCTGCTTAGGGGATTCTGTGTGCACAAATCCAGAGAATCGCTTTTCTCTTCAGCTAAATCATCAGCTTTCAATTTTAGCTTTCCAAATATTTCTCTTATATGGCTGGCTATTTTATTTAATACCAGAATCTTTTATTGCCTTATGATCATACATTTTTCTTTATGCATGAGGCATATAGCAGGTGATTAATAAAAATGTGTTGATTGAACAAAATCAGGTGCATACATGGTCAGTGAACTAAGATGAAATGTTACATGGTCGGTGATCTGTTATGATCTCATGATATACCCAATGATAGTAGTTGAAATAATTTCCTGTGCCTAAGATGGAGCTGCTTTTGCCTGGGTACTATGTCAACAAACCAAAATTTAGATAACTTGTGTGTCCCTGTAAATGCTCTGCTTGACCAGAAACACGGTATATCCAGTCAACCAGACTCCAAATGCCAGGCCAACTCAGGGCCTTCTCACCCCAAAGTTGACTATGTGGCAACAGCCACTTAAGATATTTTCTATTTTTCTCTTCCTCGTTCTTTACTTCTCTTATAAGAGCTTGCTGCCTTCTGCCCCATTTGCAGTTCTCCTAAAGGAAACTGTCCATTTCTTTAATCATTTTTAACATAGTATTACACTCCAAATAACTATACTCAAAACAAACTGCTTCCAATTTGATTTTATTGACCTGGGCTAAATACCTTTCATGAAAATATCAATAGTAGGATAGTCTGGATGGTTCTGAGGGAGAGTCATAGGAGAACTATTCATTAATAACCTGCATACAGTCAACATGTGTATTTTATTCCATGTTCTAACTCAAAATTATCAAGATATTGTAAATACAGCTTTGTTTTTATACAGTAACTTAACATGTTAACATTTTAATTCACTGATTTTTTTAAAAGTTAATTTATTGTCAGTGTATTAATGCGTTAGTATATGTGAAATAAAAATGCAAAAATAATCAATACTAAATATTTTGAAGTATGCTAAAAATATTAAAATCCCTAAAAGTTTAAAATGGTATGTCTCAATTTTCACAGTTGATCAATATTCACATCTTAAAGGTTTTTTGAAGTATCTATACCATATATTGAATACCAGAAAACATTAATTATTGAATATGTTCCATGCCTTTGTTCCTGCTTCCTACACAAGGTCAGGAAGAAAATCCTGGCTTGTGTATTAAAATGGCCAATCAAAAGTCTGGGGGATATGAACATGGAGATTTATTGAACTAAAGCAGTGGAAAGCAGCAGCCATCGTACATCAGTCTTACAACAACAATTAAAACATAATGTTTATAAATCCTTACAAGCCTTACAAATAAATGTGTTAAAACATTCCCACCATAAAAGGCAGTTAAGTCTTTTATGAAATGAAATCTTCTGTAAATGAGGGATCAGAAACAATAAAACAAGTTTAAAGTTGCCTTTACTTTATAATCCATTGGTTCTAATCTGATCTTAATGCCTTCCACCTGCTCCATAAACTGGGTGAAGCTTGTGCCTGTACTTGAGAACAATGAAACTTAATTTTTATGTTTTCTTCTTTATAAGTTTTTAAGTCTAGTCTCCTGATAAATAAATGAATCTCCCTATGCTGTACTTTCTTTGCCTAATGAAAGCTTTTAATTTATATGAAATGTTTGGTTCATTTAAAAAGAAACAAAGTGGTTTAATTATGAGCATTTTTTAAAATTTCCTTCTCAATATTTTCAATAGTTTGAGCTTTTGTAAAATAAATATGTATCATGATTAAAAGTCAACCCAAACTTCTCTAAAACATAAAGTCTTTTTAAAAGTCAACCCAATTTTAAATTGAAACTCAAAATTTAAATTTTAATTGAGACTATAAAAAAAACTAATACAATATTGAATTCTGGCCACAATAAACACTTCTGTATAACTCAAGAGAAGGGAGTTTACTTTCTGCTCTGACAATGATTAAACTCTCAGTGTCTGAACCATGACTGGCTAACCTATGATCCAAGGAAGAAGATGAGAGAGCTGGAGCAGAGCTGCTGAGTTGCCTCTTCTGAGCCTAGCCCATATCCGCAGACATTGAGGGGCCCCAAAGATGTGTGAGTGACTATGAAAAAATTTTGTTTAAGCAACTGGTTTGTTATATATTAAAACACACTGATGTAGCACCCTACTTTTAAGACCATCTGTTACCTCCTTGATTAATAAAGTAAGATGGATAAGACACTGTACCAGTTCCAGACCTACATTTTAAGAGTAATGGCAGCTGTGTCTTGTTTGCTGGACACTCTAAGCTGCCATATAAGAAGTCCAGCTTCTCTAATACACAGAAAACTTGAGACACCCTGAAAATACATGGAGTGGGAGAGGGGCCTAGCTGACCCCCGCTTCCAGCCACTACTGCCAAAACGCTAAGTATGTGATTTTAACCATCTTGAACCCTCCACGTCAGGCCAGCTGCCAGCAAGTTATAACCAAGTGACCCCAGTTGACATTACACGAAGCAGAATACTTGCTCATCCTAACCATGCCTGAATTCCTGTGAGATATAATAAAATGAATGTTGTTTAAAGCCACCACATTGGGTTAATTTATTACACAGAAATAGATTGTCAGAAGAATTATTCAAATCTTTGGAATTACAACGTGCTAAAGCTCAAATATGAGTGCCATACTACTCTCCATTTATTGCTTATTCTTCCAGTTTGAGTTGCATTGTGATTAGAGAGCTCCATCCCTTTACACACATAGTTTTACTCATTTAATGTAGGAAAATTAAATTTAGTACCATAAAAAACTGTCATTCCCTAAAAATATTATGACATAACTATGCTAATAATCCAGTCCTGTTATACAATAAAGATATAGGAATTTAGATTTATTTCACAGCCATTCCATTACTCACGAAACACAGAAATACCGTTCAACACAAAAAGACAAACCACCCTTGATTACAAACGAAATCTTAGCCCAAATCTCTAATTTCAGTTAAAATGGTGAAAAGATTAATATTTGCATTAAAATAACTTTTAAAATAAGAAAATATTTCAAAAAACAAAAAAGATTATAGTCAACAATGCTATATTATAAACTTAAAGTTGCTAAGAGACTAGATTCTAATTGTTCTCCCCATAAAAAATAAATGATAATTATGTGATGTGATAGAGATGTTAGTTATACAATGTTGGCAATCATACTGCAATATATAAACCTATCAAATCAACATATTTTACAACTGTAACTTACACAATTATGTAAGTTATGTCAGTTAGACATAAAATAAAATAAAATAGAAAATAAGAGTTGTGCTAATTAGTTTTTTTTAATATTAGAAACATTTTAAATTATAAGATAATCATCAATGTGATTTTGTAAACTGACATTTATTATATTCCCTGAGCTAACTAATATTTAAGATAATTGTTATTTAAATATATATTATCAAACTAAGAGATAAAGACACACTAAATATAGAAAATAAATATTTCCCAGAGTAACTGCAAGAGGTAACAATTGATTGCATGACTGGAAGTCTGGTCTCAGATTCTGACTTGAAATGGGTTTGGGGTAAAGACAAGATGATACCTCTTTTTGAATCCAAATTAACTTGATGAAGTCAAACTGAAATCCCTTCCAAATATCAATTCCATTCAGGGGATTCAAAGTTTCATGAATTAACTGTCAGTCTCAATCTTTTCTTAATAGAAAAATTGCTGCTAAGTGATGAACTGCTATTTTGTCTTTATTCTTAGTATATTTCCAACAGTAATAATCACCAGGATGGCCACCCACCACTGAGTGACACTTCCAGGTATTAGTTGAAAGCACAATATCTTTGAAAGAAATTAATTTAAATCAATGATTTAAATGTTATCAAGGTATTTCTCCCTAAACGTTTACCAGGTGTTGATGTGTATATTTTCAGGAACCACAATCAAATGGTAGTTTTTAATTGAAATAACTCTAAATTTATGAATCATATATCCTTGGCAAACTTTAATTATTGTACAAACAGGTAATTTATTTTAACTGTAAAACAAAGCACATGATATAATTTAATGTGGAACTGACATACTAGACAGAGTAAAATGAAAGAGGCGGTTCAAAGTCTATCATTCTAGACTACATTTTTTTTTTTTTTACTTAATCAGACCCTTGTTTTATTTATTTATTTTTTTTTCATAAGACCATTTTCGTGTGCTAAGTTGAGTCTACAAAAATATGTGTAGATAAACCATTTATTTGTATGATGTTAAGTAAATCAGAGAAAAATAGCCAAAAATTTTTTCCACCTTATTGATTTTTTAAAATTACCAAATAATAGTTGATAAATATAATACAGCTAAACGAGGAAACTTATAAAAAAAAAAGTTAACAGACTTCTCCTCTGATCCTCCAATCCCCAACTCCACCACTCAACAAAGTAAGCCATGTTTACTCTTTGAGACATATATCTATACACATATATATATATATCTTTAGTTAAAGAAATATAAATTTTATTTAAAGATATATATCTTTAAAATTATTTTTTCTGTTCAAGCAGGCAGACATACATATACTTCCACATTACATAAAAATGAGACCACTTTATATACATCATTTTCTCCTCTTAATTTTGCTTGCATAGCAGCATAAAATAGATATTACTCTAACTTCTTGCAGCTAAATGAGGAAACTTATAAAAAAAAAGTTAACAGACTTCTCCTCTTATCCTCCAATCCCCAACTCCACCACTCAACAAAGTAAGCCATGTTTACTCTTTGAGACATATATCTATACACATATATATATATATCTTTAGTTAAAGAAATATAAATTTTATTTAAAGATATATATCTTTAAAATTATTTTTTCTGTTCAAGCAGGCAGACATACATATACTTCCACATTACATAAAAATGAGACCACTTTATATACATCATTTTCTCCTCTTAATTTTGCTTGCATAGCAGCATAAAATAGATATTACTCTAACTTCTTGGATAATGATGACTGATAAATAAATAGATAGTACAACTCATTCTTCTTAATAGTTGAGCAGTATATCCGTGGTTTCTTGAATATGCAGCATATACAATGGTTAACAGCAGACTTTAGAGACCAGCCTTTTAGTATTTCATTCATGTTACGCCATTTCTCAGCTATGTATACATGGAGCAATCACAAAATTGGCCAAATATATTTCATCATAAAGAAAATTAAGGTGCATAAGTAAAAATGTTGTAAATGTCATTCTCTGATCACCTTATAAATCTAGAAATAAAAAAATTAAAATCCCTTCCTATTGGAAATTTTTAATACTTCATTAAAATTAAATAATTGAAGTAAAAATATAAACCAAATCTACAGTGCTTTTAAAAACCAAAGCCTTGGGGCTTCCCTGGTGGCGCGGTGGTTGCGAGTCCGCCTGCCGATGCAGGGGACACGGGTTCGCGCCCCAGTCTGGGAGGATCCCACGTGCCGCGGAGCGGCTGGGCCCGTGAGCCATGGGGCCGCTGAGCCTGCGCGTCCGGAGCCTGTGCCCCACAACGGGGGGGGCCCCAGCAGGGGGAGGCCCGCATACCACAAAAAAAAAAAAAAAAAACCAAAACCTCACACATTATATAAAAATTCTGAACTTAAATGTAAAACATAAAAATTTTAAACTTTTATAACATAAGAAAGAATATCTTTCAGAACCTAAAAATAAGAAGAGTTCTTAGACTTGACACCAAAAGCACAATCCATAAAAGGAAAATTTTATAAATTGTATCTTATCAAAATTAAAAATACATAGTGTACAAAAGACCCTGTTAAGAGGATTGCAAAACAAGCTACAAATTGAGAGAAAATATTTTCAAACCATCTATCCGACAATGAAATACCACATAGTATATATAACAACTCTCAAACTCAACAATTAAAAATCAGGTAATCTAACTAGAAAATGGCCATAAGACATGAAGTGGCATTTCACTGAAGATGATACATATATGGATGACAAATAATCACATGGAAAGATGTTCAAGATCATTACCCATCAGAGAAGCATAACTTAACCACAATAACATATCACTACACATCTACCAAAATGGTGAAAATTTTAAAATGGTGATAGCATCAAATACTAGTGATAATGTAGAGAAACTGGATCATACATCCATTGCTGATATGAAAGTAAATTTGTACAGCTACTCTGGAAAATAACATGACAGTTTCTTATAAAAGTAAATATAGGCTTACCAAAAGAGCCAACAATTGCACAACATTTGCACTGGCATTTGTCCCAGAAAGTGATCTGTATATAAATGTTCACAGCAGCTTTATTCATAATAGCCCAAAACTGGAAACAACTGAAATGTCCTTCAGCCGGTGAATGATTAAACAAATTGTGGGGCATCCATACAGAGGAATTCTACTCAGCAATATGAAGGAGCAAACTAATAACACACAAAACTTAGATGGATCACAAATGAGTTACAATGAGTGAAAAATGAACAATCTCAAAAGGTTATATACTGTATAATTCCATTTATATAGCATTCTAGAAATGACAAAATTATAGAAATGAAGAAAATATTTGTGGTCGCCAAGGACTGGAGGGTGGAGAACAGGGAGGAAGGTGGCTAGGTCTCTAAAGGTGTAGCATGAAGGATCTCTGTGATAGGACTGTTCTATATCTTGACTGTATCTTGATAAAAGAAACAACACATGGAATAAAATGTATACACATATCACCCACTTTTTAACTTTGCTTTATGCCACTTCGCTATTCAAGGACCTGCATTAGTACCAGTTTTTGCTAACCAGAAGAAATCCAGGCGGTCCTCCATGGCAGTCCAGTGGTTAAGACACCATGCTTCCATGGCAGGGGGAACAGGTTTGATCCCTGGTTGGGGAACTAAGGTCCCACATTCTGTGCAGCGTGGCAGAAAAAAAACAAACAAACAACTAATGCTGAAGAAATCGAAAGAAGATTTTTGCTTTTATGAAAAAAGGCAAAAACCCAAAATAGTGTTCCGTGTTTGTCTTGCAGGAAGCCATTACAGAGGCAGTGGGGAGCCCCAATAGCTGAAAACAGCACCGTCAAGCTTCTGCACTCAACATCTCAGCATCAAGCCACCATAGCATCGAACTGTGTCTGTGAGCATCTGTGTTTTATCTCAATTTATCTTGTGCATCAGTTAAGCAAGATGTGTCATAAGGTAACTGCTTCTTCGATTTACACCATTTCGGCTTACAAAAGGTTTCATAGGAATGTTCTACTTTCAGATAGTGGGGAGAAACCTGTAGAACTAAACTACATACTCACATACAAAGGAGTGTATATATAACTAGTGAAATATGAATAAGTTTCATAGGTTTTATCAATGTCAATTTCCTGGTTTTAATATTGTTGTGCAAGATATTACCACTGGAGAAATGGTTCAAGGCATATGGGATATTTTTGTATTACTTATTGCAACTGCATGTGAATTTACAATTATCTCAAAATATATTTTTAAGAAAATGTAATGAAAACACTATATATCATTAAAATTCATATAAAATAAGGACGGGAGTTGTGCTGAGTTAATTATATCTTTATCCTATTTCCTATTGCTGTCCTCTCTTCTTACATTATACTCCTCACATATCAAGATTACTCATAACTCCGAGTTGATTACACTCAAACTTCATGAGGTTAAAAGAACAGAAAAGTCAGAAATATTAAATTCTTTACTATATGCTAAGCTAAAGTGATTGAATAAATACATATTTGTAAAAGAGAAAATATATATTATTTGAATTTTAGGGGGCCAAGTCTTAATAAACTTAAGACTTAATCCACTTCTACTAGGTATCATTAAAAAACAAACAAAAAGCTTTATTTTTAAACCAAAGCCTGAAAGTTATAGAGCACCCTTAGTAACATTTTTAATATTTTCTAAAATCAATACAAGTTTTAAAATGAAAAACTTCATAAAATTTAAACATCGATATCTAATCTTCTTTTTCTATTATTTGTTATCAGTTGGGATATTTTCTATGCTATAAATCTACTTCACTGCTACTAACTAAATGCTAATATTCTATATATGTGAACACTGTAGTGGTATATTGTCCTGAAAAAGGTTAAACTACAAGCTTTAAATAAATCAAACAGATTGAAATGGTATCATCAACAATGCTGGAATTGTTTTAATATACCTGAAATAGTCTATGTTTTTCTCATTACAGTGTGTCACAAACTCTAATAGAAAAATTTCTAGAGCTCTGATACTGTCATGCTCCCAAAAACTCAAGATTCTTTTAAGGCAGAATGAGTCCAAGGTATGATTCAGAAAATGAAATTCAATTCTTTACTGATTGTACATGTTATGGTAAAACTGACAAAGTTATTATGTGACAGGTTATATTAACATTGGCCTACATGTCTTAAAGGTGATCACAGAGGTAAAATTATGTCTGTGCTTTCAAAAGTAATATGAGTCAGTTTTCTTTCCTTTACAGAGATAACTCATGTTTAACGCTTAGTTTTATATTCATGGCCCCAGTTTTAGAATACTCCAGGAGGCACCATTACATACAATTCAATAAGTATGCTATTCTCTGGTGTTCAGGCTTAAATTCATGGTTTTAAACAAGAGATATGAGAGGTCGTAAGTCAAAGAGATGACAAAATGAAAAGAAAACCAGAAGTGGTACAAAAAATTATCTGAATAAGACCTATGGCCATGTATTGGGCAAGTGGGGCCAGTTTTTAAAGGGAAGTCCAGGCACAACATACATTACGGAGACTCCAGAACTAAGACTCTCTAGCATGAAAAGGACAAGGAGAGCAATCCAAGTACCAGGCTGCCCAGATTTCTCTGAACCCTTACTAACTACACAATGGGCAAAAGTGCTTTTCCCATTCAAGGTTCCTGAATTGTGCATTTTCTATCAAATAGCTCAGCTGAACAAGAAGTAGCCAAATGAAGATATGTAACCACATAATTTGCTATTTACGTTGACATAACAAAAATAAAGGAGAGCAACACATGGAAGTTTCTTAGGTCTCAGACAGGAGCAGACTCAAGGTGACATTTTACAATCATATTTTCATATCACACCCATGGTAGGAGGGGTAGGAAAAAAATACTCGAAAAATACTCCTCTTCTGTTTTCTTAGTTCGGTTCATCTAGAACGCAGAAACTAAGGCAAAAACTTAAATGATAACACTGTGGAGAGGTGTTGTGCAATTTTAGAGAAAATGTGAAGGGAGTAAGAAAATGAGATTCAAAAGATGGGAGAGTAATTACATAGGGCTGCATTACTGAGCTGGCCATTACTGAGTTTCACAAGGAACATATTGATCAGTCCTGTACATTCTAAGGCACCTTAAACAGTCTGGGATATTGGGAAAGAGACAAGCTAATCAATGTATATACTGACTCCTTCCCATCTGTCTTCCCTTGACCAAAATCTACCACTATGGGACATCAATTCCTATGTACTATGAGATTTGCACTTAGCCTTTCCAGACAGACCCTGGGAACAACACAGCCTTCACAGGTACATGCAACCAATATGCAGGCACAGAAAGTTCCTTGTCAGTTGGAGCTTTGTATAGGGGCTTTTCGATCATTGGCAGATGGAAGTTGAGAGTATTGTTCAGGTCTTCTATATTTATTCTGATCTTCTGTCTACTTGTTCTATCAATTACTGAGAGAGAAATGTTGACATCTTTAACTATACTTGTAGATTGCTCTATTTCTTTGTCATTTTTTTGTGCCATGCATTTGAAACTCTATAATTATTGCACACAAGTATTGGATTGCCACATCTTTTTGAAAAATTGATCCCTTTTCTGTTATTAAATGTCTCTCCTTACTCGGTTAGTACATCTTGTTATGAAGTTTCCTCTTTAAGCTTTTAATATAGAATACTTCAGCTACCTTATGATTAGTATTTGCATGGTATATATTTTCATGTTTTAACTTTTAACCTTTTTGCATCTTTATAATTTATGCAGATTTCTTGTAGACAGCACATAGTTGCATTTTTATCCAATCTGGCAAAGTGTCTTTTAATTGGAGTGTTTGGGTTATTTGCATTTAATGTAATTATTGACATGGTTGCTTTAAATTTATGATCTGACTATGGTGTTTGCTATTTTTCTAATCATTTCTGTTCTTGTTCTGTATTTCCTCTGGCATTTCTTCTGAATGTACAGGTAATTTTAAGTCTCTCTTCTCAGACTCATTGGAAGTGGAATATCTTCCCATCCTTTGTGAGCCCTGGAAACCATCTATCCTGCAGCTCTCAGTCATTCTTGCCCATTCATGCAATTTCACCCTACATAAGTGTAACTTCATTTTCAGCTATAGACTCAAAGAGAATGCATATGCAGATCTTTGAAGATCCTTCTCTGAAGAGTTTCCTCCTCTGGTGTTCTGTCCCATAAATTCTAGGTACCTCTGCTGTCCTGAAATTGAATTTCTGTCTAATTCAGAAAGACCACTGTGTTCTGCTTCAGTAACTACACTTGCATCAGAACCTAGAAAATATATTTAGGCAGGAAGGCAGGTGACTAGAGACCTTATCTTGTTTGTTTCCTACTCTTGGGGATCACAGTCCTGTGCTACCTGTTTTGTGGTATCTGAAAAAAATTGTTTTGTATATTTTGTACAGTTTTCTAGCTACCTAGTTTCAATACTTTACCATGGCTAGTAGAGGGAGTTCTCATTAACCATTCTGCGACAAGAACCTATGTAATGGATGTTACTAATAATTTTAAGATAATGATTATGCAAAGGAAAAATAGTACTGAAAAAATGAAGTAACAATTGAATAGGTTTTCAAAAGAACAGTAACATAAGCAAAATTAGCCTATTATAAGTCAAGATGCTGGTTATCTTATGCAGTGAGTGGCTAGAAGGAAGCATGAGTGGATTTACTATGGTGCTGGTAATCTCTTCTTCTTTTATCTGGGTGCTGATTACATGAGTACATTCATGTTGTGCAAAAGTCACTGAGTTGCACACTTTGAGTATGTGAATTATATATACACGTATACACATGCATATATATTGCAAGAAGATATATAGTATGTGTATATTACACTATACAAATGACTAGAGAAAAAGTAAATTTAAAGGCCTTGTAGTGTATATGGAAAGAAATGGAAAAGAGATACACCACTAGTAAGTATATAACATTAAATGCCTGAAAGTATTTTGAGAAAAGTAACACTAAATTTCAGTTACTGAAATAATATATTAATAGAAAATTCAAATAGACACTGGAACTCATTAAGGGCTAAGGAAATGAATCAAGAGGACAGTGAGTTGCTATGACAAACTGTAAAATAGTCTACACAGTTAAGTAAACTTTAAAAAGCATGTTGGAAGCACCTAAATAGAAATATTAATGGAGCAAGAACAGAGAGCAAGGACAATCTAAGGCATTTAAAATTAATTAGTTTATTGTGCAGGTGACACTTCTAGTCAGCAAAGGATGACTATACATGAAAAAAAGAGTGACAGTGACCTGAAACATACACAGAATATTCTCAGATATGTAAGTTTTTAATTAATTATTATTTCCCTTCCAGTATGTAATTAGTTTTATTACCAGTGTGTGTGGGGGGGAGAAGAGTTTATTTCCAAGTTTACAGGCCCACTGAATTGAAGCCATGGCTCTTTTTTTTCTATTGCAATATTTACTTCCATATTTTCATCTACAGAAATTCTTTATACAATAGAAATATTTATCCTTTGGTTACAAGATATGCTGTTACTAATTTTTAGGTTTTTTTAAAAAAATTGTACATATCAAGTTTAAGTGTGTAGGTATAGATATGTATGGTATTATATTTCAATACTTTGTATTCATCAATATTTTCACTCATAGTATCATTATTTTTTATCTCAAAAAAAGAGCATCTCAATCTACAATTATGCATTTGTGATCTAAATTTTATTCTCTTATGCTTTTATTTCTTAATACCTACATTTAACATTTTAAGCAATCTGGCATTTATCTTGCTAACATAAGATGTGAAGTAATGATATAACCTTTTTTTTTTTTTTTTTTCAGGATGCTTTTCATACTAAATGGGTTACAGTTTGAGGTAGTTTCCTAAAACTTAGAGGCCACCTGCAATATTACAGCCTAGCACCTTTTCTTTAGAAGGTAGTTGACATGTGCAGGTTCTGTGGAATTTCTACACAAAGATTCCTGGAAGTAAAATCACTGCTATTTTTTTTTTCTTTTTTTGATTGTTTAAACCCTGGCATTTTCCTTATCCTTCAAACGTTTTTGGCATTTGTTCCAATGATCTCCCTGCTACATCACAGTGACTCTCTTCCATAAAAGAGGGAAAGTACCAGTCAGTGACCTCCTCTAACTTCTAACCTACTATTTTCTCACTTTAATAGGAGTTCTTTAAAATTTCAGGCTCCTGTGTAACATCTTCCCTTCTTGTCAGCAATATTAAATGCTTTTTTTTTGTTTCCTCCTCTTTTATATTTTTCCATCTTTAGTGATTGCTGTTTCCTGGGTACCTGGATACACCACTAATGGGGTCCAATTGAGGTAATATTTTTAGATTTATTTAATTACACCACATCATCACAGCAGTATAGAAAGCAAATATAATTTTCATCTGCTATTGTAGTGTATTACTGAATTACAAACATATCCAGTAATTATTTCATTAGCTATTAAATAATTAGATAACTTTTTTTAACTTTGCATTTTGTAAATTTTCAACTTATGGAAGAGTTGCAAGAATGGTTCAGGCAGCCCCCATGGACCATTCATCCAGCTTCTTCTAATGTTAACATTTCACATAACCATTCTGTATTTATCAAAACTAAGAGAGTAACACTGGTACAATACTACTAACTAAACTACAAACTTTATTTGGCTTTCACCGGTTTTTCCACTGATCTCCTTTTTCTGTTTTAGGATCCAATCAAGGATTCCACATTGCACTATAATCACAGCACAGTTCTCAATTCTGTGAAGTCTCTTATATCTTTGTCTTTCATGACCTTTCTTTCTTTTTTTTTTGGTATAATTTACTTAATCTAATCGTAACTAGGGATTTTGACTTATCAGCTCATTTTGCATATCTGTACATAAAAATAAACTAAATTTTTCTCAGGGTGAGAGCTAAGAATTAAATTTAAGTTTCTGGCCACACCCCATGGCATGTGGGATCCTAGTTCCCCGACCAGGGATTGAACCCAAGCCTCCTGCATTGGAAGGCAGAGTCTTAACCACTAGACCACCGGGGAAGTCCTTAAGGATTAAATTTAAAACTCACACGTTTTGACAGGATGCCATGCTTCCTTATTTTGACCATTGTTACTATATAAGCAGTCTTTCTTTCCCCCACCCTTTTTTGCCTTTCCATTCCTTTAACTCAATTTCAGTAGCTTTAATTAGCTTAGGATTTTTGTATGGTTTTAACAGTATTATTGTATCTGGTGTTTTTATTGTATGTAGCTTCAAACACATCTAAAAGTAGGTAAGTTGTAAATAAGTAGTTAATAGAAAAAATGGCCAATACTGAAAGAGCTAGAGAATAAGAAGTTGGGAAAGGTTAAAAGGAATAAAGGATATCTCCCAAAGCCTATCTATTTCTAGCCTCCTCAGAAAAGCTAGGTAGCTGGGTTTCTGTTACAAACAGCTCTAGTTCGTGGGTTTACGTATAAAGACACTATATTCACAACAAGCAAGTAGATGGTTTTTATTTTTTTAATTCATTTTTCCACAGAACATATTCACTGATATAACCATACTTAAAATATATTTATCTCTTATTCAAAAGGTATAAATATAAAATTATCTCATCTGAATTTTAAACGGTGATCTTTTTATCAAAATAGGAAAAAATGTTGTACATTTTAATACATATCTTTATGATTGCAACTTTTAGATCATTTGCATTACTTTCTTCCTTCTATATTTAATATGAAACTACAGTCTGTAAATTGTATTGAAATAATAGAACATATACAAGCACAAGTTAATATTCAGACAGTCTTGCAAAGTAAATGTCAACGATATATTGTAAGAGTAAGAGTCAACGATATATTGTGAGACGTGAATTAATCAGTGGAAACTGAGTTGTTATAGGGAAGATACTAACTTACTGTGGACTGCTAGATGGTGTCAAATAAAATATTTAAACAGTTCTAAAAATTCTTTAAAATCAAAAGTAAAGCTTATGTTTGAATATGTGAAATCTTTGAAAGGATTTCTGAACTGTCTGCCCCCAGAATTAAAGGATTAAGAATACTTAAAAATCATTTCTTGCAACTTCCCTAGTGGCACAGTGGTTATGAATCCGCCTGCCAAGGCAGGGTACACGGGTTCGATCCCTGGTCTGGGAAGATCCCACATGCCGCAGAGCAACTAAGCCCGTGCGCCACAACTACTGAGTCTGAGCTCTAGAGCCTGCACGCCCCAACTACTGAGCCCACGCGCCGCAACTACTGAAGCCTGAGCACTCTAGGGCCTGCGTGCCACAACTACTGAGCCTGTGTGCTGCAACTACTGAAGCCTGTGCACCTAGAGCTAGAGCCCATGCTCTGCAACAAGAGAAGACACTGCAATGAGAAGCCCATGTACCGCAACGAAGAGCAGCCCCTGCTCACCACTAGAGAAAAAAAAAGCCCGCATGCAGCAATGAAGATTCAGCGCAGTCAAAAACTAAAGAATACTTTAAAATCATTTCTTAAAATATAAAAATAAAAGTAGAGAATACTAATAAGATAAATCAGAAACTGGCACAGCAATTAAACTCTTCTTGCCAACCTGCAGTGCTTTCACTGAATTATTATAAATAGAATAGTCTATTCATCTATGTTTTAAAAAAAGAAATACTATGCCTTAAAAATTAAGAAAGGTATCACATCAGTCTGCTACTTTTAACAATGTCCAGATGTAAAAACAAACAAACAATGCAATGTATGAGAATTACTATGCCAGGATTATTTTAACTGTCTACATTTTCATAAAATTATTCATGGGCTTTCAAAAAATAGTGCCTATTTAGTCCAATTCCAGTTACTCCAATTAAGACCAGAAGGGTTAATGAAAACACAAGTTTACAAAGTATAACAGAAAGATTAGAACTCTATTTTAACTATAATTGTCATAATGTCTTTCCACTATGTCAGGTTTTATTTAGTGATTGCCATGAAACATAGAAATATGCATATAGGTTATTTCTATTATTAGTTTGAAGTATGGCATGCAAGTTAAGTACATGGGCCCTAATATATACAGTCTGTGTTCAATCCTATTTGTTCCTAAATTTAGCTGTGTGATCTTAAATTAATTAACCTAAATCTTCCTAATTTTCTCACCTGAGAAATGGGCATGACCATGGTACTTACCACATTGCTCAGTTTTGGTGATTAAATGATAAAATATGTGTAATGTCCTTAGCATGCTTCAAAAAACAATTTAAACATACAATAAGTAATACAGTAGTAAAAATAATGTAAATGAAAATAAAGTCACCAAAAATTTTTTTTAGCAAATAAATCTTTACATTGATCTGGAGAAAAATTTAAATGAAATAGAAATAATGGCAAATAGATTAAACTGTCAAAATCACATAAACCGGCTCAACAGGAGTACCAAATTTGACATGTTGCAAGTGTATCATATTTGAGGTAGAGTATATATAACCTCACTCAACACAAAAAGCAAAGCTTAACTGGCATTCAATACATAAAAAATCAATTTTATAATGAACTAATTGATAGGTACATTAGGGTTCTCCAGAGGACAAAACCACTGCAATGTGTTATGTGTGTGTATGTATGTGTATGTGAAAGAGAGAGAGAGACAGAGAGAGAGAAAGAGAAAGAGATTTTAAGGAATTAGCTCATTCAATTGTCTGGGCTAGTTCCAAATCTTCAGGGTAGGCCATCAGGCTAGAGACCCAGGGAAGAGCTGATGTTACAGCTTGAGTCAAAAGACAGTCTGTGAGCAGTGTTCCCTCTTCCTTGGGGACCTTAGTGTGTTTTCTATTAAGTCTTTCAACTGACTGGATGAGGCCCACCCATATTATGGAGGGCTATCAGCTTTAAAGTCTACTGATTTAAATTTTAATCTCATCTAAAAAAATATCTTTACAGAAATATACAGACAAAATACCTGGGTACTGTGGTGTACTCAAATTAACATACAGAATAAGTCATCACAATAAGTCAACCCAAAATTGCTCTTTAGCAATACTCATTCATTTCTGAAGCTAGAAAACTGATCATCTTCTCCTTCTCCTCTTCCCTTTATGAATACATAACCCCCTTGTCTCCTTCCTTCCCCTTCACCCATAATATCCAGAAATAAGTAAGTTCCCTTGGCTGTAAACTCTCCCACAAAGATTGCCAGGGAAACATTTTCATCAAATAAATTTGAGTTTATTAAACTTACTTCAGCAAGGAAGAATGCCACCTTGAGTCTCAATAGTCTCAGAAGAGTCAAGTTAGGGAAAGGTATTTACAGAGTTGGGGTCTAGGTTGAAGTGGTGTTATGTGGGTTCTTCAAGATGGGGAATTTGTTGGGATTGGGCAAAATTCATGTTATAATACTTTAGGATTGGTGGACTCAATGTGGTAAGAATTTTGAGGAGTCTTTGAAAGCAAACTGGTATCTGAAAAGCATGATGTTTGTCCAGGTGAGCAAGATGTTTTAGTAATGGGCGATCTGTTTGTCCAGATGAGAAAACTGCTCAAATAAATTTATTTGCAACAATTTCCTGATGCAAACTGGGGAACAGTGAAAGTAATTATTGGTCTACAAAATTACTTTCCTGGTAAAGAATTTTCTGGAATAAATCGTTAAGTAATGTTGACACAAGTGGTCTGGATTTTCAGTTCAGTTATGTCTCCTTTACATTCTCTTTCTTTTCTGCCCCTAGTCATCATCTACATTTCTTCTTCCTTTCCCTTGGATGCTTAAAAATGTTTATGTAGGGACTTCTAACCTCCCATTCAAACCTACTTCTACAATACTCTCTCCAATTTTTTTGAAGAAAAGTAAAAAATGCCAACCTTATCCTGCACTTCTCACAGTAAATTCATTGACTGTCTCTAGTCTCCAAGTCACCAGAAATAAAAATCCAAACTCATGACAATAGTCCTCATTGTTTGACCTGGTTTATTTCTTCAATATCCTCCCCAGCCAAACATCTACATATAATCTTTGCCCTAGCCATGACAAACTTAGAATTTCCCCAAACTCCATGTTAATTTCAGGGAGATTTACTTTTGGGATCCCACTACTTTTCCCCAAAATAATGACTTTTTCCCACCTGAATAACTACGAATCCTTTAAAGCCTACTATAAGCATCTCCTCCTTTATGAAACATTTTTTTGATTAACCCCCATCAGTTAATTTCCGACAGATTGCCTTTGGGATCTCGTTAGTTTTCCCTATAATAATGCCTTATAGTTTTCCCTATAATAATGCCTTTTTTCCCCCACCTGAATAACTACCAATCCTTTAAAAGCCTACTATAAGCATCTCTTCCTCTATGAAACATTTTTTTGATTAACCCTATCAGAGTTGATCAATCCACTGTCTGCTTTACTATTGCATCTAGGGCATAGGTCTTTTAGCTCTTACATGTAATTATTTATGTTCAACATATTTATTTTATTCTATTTAGACTGACAGCATCCTGAAGTGCACAGCTCAGTATTTCTCTTTCTGTCCTCAGTCTAGCATGTATTTGGCAAAGAGTAGGCACAAAATATGTGTTGAATAAATTATCAAAGGGATCTTTATAAAAACAAATTTAATAGAGTGAATTCTTTTACTGTTATAAGGTCTCTAAAACACATTTATCAGTAACAAGATAACGCAGATATATGTGAGTACATCTGTATTCTGGGGATGAAAGTGATCAAATCTATCCATTATATTCACTCTTCAAGGTCTATATTTTTATCATATCATATACAGATTTCCATTTTATATTGGAAGATAAACTAGAAAACATTTGTTTCAATATGTTACATAACACATTATTCTGTCCAAAAGAAGAAAAATCTTCCCAGATGTAGAGGAAGTTCGAGACTTTCCTTTAAAGAAATAAAATCTAGATTACAAAGCATACTAATGAAGCCTGATATAAATTCAGATATTTTGATAACCTATCATATGCTAGAGTTCTAATTGTATGTTTCATATAATCTTAAGGGTCAACTTGAATTTATAAACAATTGATTAGTCTATATCATTGAGTGTTTACTATTTGTCAGGACTGAAGCTCTGTGCTTTGCAAGATGTATCTATCAACAAAACATCTAAAAAGCTTCCTCAAAAGTAATCTTTAGATATATTTACTGTGTGTCTATGTGTCTGTGTGTGTATGTGCATTGATGTTGGGTGTAGACAAAGAATACAGCTGATCTTTGAACAACTTGGGGGTTAGCATCGCCAACCCCAAACACAGTGAAAACTCCACATACAACTCTGCAGTCAGCTTCCTATATCCATGGCTCTGCATCCACGAATTCAACCAGCTGCAGATTGCACAGTACTGTAGTGTGGATTTATTTAAACAGATCAGCTTATAAGTGGAACTGTACATTTCAAACCATGTTGTTCAAGTGTAAACTGTATATTGTGAAAGAGTTAAAAACATGCAATAAAGGAAAGAATGACCTGAGTGAGGAAATTAAGCCTAGTTATAATCCTTTTAAATTATAAAATTTTAATTGAGTTATAATTCATATACATAATTAAATTAGTTTCAGGTGTACAAAATAGTGATTTGATGTTTTTATAAACTACAAAGTAATCACCATATATATATATATATATATATATGGTATGTGTATATATAATGTATACAGACACAATGCAATGTTACTCAGCCATAAAACATAATGAAATATTGCCACTTGAAGCAACATGGATGGGCCTAGAGAATACTATCCTTGGTGAAATAAGTCAGACAGAAAAAGACAAATATTATATCACTTATATGTGGAATCTAAAAGATGATACAAATAAATGTATATACAAAACAGAGACAGATTCACAGACATAGAAAACAAACTTTTGGTTAAGAAAGAGGAGAGGGAGAGGAGGAGCAACAAATTAGGGGTATGGTATTAACAGATGCAAACTACTATATATAAAATAGATAAGCAACAAGGACTTACTGTATAGCCAGGGAATTATACCCATTACCTTGTAATAACCAATAATGAAATATAATCTGCAAAAATACTAAATCACTATTTTGTACACCTGAAACTAATACAATATCATAAATCAACTACATTTCAATGTTTAAAAATGATGAGAGATTTAAATTTAAAAGAAAAAAAATGATCACCACAATAAGATCAGTTACCATCAGTCACTGTACAAAGTTGTTACAGTATTATTGACCTTATTCCCTATATGTACATTATATCCCTGTGATCTATTTATTTTGTAGCTGGAAATGTGTACCTCTTAATCCCTTCATCTATTTTGACCAACACCCCATCCACCTCCACTCTGGCAAACACCAGTTTTTTCTCTGTATCTGAGTCTGTTTTAGCTTTGTTTTATTTTCCTTGTTTTCCTTTTTAGATTCCACATATAAGAGACACCATATGGTATTTGTTTTCTCTCTCTCTCTTCACCTTCTGGGATCCCAATAGTGCATATGTTGTTATGCTTGATGTTGTCCCAGAAGTCCCTTAAACTTGCCTCATTTTTTAAAAATCATTTCTTCTTCTTGCTCTTCTGATTGACTTTCACTATCTTCCAGATCTCTGATGCATCCTTCTATATTATCTAATTTGCTGTTGATGTCCTTGTAGTGCATTTTTAAGTTATTTTAGTCTTCACTTCTGGCTGGTTCTTTCTTATACTTTCTAAGTCTTTGTTGAAGTTCTCACTGAGTTCCTCCATTCCTCTCTGGAGTTTAGTAATCATCCTTATGACCATTTATTTGAACACTTCATCAGGTGAGTTACTTATCTTTCATTAGGGCTTTGTTCTAGGGTTTTTTGTTCTTTTGTTTGAAAAGTATTCCTCTGTCTCCTCATTTTGTTTGACTGGCTCCTCTGAGGGCTCCCATAGAGGGCTCCAGCAGTTCCCTGTCCAACTGGCAGAAGCTCTAGGGTTTGTAAATGGATTTCCTTCTTGTATAGTCTAGGTTCCCTTTAAACTGCTGGGGGGTTTGTTTTGTTTGGGATTTTTTTTAATTTTTTTTTTTCTGTGTCTCAGGGCAGGTAGTCTGCACGCTAGCCCCTCAGCTATATGCCTCCCTACTGCAGGTCACTGCATTGGGGTGGGGTTTCCATGGATACCATGTCTCCATTTTTTTCTACCCGTTTCTATGTGTCCTTCTATAGGCAATAGCTGTTCAATCAGCTCTCGAGTCTTCTTCAGGAGGAACTGTTCTATACATAGGTGTAGATTCAGTGTGTCCATGGGAGGAGATGAACTCAGGGTCATCCTACACTCCATCTTAGACCCCCCTCTAATCATTTTTAAATATTAGGGATTTCTTATATATGTGACAGCCTTGAACTTTTTTCACTGCCATCTCACATTTTAAGAGATACTGTTAAAAAACATACTCCCCAGTTATTTACAGGCATCAGAAAACTACATTTAAGTGAAACAGTAAAGTATAAAAAGATTATTTGTAAGTTTTTCCAGCAATTCGGGGCCTAGTTTCATTAGGATCTAATGAGAGTAATGAAAGTGAGACTGGAAAAGAAGAAGTGTAATTTATACATATTGTAAATGATAACCAGCAGTTCCTTGGGGGCTGAAAGTGAAGGAGGCATTAACTATGAATTTCAGCATTAACTATGAATTTCAGCATTTGATCTGGAATACTGGCATAACACCTACAGCATTTACCAAAAGTATATAAGAAAAAAATCCCTTTTGTGAGGGAAAATGCTGACTTTGTTTTTGATATTATGAATCTGAGGTGACAAAGATCCTGCATTAGAGTTTTCTATTGTCAAAAATGAAAATACGACTTAAGGTTAATTAGTAGTAGTAGCACATGCAAAAAATATTTCTATAAGTGCACAGACTGAAAACTTGAGAGAATATTTCTCACAGAAAGAAGAACAAGAAAAGAACAAAAGACCATGCCTTTGGTCTTACAAGATTCCCATGATTGGGATCAAGGTGAAGAGGAGGAGGTGGTGAAGAGAATAAGAAGTGTTTAGATGAGAAGGGAAACAGGTTACTGCATTGTCAGTGAAACAGTAACATAATAATACATAGGTATTAATATAGGACTTAAATTCAGTTCAAAATTTTCTCAATTAAGAAACGTGTGTGTGTGTGTGTGTGTGTGTGTGTGTGTGTATTTATGGAAGTTAAGATTTCTATTCTCATATTTCCATAAGATTAGACCTGAAAAATAATCCACGTTAAGAAACACAGGTTTAAGAACAGTGAACTTTTATAAACATGAGCGTTTATAAATCATGCTTATTTTCCACTCTTGTGTAAAAGTAGAAGGTAAAATAAAAGCCAAAAAGATGGAATGTGTTTATGGAAGGGTAAAAATACCAATGTGTATTACATAGGAAGTACCAATGTGAAATAGAAAAGTACCCATGTGTAATAACTCTGATTCCAAATTATCTCAGGAACATAGTGAGTTTCTATACCACCTGAAGCAAATGCTTTTGGATGACTATCTGATTAAAAACCTAATATTCATATTTGTATATTTCCATGAAAATTTGATATTTAAAATGAGGCAGAGTGGGAAAAAAAGCTCATTGACTTTCTTCTCTAAACCTGACCAAACTAATGACAAGCAATCAGAAAACTGGTCTAAAAACCATTTGTCAACAGAAGAAGAGAAAGTGGTTTTAAACCAAAGCAGAGCAAAAAGTGACAAAGTTGGTAACTCTTACATAAAAGTTTTGCTCTAACAATTTAGCTAATCCCCTGACTATAGCAACTGTTATTTATTGGGCATTTACTGTATACAAGACACTTTGCTGGGCACTGTGTGGCTTACAGTGAGTGGCATTTTATTCACAGTCCCCTCCACAAGAAATTTACAGCCGTGTTGAAAAATAAGCCAAAGGCATTTATAAATGTCAAGGATTTAAAACTAGAAGGAAGTTTAGTGAACATCGATTAAAATTATTTTCAGAAGTCTCCAAAATATTAAGTACAATAG
The DNA here is from genome assembly GCF_002837175.3 of Physeter macrocephalus. Classification (NCBI taxonomy): domain Eukaryota; kingdom Metazoa; phylum Chordata; class Mammalia; order Artiodactyla; family Physeteridae; genus Physeter; species Physeter macrocephalus. The sequence continues at coordinate 18,754,682 of NC_041219.1, read as the reverse complement.
ATTCTTAACTACTTGCAGAGTTGGGCTTATTTTTATATGATCTTCCTTTTCATTAAGAACATTTAAAAATAAATTATGAGTTAACAGTATTAATAATACTAAAAGTAACAACACAATATATATTCCAAGATGACACATGATTAACTCCTAAGGTAATAATATGTAAAACCAGTGCTGTTAGCTTAGGAAAGGAAAAAGAAAACATAATAAAAAACCTTCAGTGCTATAATGAAGATATAGGTTTGGGTCATTTTTGAGTTGGATGAAACTTCACATTTTACCTTTCAAATTCATTACTGTTCACTGTTAAATTATAAAAAAAACTTAAGTGGAAAATTAAATCAAATCATAAAATGCAATTGAAGATAAAGAATTTATCATTAAATCAGTCCAAACTTATATCAAGAATACAAAGATTTTTGAGCAGATTAAAATTTTGTACAACAGTATTTTAAACAGTCTTTCACACACGCAGGCAAACATCCCCGTTCAGGGATGTGTGCTTTTATCACAAAGAGTTAGACCATAAGCTTAGTCCACATGCCTTGTACCTCTCCATACTTGTACATACATTATTTGGTATTTAAGTAGCACTTTTTTGTGATGAATGCAATGTGGTCATTAAACCTTATTCATTTTTGAGAAGTAGTTTCCATTTTTGGAAGGTTTTTGCAAAGCTCACAATCTTGTTAGGCATCTGGAGAGAGTGACACAGAAAAACTGAAGAATATGATAGAAATATTATTAAACATTCTGTCTCACTGGGGTCAGAACTTTTTTTCTCATCTACACAGTATATACCAAACAGATGGAGTGTGAAAACAAATCTGTGCTGTGGGTGGCCTTATCTTTTCAGCCAAAACAATCCATATATACCCACAAAAGACATGTATCCAATAAGTCCTCTGAAAAAACTATTTCAGGGATTTTCCTCAAAACATTTGTCTAATTTCTTTCTAACATTCAACAACTTCTCAAAATAATCTAATTCTGGAAACTAACTATTGTTTTAAGAAAGAAAATACTGGCAAAATATTCAGCCTTATTTATATTATTAAAAACATACTGCCATCTAAGTGTCCAACAACAGAACAGCTAAGGAATTTATGTTTCATGAAATTGATAGACTTAGCCAACTATCAAAATAGGGTTATGAAGAAAAATGGAATAGTGTTTGCCCTGTAATATTGGGTAGGAGGAGTATATATATGATTTTATGTATATTGTGATTATAACTGTGAAAAACATACATGGAATTATAGGAAAGCTAGAACTATGATAAAAAAAAAGAAACTGTTGGCTTCAGTATAATTTTTTTCTTTACAAACATAGTTTATGTTGCCATAGTCTTCTCTGTATTATAACCAAAACTATAGTTAAATTTTATGTTTTTTTATTTTAAAAAGCATTTGGCTTTTGTCTCAGCTCCTCTCTTATTTTTCTGATCACAGCTCTTGTACCACAATGAGCTGACCTAAGTAAAGTGAATAACATGTGAGTGGATTGTAAGCCTGTTAACACTTTGTCTTCCAACTGGACTATTGTTTATTGAGTTATGTTTGTCAAGGACTCTAGTTCATCAGAGTGTTTTGCAAAGACTAATTGTTACAAACAATTAAAAATATTTAATGCCTCAAGAAATGTCACTGTAATTTGCAAAAGGCAGTTACTGGAAAAAACAGATCTCATATGAATTTTTAATTATAAGACTGATATAAAGTTCCAAGCAAATGTCATCTATTATGCTGTTGGCCTTTTTACGGCCTTCAGATGTAGTGATTCAATAATTTATTTAGTGAGGGATGTTTGCAAAATTCTGCAAGAGGCATTAGGAAGAATGTGAAATAATATCAAGCTTTTGTAAAAATTTGATTTTGTACATTAATAAATAAAGCCAAATTTTTGTTTTTCAAACAACATTTTTCAAAAGTGTCAAGGAAATGATACCTGGAGGGCTTATTCATCTCATATAAATGGATTGCCATGTAATTAAACCAAGATTACAATATAAATAGGTGCTTTTTATTCTAGTATGTTCATGCTTCCTCTCAAAAGAAAAAAAAAAAAAAAAAAAATACAGAACCTGTGGTAGTCCCAGGACCTTCACCCACTGGTGTTAGTTCCATGAATTCCATGAATATGTCATGTTACATGGCAAAAGGGACTTTAGAGATGCAATTTAAATTACTAATCAGTTGATCATAAAATAGGGAAATACGAATTATCCAGTGGACCTAATCAAATCATACGGACCTTTAAAAGTAGAGACCTTTCTCTGGTTAGTAGCAGAAGGAAAACGAGAGATTAAAAGCATGGAAAGGATTTATCTCCTGTGGCTTATGTGATAGTCAGGAGGACCACATGGAAAGCATGAGAAGGAAATGAATTCTGCCATCAATCATTGACTTTGGAGGTGGACTACAAGACCCGGATGAAAACTGCAACCCTGGCTGGCACACTGATTTTAGCCTGTTAAGACCCCGAACAGAGAGTCCAGTCAAGCTTCTTTAAACTTCCCACCTACAGAAATGTGGCATAATCAATGGGTATTGTTTTAAGCCATTATATTTTTGATAAATTGTGGTAAAGGTAGCAATAGGAGTTAATACAGTACCTGTCCTCCTGACCTTGCACAAGGAAAATGGAAAAGCAAAGAAAGTTATACAATTAAATTTAATTAACTTACACCTTATTTTTCTCTATGGTTCTTACTCTTGTTGTTTCCCTTTCTTTCTGAAGTCATCAGAGGACAACTGGCAGTATTATAGTCCCCCAACTAAGGACAGTTCTCTCAAGATAAAAGCACCTGTTGAAAATCAACCCCATCAAAACTTTCTTTTTCTTTAAGTCTGGCACACTAGAGAGAAAGGTAGGAATTGCTTCTCAGATTTTTCCAGTGGTATTTCCATTTCAGATTTGGATACATGAAGAAACAGCTCAAAAGTAATGAATCTGGGCTTCCCTGGTGGCGCAGTGGTTGGAGTCCGCCTGCTGATACGGGGGACACGGGTTCGTGCCCCAGTCCGGGAGGATCCCACATGCCGTGGAGCCGCTGGGCCCGTGAGCCATGGCCGCTGAACCTGCGCGTCCGGAGCCTGTGCTCCGCAATGGGAGAGGCCGCGGCGGTGAAAGTAAAGAATCTGATATGAGGTGTCAAAATTCGGGAACATGATTCTATCGCCCACCCTATCAAACACACTGCTATTCTGCCCTCTTAAAGGAGCAGTTATCCATGGAATCCTCTCTATGCATATCTTTAATATGAAATCATGATCATGTATAATTATATGAAGTCATTTTTAAAAATAATTTTATTTATTTATTTATTTGGCTGTGTTGACTCTTCGTTGCTGTGTGCGGGCTTTCTCTAGTTGTAGCGAGCAGGGGCTACTCTTCGCTGCGGTGTGCGGGCTTCTCATTGCAGTGGCTTCTCTTGCTGCAGAGCATGGGCTTTAGGCACGTGGGCTTCAGTAGTCGTGGCACGCAGACTCAGTAGTTGTGGCATGCGGGCTTAGTTGCTCCTTGGACTTGGTTGCTCCTCGGACTTAGTTGCTCCTCGGAATGTGGGATCTTCCCGGACCAGGGATCGAACACATTTCCCCTGCATTGGCAGGCGGATTCTTAACTACTGCACCACCAGGGAAGTCCTGTGTGAAGTCATTTTTAACATTATTTTATAATCTGTAAACAAATCTGTATGACTGTATTTTAGATACAAATAAGAGAAAACCCAACTCAAAGAGGTCAAACAAGAGAGGAGTGCAACTGATTTCACTGAAGGTCAGACTTCAGACCAGTTCAGCTGGGTTCGTGTCTCTAAATTTTTGTGACTCTCTCTCATGAATGCTTTATGTATATTTGGTTTTCTCCAGGTGTTTGCTGCCCTCATGACCCCAAGGTGACTCTCAAAAATTGAAGGTAGATTCCTTCTACCTCCCTGAGCATATTTGTTTGGTTGGGAAACGTCCTGTATTGATTAGCTTAAGGTCATGTCACCACCTGTCTCTTATCCCTGTGATAGGGTCTGGGGTGTGGGAAGATTACTGTTACAGGCTTACACAAATCAAGACCCACCCCACAGATGAAGCACTATGGGGGAAGTGTTTAGTAAGACTGTAATCTAGTCCACCACTCTTGCCAATCTTCTAGGAAAAACTGAGAAATTTAGTCAATCATCTAACTCTTGAACTTACCATCACCCATACCCATTTTCTACTTTTTGTTCAGTTTGCTCTTACCCGCCACAAGCACTATTTTATTACTATTTTACTCAATTAGTAATAAAAAGTTCAATCTAAAATATCATTCGAAACTCTGAGCTTTCTTTAAAGTTAAATATCCTCTCCTTGTGCAGCTTGGACCAGCTTTTGGCTGCAAATTCACCATAGGAAAAGGGTGTATGTGGTTGGTGTCTTCTCTAAATTTTCTAAAAAGGAAGAGGAATAGCCTTATTTTAAATTGATAGTGCCTTAAACTGGGTTTGTACTCTGTGGAGCTAGTAAGTATTTCAATATGATTTTGTTATGGAATATTTTCAAGCAATCCTCAGAAGGTCCCCACTAGGCTCCCCATCCTGAAATTCTTTTAACCCTGGAATGCTTTTATTTTCTTCTGGTATTCATTTTTGGCTCCTTCCTCAGGCTCTAGAAGTTCACATCTAGGTTTTTGCTGATGGAGTGCCTTCACCTTTCCAGGAAGCATGAAGGATCGAAGACCATCCCACAGAGTCATATGGGACTAGTATATCTTCCATGAGAAATGGTCATGCATACCTGTATGCTACAAATTCTGGGAGTTCAGCCCAATTGATCCCAGCAAAGCAGCATTCTGAAGGTTCCAAATTCAGAGTAATTCTCCAGACTGTCTCTAGTCATCTTAAATTTCTTTAGCAGGAGTGAGATCTTCAGAGCAGTGCATCTTCAATCTACAGGAGACTCATATTAAGTATTCTGAGTAGCTTAACGGAAGTCCCACCCTCACTTTCTTTGAAAGGTAGATACTACACCCCAACAAAGTGGGATGGAAAAGGGGCTTACAGCCCTGCTTTTCTCAAAGATATCCTATTCACAAAAACCTACATTATTCATCTCTCTCATTCTTTTTACATTCTCAAAATGTGGTAGGTGGGAAGGGTATGTTCTAGGATGCTGGAGTCATGAATGAGTAGCAGGCCATATCCTTAAAAATCTGTGCATTACAGATTATACATAGCATTGTATGTCAAAGCTACTGCACCTAGTTGAAATTTCAAACTTTTATGTCTTACTGTATTTGTGATGATTAATTTCAATCGTTCTCTGATTTACTTACTTTTCATACTTTCATTGTGAAATACACAGATGCTTGTTTAAAAGTGTGTAAAGCATTTTAGAACAATCTTCATGAAATTTTTAAAATATATTCATTAATAGTTTAAAAACACTTCGTGAACTAAAGATCAGTGTTCTTTTGACAATTTCAATGTTTCATTATAAAGATAGTTTTGTTTACAAATTCAATATCTATTATAATATTAGTATAAAATAAGCTTTGTATTAAATTATCTGGGACATATAAACTATACTACCAATATATTCATTTACAGCATTAAAGTTAACACTTTTTGATTTACATGTACATTTTGAGAAGAATGGGGCTAGTGGTAAAAAAAAAATCATAGACTAACACTGATTTAGTTGTTACTCTTTTCTAACATTTCTGGCAAAGACTAGCTACTCAAAGAATGTTTTTGAATACAATGACTTAAAAGAATATCTTAAAGGTATAACACAGATTTCTGCCTCAACTTATTTCAACACACACATTTTTTTCTCATTCTCATCTTCTTAAGAGCAACCAATAAATTTTTCAGGTCCATGGTTCGCCGGAAGAAGGAAATCATTGAATTGATCACAAATATTAGTCTAAATATACTCAACCCCATTTAAACTGACACTAGCCAGTGTCAGTTTAAATTCATTCAGAATGTAAATTCTGTAAAAGTACAATCAAAGGACAAGATAATCATTGCTTTAAAAATGCTGAATATTCACATGCATTTTAATGAGACTTGCATTTAGATGAAGACAATTAAGAAAGAGACTCTTAAACAGGTTGGAACTCAATAAACACTTCTGAAACTTTTTAAAAATGTAATTTGCTTTTCAGCCAAGTTCTTCCTTGGCAGTTTCTCTATCGGTTCTGAGCAGCATATTCAGTGTAGTCAATGAGCCAATTCAAAGATATTTCAGGAACCTAGTTTGTACTTAGAGGCGGCATTTTGATAATGAGAACTTCTAGTCTACGCAAGTGGAACTTATTAGGGAGAGCATTTAAAGTGGCTTGAGCAGGTAGAACTATTTGTACTTATTTTCTGAGCTGCAATATGTTAATCTAACATCTGGTGGGGAGGGGCAACCTTCTCTGCTCTGCCTCTAAACTTATCTCTGTTTTTGCTTCTCTTATAGAACTAACTGTTCTTTACGTAAGTACATTGCTAATGCATATACTTCCCGAGATAGTATTTGCTTTCATTTTGATCACCACAGTGCTTAGTAATTATGGTAGGCCTTGCACATGGCACTTCTTTAACGTATATAGAACTGAATTAAACTTCTGAATTGTATTATACTCAAGCAGCCATGGATATCTGCTAACTTCATGATTTTAAACATCAAAAGTAAAAGCAATAAGAATAATAATAGCTAATATATTATTGAGCACTGAAAATAAGTCACCCACTATTTCAATCGCTATGTATTAACTAATCCTCATAACAAATCTATCAGTAGGTAGATTTTTTTTTCTTGCTTACACAATTAGAAGTTGAGATGATATGAGATTAAATGACTTTTTCTTGGTCATGTATACAGTAATGGGTGAATTCAAGATTCAAAACCAAGCATTCTACCTTCACATAATTTGTATATGGAAATAAATATTAAAGTAAGAGGCATTTCTGCTTATTGTTAGAATGGAATAATTTGCAACAGAGCAATACTTACATACACACCAACTATAAAAGCTAAATAAAACAAAGAAATAATTTACTTAAAACATCAGAGAGCTGCAGAAACAGGGAAGAGTAGAAAGGCTAAGATTTTGGAAAAGAGAGATTCCTGAAGGGGAAAGCTTATTATTTTCAGTTGCTTTTTTTCCTGGATTATGTGCTAATTCTGGGCATGGGCAAGAGGCTGAGAGTACAGAGTAAACCTGGACAGAGGACTGTACCTGCAGATTAGAGAAATCAGGAAACTTGCATCAGATACAGCAATACTGCTGAAACTTAAGACACCTAATATACCTAAATGGTGTAGGTACATTGTTTTTTAAGACATAATATTACTGCATACTTAATAGACTAGAATATAGTGTAAACTTAATTTTTATATGCACAGGGAAACCAAAACATTTGTGTAACTTGCTTTATTCCAATATTAGTTTTATTGTAGTGGTCTGGAACCAAACCTGCAAAATATCTGAGGTATGCCTGTATATGTATATCAAAACATCAAGTTATATACCTTAAATCTATACAATTTTATTTGCCATTTATACCTCAAAAAAAGCTGCGGGAAAAAGAAAAGATATTCTAAAACTATTCCCTAAACAGGGCTTTAAATTGGGTGTTAAATAAATGTTTGAAGAATACAGAGATTTTCTATGAGAATTAATAAAAAAATTTTATTTGTCAGTGAAAGTATGTCTCTGTACATAAACACAGTGTATATCAATATTCTGGCATTTGTAGGAAAAATGAATAAATATGTGTGGGTAAGTTAAAAAAAGTGGTATCTGTTAAAGATGTTTCCACATAATTCTCCATATGTTTTGGTCTATGGCTGGGGTTAGGTGAAAAAGTTATCTTTAAATTTTAGGTATTACTCAAGGTCCAACATCTAGAAAGTAGTATTAATACGTTTGTGTCATACGCAAGTACACATAAAAGAAAACTATAATATATAATTGAAAACATTTCATGGGATGGAATTTTTAAGCTGTTTTCTTCTTCGATTTTGAGGAACAATCCATTTAAAAACGGTAGAAATATAATTATTGAATATTTAAAGGTAGTTCTGGGGAAAATGAGGATCACTCATTTCCTGAATTGGACTATTTTTAAGTCTACAAGTTTATAAATTTCTAGATCCATCCTAACTTCTCCCTCTATACCCTTTCCTGAGGTGAGCTCATTCATTCCCAGGGCTTCTAATTTTAGTCATCTGCAAATAACAACCAAGTATTTATCTTGAGCCTTCACTTTTCCAGTTGACTACTTTGCAACTCCCTTTGGATGTTTTGATATATCAAAGACATCTAAAATTCAACATTTCAAAACAAAACAAAACACATCTCAGCACATTTCCCCACAAAACATGGTCTACATGCAACATTACTTTATGAGCAGTTGCCAAATATCTATCTACTTACGCAAAAACTCTCTCCTCCCCGCCCCCAACCTTATTCACAGCCAGTTCAACACCAAGAATTTCTGTATTATCTCTTATATATCTGCTGAACTATTAGATGGAGTTTTATAAGGACAAACTACACTTAATTTTGCTCACTGATATATTCTCAAAACTCTGTTTGGTACCTAATGCCAAAGAAGTACTTAAATGTTTGTTGGATGAATAAATGACATACATAGACATTTTGCTATACAACAATCAGTAAACTTACATAATGTTTCTATCATTCAGGGTCAAGCAAGAGAAATAGAAACCAGTATTTAAAATAGAGGGACATTCAGAATGGCTTTGATCAAAAAGACCACAAATAACAAATGTTGGTGAGGATGTGAAAAAGAAGGTACCCTTGTACACTGATGATGGGAATGTAAATTGGTACAGCCACTATGGAAAACACTATGGACGTTTCTCAAAACACTAAAAATAGAACTGCCTTATGATCCAGTAATTCCACTCCCAGGTACTTATAAAAAAAAAAAAAACACTAATTTGAAAAGGTACACGCACATGTTCATAGCATCATTATTTACACTTGCCAAGATATGGAAGCTTCCTCAGTGTCCATCAACAGATGAATGAATAAAGAAGATGTGGTACATATAAACAATGAAATACTACTCATCCATAAAAAGGAATAAAATTTTGCCATTTGCAGCAATATACATTGACTTGGACAGTATTGTGCTAAACGAATACAGACAGAGAAAGACAAATATTGTATGATATCACCTATATGTGAAATCTAAAAAACAAAACAAACTAGTGAACATAACACAAAGAAACAGACTCACAGACACAGAGGACAGACTAGTGGTTACCAGTTGTGGGGGCGGGCGGGGGCAAGGGAGGCATAGGGGATTAAAAGATACAAACTATCACTACTACGTATGAAATAAGTAAGCTACAAGGATGCATAGTACAACATAGGGAACATAGCCATTATGTTATAATAACCATGAATGGAATACAACCTTTAAATATTGTGAATAACTATGCTGTACACTTGCAATTTATATAATATTGTACATCAACTATACCTCAATACACAACATAAAAAAATAAAGTAAAGGGACATTATGATAGTGAATTGGTTACACAGTTGACAGAAAATCTAATCTGAGAAGCTAACTAAGAACAGTAAAGAAAATTAGAGATGTTGAAGAGAAGAAGCTGCTAACTCCTAGGCTAGAGGAACAAAAGGAGGAGGTAAGGGTACATAAATAGAGAGACTAGTGTCATGAACAGCATCTGGATGTCACAAGCATATTCTGTATGTCCTGGAGCCACAGAGGAAATGTAATCTTTTCCAGAGATGATGGGTGAGGCAAGGAGATGGGGAGACCTACCACACCATCTCCAACTGATGCATGCTAATATCCAAATAGCCTAAAGCAATATGTCACAGGATCTAGGGAATGTAGCTTCCATGTACTACTATATGTTAATAAACAAAATAATAATAATATTAAGAAGAAGAAGAATATGTACGTATGCACAGAACACAGGAGAACAGAGTGAGGTAAGGATGAACTTAATATTAAAATAGTCTAAAGACTGGCAGGTTGTCTACATATATGAGAAAAAGTCTGAACTCTTCACTGAGCACCTGGACAAAAGTCATTTAACGATATTTGATCACATGGACTATGAAGAGGTATATTTCTCTAAGTACAATAATTAGTATTGAAGCCCATAAAATGTTATCTGAAAACAAAAGAACAAGTAATCATTCACACTAATATTCATTAGACAACAGATGGTGGCTAAAAGTTTTGTCTTTCACTTAGTTAATTTGTTGGGCATCAAACTCCGTACTTGGCAGAGAAAGACAAATACCATATGGTATCACGTATATGTGGAATCCAAAAAGTCATACACAGAGAAACAGAGAGTGGAATGGAGGTTATTAAGGGCAGCAAGGTGAGGAAAATGGGGAGATGTTGGCCAAAGGGGACAAACTTTCAACTATAAGATGAATATAGTTCTGGGAATCTAATGGACAACATCGTGACTATAGTTAATAAAACTACATTGTACACTTTAAATTTGCTGAGAGAGTAAATCTCAAGAGTTCACACCATACACATACACTAAATAGTAACTATGAGAGGTGATGGATGTGTTAATTAACTTGATTTTGGTAATCATGTCACAATGTATATCAAATCATCATGTTATATACCTTAAATATATACAATTTTACTTATCAATCATACCTCCACAAAGCTGGGGAAAAAAGATCTCTGATGCCTTTGACAAAAATATAACTATTTTGTGTCATTGCTTTATCTCTTTTCTTTCTCCTCTTCTTACCTATTTTCCATAGTCAACTTTTACAATCAATTTTTTGCATGTTCCTCTTTCCTCTTGTAACTCTCCCATTCCAGTTACTCTGTTGAGCTTAAACCCAAGTTATATCTACCTTTTGTATGTCTGCACTGGCTTGAGCAAAACACAATGGCTTTGACTGGTCTAACTTTGACTAGGCTCTCTTTAAAGTCATGGCAACTAAGGTAGCTCAAGGATCTTTAACAGTGCCCAGCCATCATACTTTCTCACTCCCCAATATCAGATGTAACCATTTAATCCCCTCCCCTGAAAACTCCAACCACTACTTCTCCACACAAATGCTCAGTTTATGACCCGCCAGCTATTTTATTGAGAAAAAAGAAACAAAGTTGAATTTCAATAGACTCCCACTCTCATAGCTACCCACACACTCTTACCTTTGTGTGGTAAACTACCCACACTCCTATCTATTGTCAGTCTTTCTGTGTGTCTATTACACAATTTTGCAACTACAAGACAGAGGGATTACCTGATGTTTTTGTTATATCATGAACCTAAGTATATTTAGTTATTCTATTTGAAGTAATTGCCTAATATATCAGATATCAGAAGTATGTGATATTTTTGTTGTATCCTTTTACCACTTTTAAGTTAGAATAATCACTTTAAAAACTCACTTTAATTTTGAATTAAGGAAAAATAATAATAAAAATGTAATATTCTGTGAACAGAAGTAGGACTTAATGCAAATACAGAATGCCAGTTTCTGACCATATCTTAGGAAAAAATAATAATAAAACTAACCATGTCTGTCTGCCTACATGAAACCCTAACATGGAACACCAGATTGTTTCTAGATACAACTAAGGGAGATGGAAAAAAAAACTGTACTCCAACCATCTTGACTGGTTTAGGATTATAAATCTCCCCTTCATCCCCCCAAATTTTCCCTAATAAAAATGTCATCAGATGGGAAACATATTTTTTTAAGATTCACAGAGAAAAAATTTTAAGTATTTCGTATAAATATAATAAGAGTACACTTCCACACCTCAATCAATCCTTTTTTAGATGGCATATAATCCAAATTCATTTTTAGACTCAAGCAGTGTTGTTGTGATTTCAGTTTATCAATAACATCTCTTCACTTTTAGGAAATATGCAATTGGGACTCATGCAAAATCAAACTCTCTGTCCATGAAATTCTTCAGAGTTTATCTTGCATGAGAAACTAGGAAATGTTCTATAAATATTCATAAGCTGGCAGTTACCCATTACTGAGATATATTTGAGGTATGAAAATAAAAGCTCATAGAAAAATTCAACCTGATTATTTAAAATTGAGGCAGGAACTTTTCTCAGGGCTCATGCATGACTAATGTGTTTATTTTAAACAGCCCCTTTTAGTCTGTTATTTTCTACGTTTTATCCAGTATTAATGTAAAATAATTTCATGTAATAGATATTATGCCTTTCATTGAGTACTCTGCTATATTGATCTTTTTGCTTGGAGGTTGTCATAAATAGGAAAATATTTTTTTATACACCCTGTCAATACTTAGCAAAACCTCCACATTGTTATTTATCATCCTCATTTCTTTATGTGATGTCTGCCAATTTTCTAGTTTTACCTAAACTTCCAATTTACATTTATTATAAATTTACCAAAATCAAGGTTTTTGTTATTTATCAAAAGAAATACTTATTTAATATAGAAAGAAAATAATTCAGAAATTGTCTTTATAATTTTTTATAAATATATACATACCAGGTGATTGAGAGGATTATCACTTTTGTGAAAAGCACTGAAAGATATTATTATAATGATCACATTTGGAGTACTGCAGGATTCTGAGTTCATTCCCACTGACTCAAAGGAAACTTATGCAAATGATACAAGTAAATGTTGCAATTCCCCAACTAAACTGAGCAATATAAAAAGGTCCATTATCATTAAGAAATTAAAAAATTGTCTAGAGGCTAGACAATTTTAAACAAAACATATGCATACTACCATATACTGTCATTTTAAATATGAAAAATAAAATATATGACCAATGTATGTTCTTTTTATTGGATCAAAGCTATTCTGAAGATAATTAATATTATCTTTGGTATTCTTATTTACAATTATCACAGTCTCAGAATTACTCTTATAACTTACATTAATAAAAGAGTTGGAATTTTGTTGCACAAGAAATAATTTTCCCTGGCAGTAAATTTTTGAAATTAGTATGCATATGTTATGTTAATAAACCAATTTAGTAATGCTTTGGAGTGGAATGTTTGAAAAATGGGACTATTACTTTTGTCTCACTTAACTTCTAGGAAAAGAAAGAGACCATGTCTCTATGAAAGTGGTTGAAATAAATCAGATCAACTCTGGCTATGTTTCATGACTGTACATCTTAATATGACCCAGAAGCATCAGATCAATTTTACAAATTTCCTTAAGATTGTTTCTAGGATATCAGACCATTTAAATATGTTCTTCCATATTCAATCTAGTCACATCATATAGACTTAGCAATAATCTTTTCTATCCACTTGTTTTTAATTGAGGAAAAAATTCTATACAGACCATGAGGCTGCAATTCAAGTTTTGATAAATATATATGTACTATATAGCTGTGTAACAACTGTCGCTACCAAGATGTAGATGATTTACATCACCCTGAAAATGTTCTTGTGCCTTTCAGTCAAAATCAAGCCCCATCAGTTAATACTCTTCTGAGTTCTATCACCATAGATTAATTTTGCCAGTTTTTGAACTTCATATAAATGAAATTATATAGTATCTACTCTTTTCTCTCTGGCTGTTGTCACTCAGTAAAAACGTTGTGAGATACAACGAAGTTATAATATACACTAGTAGTTTATTCCTGTGTGTTTGTGTAGTGAAGAATTAAGCTGCGGTCTTTGCCCTTCACTCCTGAGATGATGTCTAGGTCCTTAGAGTGTCACATAGGTCAGGAATATCTTTGTTTGCATGAGGGCTTTGGCTACCAGACAGTCTTATCAGCATGGTTTACAATGGGAGCTTTGAGTCATGCAGTATCAGTTCTTTCCAGAAGGAATGGAGAATAAATGTAACAGCCAAACCTCTGGAAGGGCCAGAAATGGCAGAATGCGATCAATCCCCAATAAAAACTCTGGGCACCAAGGCTTGAATGAACTTCCCTGGTTGATAATACTCTTCTGTTTTATCACACATCATAACAGGGAAGTAAGCCATGCATGACTTCTCAGGGAGAGGCTAGTGGAAGCTCTGCGTTTCTTGGACTCTGACTCTGTGCTCTACTTCCCTTGGCTAATTTTTTTCAGCTTTATTGGGGTATAAGTGACACATATAAATTGTATACATTGAAGGTATACAATTTTGAAATTTTGATATACATATATATTGTGAAGTGATCACCATAATCAAACTAGTTAACATATCCATCAACTTCTCACATACTTATCTTGTGTATGTGTGCATGTGTGTGTGTGTTGTGTGTGGGGGGGTGAGAACACTTAAGATGTACCCTTTTAGCAAACTTTAAGTATACAATACTGTATTGTTAATTGTAGTCACGTTGCTGTACATTAAATCCCCCAAACTATTCATCTTGCGTAATTGAAATTTTGTATCCCTTGAATAATATGTCCCCATTTCCCACACCCCTAACCTCTGGCAACCATCATTCTGTGCAGTCTTTCTATGATTTTGACGATTTTTGATTCCACACTGAGAGTGAGATTACGCACTGTTTCTCTTTTTGTCTGGCAATAGCTAAATACAAGAATACTAGGGGCTTCCCTGGTGGTGCAGTGGTTGAGAATCTGCCTGCTAATGCAGGGGACACGGGTTCGAGCCCTGGTCTGGGAGGATCCCACATGCCGCGGAGCAACTAGGCCCGTGAGCCACAACTACTGAGCGTGCGCGTCTGGAGCCTGTGCTCCGCAACAAGAGAGGCCGCGACAGTGAGAGGCCCACGCACCGCGATGAAGAGTGGCCCCCGTTTGCCACAACTAGAGAAAGCTCTCGCACAGAAACGAAGACCCAACACAGCCAAAATAAATTAATTAATTAATAAACTCCTACCCCCAACATCTTCTTTTAAAAAAAAAACAAAAGAAAACTGAAGAAGCTATACCTTTTCGTTTATAACAGCATCACCAGGGCCTAAAACACAGCATCCAGTAGTAGCCTCTCAATAAACAACAATAGAATAAAGCATTTTTTTAAATGCTGATTCAGAAGGATCGCCTATCTCTGCCTTCATTTCTCACAGGACACTATCTGGGTACAAATAAATTCAGAAGGATCGCCTATTTCTGCCCTCATTTCTCACAGGACACTATCTGGGTACAAATTAAGTGGTGATGAGATAATACCAAACACAGATCTTTGAGGTCAGTTATTTACTTAGTTTCTTAAATTTTCAGTAAACTAGGTTATGGTAGCCAACATTATTCTCTTCTGCAGGAAGGATACCTATTTGGTCCAGATAGATAGATAGATAGATAGATAGATAGATAGATAGATAGATAGATAGATAATTTATCTCTCAGAAGATAGAAGGTAATGGCATGGATAAAAACTGCTCTGCTCTTGAGGATCATCCTTATCTTTGGGCTTACAAATTTGGGCAATTTAGAAAAGTCTTTGTGTGACTGGCACTAGCTTTGGCTTTCTTTGAGAATGTGGCTCATCAGCAATAGTAGTACCTCACACTTCATGCTAGATATATCAGCACAGGTGCCTACCTCCCAGTGCTATGGACTTAGCCAAGCACACATATCTTGCTGAAAAAGTATCTAAGAGCAAACATGATCATGACCATGACTCCAGACCCTGATTAAAACACAGATGAGCACTGGATCAAAGGACAGACATGCTATGTTTCTAGCACTTTAATACAAAGCACTTGCCAATTCTGAACAATGATTTCTAGCAAAGCTGGTAGGAATATTTTCAACTGAGTGGCATAAAATCAAACATCCAGTTTATAATGGGAAAGAAGATAGGTACAGAGAGAGTTATTGATTTATGCTGACGGCACAGCACTAAAATACATATCCACAGCCTGCAGCCTTGAATTCTGTGTAACCTGTTTGCATTCCTGAAAAGTTCTGGACCTTATCTTTATAAGGTCACATCCTTATCCTCTGCATAGCTCTAAAATTATTCTCTTATTACTTAAAATAATTTGTGTGATGCTCTGTTCCTTCTGACAAAAAGCACTTAATTAAAATACTTTGCATGGAGCTCACACTTACCTAGATGACCACTCCTACATTACTGACACCCTGGTTATAAACTATGATGTGATTTCTTTGTCCCTTCACTTCAATTTTTCCTGAGTCATAATTAAATCTTTTGGTATTAAAGAAAAACATCCCATTTTATTTATTGAGGAGACCACTCTGTTGTCATCTGCATCCCCAAATTTGTGCCTCGCCCCCAATGCATCTTCTTTAGAAATTCTCTGCATCACTCTTCCCCAATCCCTTCCTTACTTGGTGAATGTCTTCTTATTTCATTATTGCTTTACCTCGGTTTAGGAATGTATTACATTCTTTTGCATCTGAAGTGAGACTCCTCTTCTGTCCAAATGTTTTTCTCTCAAGACATTATCTGTTTACCATCACATTTCTTAAAAGAAAAATCTAGATTCATGTTTCCTAATTCTTCGGGGAGCATTCATGCCTCAATTCTTCTGAAATATTGCTCCTACTCAACTTCTCTGTTATAAATTCTCTTTCATATCACTAATGGCCAAGTATTCACAAATAAAATGCCTTTATTTTGGCTTTGATTGTGCATAACTACATTGAAGTATATGACACAACTGATAATGTGATTTATCTTCTATATATCCATAACTTATCCCCAAGGGCCAAGGGCAGGGACAGATAAGACAGAATGGAATAGTACAGCATCCTATGGGGACAAGGATAAGAAATATATCCTTTTTCTTGCTTCTTAAATAACAAGAAAATCTTCTGCTTGTCTCAAAGTTTGGTGTTCTTATGAATTTTATCCTGAGAACTCTATTTTTTTACTCTTTATCCTCTGAATGTATATCTTTTGTGTGTGTGTTAACCTTGGGAAGAATCTTAAGAAGACAGATTGCTGCTAAACACCAAACTTCTGTGTGCATTCTTACAAACCCTTCTCCATTCTGCTGTATGTATCAGGAGGCTAACCTATTAGATCTACATTAACGAACTCACTTATCCTACAGTTTATGGTTAGGTTTGGCCAATGAGTATCACTAACAGAAGGTTAAGGAATATAGGAAGGTAAAGTTCCAGTACGTATTCTACTGTCTTTCCGCCAGAAGGGATTTCCAATGTTGATAACATCCCTAGACAGGTCATAGTTTTTATCTGTTAAACAGATACACAGCTGTTTTACTCTGAATTCTGGGAGCAATTTCCTCTTCTTTAGAGTTAGAGGCATGAGTAGATTTCAGCTATTACTAATCCTGGGGTTAGTATCTCTTCTAGTTTTCAGAAACACTTTATTAAACTCCTCTCATATTACCCAGTTAAAGAATGCCATCTCTTTCTTCTCAGGGCACTAACAGATATATCCAAGAATTTTAATTTTCAGTAATGTTTTTGGGTTGTTTTCTTTTCCATGTCCACCCCCAAATGATAAGCAAATTCTCATTTCTCTTTACCATAACTCTGGACTAATAAATGCATCTTAATCACCTGAGCACCTTGACATAAGTAGTAGAAGAAATGAGCCAATGGTAGAAAATGCCCTCTGTTCCCATTTTGATCTCCATTTACATTTATTTCACTGTTCTTAGGCTCACCTGGCTCTAATATTTATGAATCACACCTTTGAATAGTGTTTTTGCTTTTGGCCACAGAAACACATCTCTGTTTTTAAGAAAAGACACTTTCTCCCTTGCCCAGCCACTTGCAATTCCACTGATAGTTCGTTTTTGCCATCTGATCTCTGCACAAGTAAAAGGGTTTAGTTAGGCTTAATAATCAGCCCTCTTTTCTCACCATATACACTCTCCCTTAGCAATTATATTCACTTCACAAATTTAACTATCACCTCTTTGGATAACTTTCAAGTATATGGGACATGTTTAACTCTTTCTTTGGTTCTTTCTCTAAACTCTAATTTCCTCATCTATCTATATAAGGTATTCATTATACAAATAATAAATCAATTCACGTAAAGAATGTAGTTCCAGCCGGGGTATAAAACTAGCATTTGATTAATGATAGCTATTAGTAGTAGTAGTATTTACAATGGACATTTAATGAGAATCTAAATTCCACCACACTCAAAACTGAATCCAGGGCTTCCCTGGTGGCGGAGTGGTTGCGTGTCCGCCTGCCGATGCAGGGGAACCGGGTTCGCGCCCCGGTCTGGGAGGATCCCACATGCCGCGGAGCGGCTGGGCCCGTGAGCCATGGCCGCTGGGCCTGCGCGTCCGGAGCCTGTGCTCCGCAACGGGAGAGGCCACAGCAGAGGAAGGCCCGCATACCACAAAAAAAAAAAAAAAAAACGGAATCCATTAACTTCTTCTGCAAACTTACTCTTCCTGAGTAGTGGACACTGAATAAACTGGACTGATAATCAAGCAGAAGTAATGGTCTTTGTCTTCACTGAAGCCAAAATATAGCTGGATGAAACTCCACACTCTCCTTCTTTACAAAGATCTCTAGACCCTCTGTATGAATGAAACAGATCTGATGTCTCACTTCCATCTGGTGGGGTGGCAGATAATCTGCCTTAACCTTAAGAATTACATACATTTGAATGATCCAATTCACAAGCATAAATAACATATTTTGGGGTAGACCAAGTCACAAAGAGTGGGGCTATCTCCAGGTAGACCAAGTCACAAAGAGTGGGGCTATCTCCAGGGTTCATCTCCAAATGTAGCCTTTATTACATGGTGGACCAGGGTCTTAGGTCTGGGATTATCAAGACAGAGACCCATACTGGAGGAGATATTTGTTAAATTATTCTATTGTAAAGATGAAAACTTGAGTTTTCCTAGAGACAGCTTAGTTATAGGAAGACTATAGTCCGTCTCTTTGCTCTCAATAAGCAATGGTCTAGAAATATGTGACGAGCAGGTTGAATGGAAACTTGGAAATCATGGAATGGTTTTAAAATACTTCCATTTGAAGAGAGGACAAGATGGACTTGGTGCCACCAAAGAATGGCAGGCTATATTATTTATAATTATGCTCACGGTCTTTCCCAATTTTTACCTTTATAAAAGTCTTTCTGCCAAGAATTCCTTTCTTCTCTAGCTAAATTTTTTCTGTTTTCTGAAACTAGCTCAAATCATTTTCCTCCTCTAAGAAGCCATTAATGATGTCCACAAATAGGACATATCTTAATAAATTCACATAACACTTTGTAATTACATTATAGATTGTCTCACAACTTACTTGCACTTATGTTTCAATGATTATTTATTTAGAATCTGTCTCCTCTTCTTATCTGTGTCTTCAGAAATCACATTAGGTTCCATTAATCCAGAAACAAGTAAAATGTCAAATGCAGACACTCAAAAGAAACTTGTTGAAATAAAATGCACTTTTTATCTAATATGTAGTTATTTATAGAGTGATTCTAGCTTATGATAAAAAGAAATTTTTGTCTTTGTCCCTTATTTGTATGTTATTTTTCATCATAACCCTTTCTAAAGACAATTATAAGAACAGAGACTGTTGCATCATTATCCTAGTGATAGTCCTTAAATATCTGATCATAAGGTAGTGCTTCTGGATAATAATATAAATCTACATAGGAAATCTGGCCATATCTAACTCAATAAAGACATACACCCACCTATGTCTGAATATATCATTCCTTCAAATTGCAGTCCACAGGGAGTAAAACAAAGTTCTCACAAATTAGAGTGAATAATACTTTTTTGAAATTATGTAATTCTTACCAGATTCAGCTGTCAGGATGATTTTCAAACAGAAATTCTTCACCTTTCATGTATCTTGAGCTAGTCTATTTTATATGATGCATAACTTTGCTCTGTATTTTTAAAAATATTGTATGTGTATTTCATGCTAGAATGACATTTTCAAAGATGCAATATAGAGTTTTTGGTTTTAACTATCATCATATCTGCAATATTATTTCAACCTAGTAAACCATCATACTCTACCAATTTTATAACTCCTTAATTTTTTACACTAATAATTAGCACTTTGAAAATACACACAGATTTTATTTTTTTATAGTTTCTTCTCTTGTCAAGTCACTGACCTCAGAGGATGTTATGTTTATTGAATTGCAATTCACAAGGGCTCTTCACAATTAGAAAATTAATAACATGAAGAGACCAATGAAAAGCATGTCCTACGTCCTTTTAGTATATATCTTGGAGAATAAACCAATTTCTTTACACTTAACTTAACCAAAATTGAGACATTAAATTTTTAGGAAGAACGATAAGATATCTTAACTCTGCTTATAGTAGGCTTAAATATGTCAAGTCAAGGAATTTGATAGAAACTGTTCTCACAAAATAGGTAAATTATAGATGGAAAAAGCCTTCTTTTGTTTGCTAATAAATGATTGCTAAAAATAGTGAATGTTTCATATTTCTTCTAGAATCATTAAAGCACATCCATACACTTTCCTAGTAGGGACTAGTGCAACTTTTTTCAACTTGCTTTCTGTGCCTACATGCATCTACCATAATTTTAAAATATTATAATGCAGGGCTTCCCTGGTGGCGCAGTGGTTGAGAGTCCGCCTGCCGATGCAGGGGGCGCAGGTTCGTGCCCCGGTCCGGGAAGATCCCGCATGCCGCGGAGCGGCTGGGCCCATGAGCCATGGTCACTGAGCCTGCGCGTCCGGAGCCTGTGCTCCGCAACGGGAGAGGCCACAGCAGTGAGAGGCCCGCGTAACGAAAAAAAAAAAAAATTATAATGTAGAAAATCATATCAGGAATAATATAATAAACATATTGAGCGATATCAAATTCCTGATTAACTCTAAGCTAAAACCTCCAGATTTCTAAGATCTTTGAATTCTGAAGCAGTTTGAAAAAGTATCCCTCTACATGGAATGAAAATATTCAAAAAGCAACCAAAAGATTACATTCTTATATACTTTAATTAATTAAATTTCTGAGTAGAAGTAAAGGTACACCCTGACCAGGCAGAGATTCAGCAAAATTATACTGAGCTTCTAGGTGCTAGATACTAGGAATAGGATGGTGAACCAAAAACGTGTAGAGTTTATATTCTAATGTGAGAGACTGACATTCAACAAACAACAGGTGCACAACAGTGTACAGTCTGAGAATTTCAATAGCCATTAACACCAGCCCTGCAACTCAGAAGCACATGCAGAAAAATATCAGTTTTTTTTTAAGTTCAACTTCTCTACTAAACTCTAGACTCACATCAAACTGCCTAATCAAATCTCCGTTTGAATGTCAAATAGATCTTTCTTACTGTATACATCTAAAACTAAATTCTGTAATCTCCCAAAATCTGCCTTACCCACAACTTTTTTCTCTGCTGATATACTGGATGTTGTACTCGCTGCCAAGATCCCTCACAAGCACGGAGGCACTCATTCCCCCAGGTGCTAGGAGTGTTGGCTGCTTAGAGATCACAGCTGAGTTCTTCTCCCAGTGTTTCCTGATGCGAATGGATGGAAGCTCATGTGACAAGATTATGCCCCATTTCCAACAGTAGTTTACATCCAATGAATATTCAATGTAGGGACAACAAGGCCCAACACTCCTGCCTAAACTTTGGACAACTCAGAGGGTCCATCTTAGCTCCAGAATTACTAGTAGCATCAGCTAAGGCCTCTGTTGTAATTGAGTCATATTTCTAACTCTGCTCTACCCTGCTTCCCTTATTCCTTACAGTCGTTCATCTCCCACAATAAACCACCACGGTGAAATCTCCATTTCTAATTCTGTCTACTGGAGATTCTGACTGAAGAAAGTTGGTCCTAAGTGTGGTCTTAGAAGCAGACTGTAAAATGGGATTTTGCAGCTGAATCACCAATTGACTGACTGGCATGAATACGCTATCACTGGTGGTAGAGTACTGATAGCCCCTGGTAAACTCTCGTGGTGACATTGTTATATATTTCACAGACACAGAATAATCTTAGTAAAAGAGAACACAGTCTTGTATACAATACATCAGGTATTTGAGAAATCAGAGAAAATACTAACTATATAGGACAATGAATGCACTGGAGGAAAACAATGAAGAGCTTAGGGTAATTACTCAGTAATTTAAGGTGAAGTGTAAAAATTAGAGGACTTTCTTTTCAGTATATAAAAAGATCCTCTTCTCCCGGAGCTAAGGAACAGATGAAGTTGAGGCCAAGGGACAGAACGTCATTATAAGGGTAGCAGAGTTTCAAGGAAGGTTTAATTCTCGATTCAAGCATTAACTGGGATGGAAGGTAATCTGCGACTTGGGATGTACACATCTGGCTCAATGCACTTGAAAATCTGCAGATGTGACACAATTTCTGACTCTTTTTTTTTTTTTTTTTTTTTGTGGTATGCGGGCCTCCCTCTGCTGCGGCCTCTCCCGTTGCGGAGCACAGGCTCCGGATGCGCAGGCTCATTGGCCATGGCTCACGGGCCCAGCCGCTCCACGGCATGTGGGATCCTCCCAGACCGGGGCACTAACCCGGTTCCCCTGCATCGGCAGGCGGACGCGCAACCACTGCGCCACCAGGGAAGCCCAATTTCTGACTCTTGTTTAACAATAATCCAGAGGTCTCTTCCTTGCAAGACCACACATGCACTCCTGAAGATATACTCCTTCCTTCCTTCTTGGTCGCTAGACCAGTAACTATGGTTGAGTCACAACATCTCCCAGGGAGTGCTGAGATTCCCGTGGTGAAAGGGTTATACCCAGGAGAACAGGAGTGGAGGACCCAGCCAACATGTTCAGAAAGCAGCAGCTTCCTGTGTGTTTATGAAAATGAATTTTGAAAATGATGAATATAGGGCAAAGGGATAGGAAGTTGAACAAAGGAGAGTTTATCAATAAAGGAGCATTCTTTGCAGTATTTAACTCTGTAGTGAGGACCTCAGAAAAATGAAATTAATATGCTGCTAAGTTGGGGTTTGGAAACTGGAAGCTTGCTGAAAGGGGTGTCCCACCTTAAATGTTGTAGAAAGACCAGAATAGATGTGGCAGATGGTAGAGACAAGGATAAAAAGCCACAGAGAGGTGTGCATGCTAGAGTGAATATACCACGTAACATCAGAAAATTTCAGCCAATTATCTTCTACGGGACACCCTAGAATATACTATTTTCCAAAGCAATAAGGCCCTCCCCTATAGACAATAGCATCTCTGAAGGAGATGCTGTTATTGAACTGGGCTCACTGATAGCAATGGCATGATAGAATCCTGAACAGATAGAGACCAAGTGGTAACACTTAGCCTTCAAAGAAAAATAGGCCCAATGATAACAAAGAGTGGAAACATTTGGAGGCAGCAGGCAGGCCTAACTTCAGAGAACTATGGCGACAATTAATAGAGGTTAGGTCAAGATAGATGGGTAGCCAACAACAGATCACCACAGTAATATAACAAAAAGAAATCAAGGATGAATAATTGGGATTTCGAAGGAAGCTAACCCAATAAAACGTCTATGGAGCTATCATACCTCATTTCATTCCTCCTACTATAAAAAGAAGATGAATAGTAGCAGACACCAATGATCAAGCTTTGCCATATAGAACCCCAGGTGAAGCTGCTATGGCAGATGTGGAATCTGCTAGAAAAAAATGAACAAAGACTCAGGTACATAGTATGGGGTCATTGATCTGGCAAGTACTTTCTTTTTTACCTCTGAAGAAGGAGAATCAGAAGCAGTTCACAATCAAATGGGATGAAAAATATAGCACACATTTACAATTTTACTCCAGGCTAAGTTAACCCTTCTGCCGTCTGTCATAATATAGTCCAAAGAGACCTAAACCACCTGGACATTCTGTAGAATATCCATTTTACCAATAACAGAACATTGGCTGGATATAATGAACAAGGAAATGTCAAATAAATTGTAAGCCTTAATAAAACACATACTCCTGAGGAAAAGACATAAACACTAGGAAGTTTCAGGGGCCTGCTGCATCAGTGGAGTACTAGGGAATTTAGTGATCCTCAGGATGCTGGGATATCACTTCCAACTTAAAGGATATATCACTGCATCTCACACAGGCTAATAATTAAGGAGGAAGCACAACACCTGACAGGCTTCTCTGGGTTCTGAAAGCAGCCTATTCATGCTTGATGATACTTCTCCAGCCATAACACCGAGTGACAAGAAAAGCTGTTTGTAAAAATTAATAAACAGAAACCTCAATTAAATAGAGGTGGGAGACCAGAGGGGGGGGAAATCTCACACCCTGTGATAACAGCAGACCCCAATGCAAAAAGAAAGATTCCTCTTCTTTCCTGACAAGGACTCAGCCAATGAAAAGCCATGGGCTCTTTGTTTATTATGACCCTCCCAACTATCTTTTTCTCTCTATAAAAGCTTTCTCCTTCCCTTCCCATGCAGGGACTTGAATGTGGCTCATGTAGTTGCAGACTCTGAATTGCAATTCTCTGCTGATTCCAAATAAACTCATCTTTGATGGAGAAATATCTGCAGTCTTATTTGCTTCAGGCCAGCAGTTCCACAGCATGAATGAATTCTGCTGCAGGTCCAGCCATGGAACAAGAAATCCTGCCACTTGGGTTATATGACTTGGCAGGAATTATGGCACTAAAGGTACCTCTGATGGGAAAAGGTGCTATTTGGAGTTTACGGCATGCTCCAATAGGAGAATCAATCACAACTTAAATAAAAACCTAAATTCTTACAGTGGCTTATGAAGTTTTGCATTATCTGTTCTCTGTCCTCTCTCTGACCTCATCTTCTGTTATTATTCCCTCAACACTATTCATTCCAGTCACACTAGCCTCTGTGCTGTTCCAGGAATGCTCCCAAAACAGGGAGTTTGCTAATTCCCTGCTGCCTAGAAGGCTCTTCTCCCAGATGTCTGCACGACTAATTCCCTCACTTCCTTTAAACATTTGCTCCAAGTCACCGTGTTAATAAGGTCCATCTTGTATCGCAGCCTGCACTCTTGCTCCAACATTCCTCACATCCAATATTCCCAATCTCTAGTATCCTTCATTATTTTTCATTTTTAAAAATAGCACAAGGTCTTATATCTTCAATATTTTACCTATTTTTAGGTATTTTTACCTGTCTTCGCTTTCTTGTTTTGTTATTTTTGCTTTTGTTTTTTGTTCATTTGTTTGTTTTTGTCTCTCTTCACTGCTAGAATATAAGGCAATGATTTTTATTTTGTTTACTGACAAGTGCCTAGAACAATTCCTGGCATAGAGTAGGTGCTCGATAAATTTTATGGCATGAACAGGGAGAACAATCACCACTCTGATTACAATAGCCTTTGAAATGATAGTCCTTTTACTTCAGAAAAGTACTGAAGGCAGGGATGAAAAATAGTACATACATCTGAATAATTCCTAAGGGCATCTGTTAACCAGAGTAGAGACAAACAATTCAAACCTGTGAGGAGAAATTGATACAGTTGGTAAAACAATTATACGCTAAATTAGTCAGTCCTCTGAAACCTTGTTAACATATACAGAGTTTCTTCTCTATCTACAGCACAACATAAATATTATTGTTCATAGCAATAACTTGAGATTCATAAAGGAAATGCTGCTAAAATACATTCCATGTGTACTCTTAAAGTTTGGAGAAGATAATGCATGTATTCATTATTATTCATTTTGTATAACTAAAAGCAGTTTGAACAGTAAAAAAAAAAAAGTATAAGTGGTTAATTTCTCAGTTATTTAGAAAATCCTGATGTAGATTAGCACCCTGGCCAGTGATTCTAAATAGAAGAGGAGATGCACAGTGTCACACTGTGAAATCTCAATGATCAGTGTGTAGTTTTTCCAGTCTGTGGATTCTGTAGATTATGTACCATGTGTTTCAAATCACAGAGCAACTGCTCTGCACTACACAGAACATTTCTGACTGTCAGATTCTGTCTCCATCTCTAACCTCTACCTATCCAGGTGCTCCCATGTGTGTAGGTTACCACCTGCAGATTCTGGAATTGGCAACAGTCTAAAACTAATTCAGACCCAGCTGAATCCATAGGAGATATTTCCATCCTGAGGCAATAACCTAATAAAATCATTAGTCCCACAGGGGGCCTTAGATACCACCTAATCCTATGGCACATAAGCAGAGCCCTAAGTGGGCAGGTCTGAGTACCAAATGAGTGGCATAGTGTTGACTTAAAAGGCTGAATTTTTCTAGTCTCCTTTAAACAGAACATATCTGTTTTACTTATATTTCCTGAGGTTCCACTTGAGACATTTTTTTCAACCAGAGTTTCAAAGATTTTTTTTTGTTAATTAAAAACACTACCAAATTTTATTCTTTACAGATAAAGAATCAAAATTCCAGAGAGTGGAAAGAGCCCCATGACTCAGGCACAAATGTTCTTTTGTTTAATTCATGCATGAAACCATTTTTTTATACTATAGTCTAAGTATTGGAAAGGTTCTGTAAATTTCCTGAGGTTAATGATACAGAGCCAATGTAAGTGGTGGGAAAGTCTTTGGAATTCAAAGTTTAAAAAACGTAAAATCAAGGAAGTTTTAGGTTGTAAAAACCAAAACTGAGAGGAGGAGTAGCACAATGCCTTGAGGATCAATAAAAGCAGAGTTATTAAGATATATGGGCTACTCTAAAATCTACATCTCCAGTTCTTAACTTTCATTTGAACTCCACCTGTCTCCTTGACCTCTCCGCTGGATATATAAGACGATTCTTAAACTTTAATGCACCTTCCTCAAGAAAACTCTTATTTATCTCCTTCAAATTCTTCGCCCTCAGTCTTTCCCAGCTCTGTAATTAAAACTATAGACCCAGAAGCTCAAGCAAAATATCTAGTGTGGGTTTTTTTTGTTTGTTTGTTTGTTTTGTGGTACGCGGGCCTCTCACTGCTGTGGCCTCTCCCGTTGCGGAGCACAGGCTCCCCTGGACGCGCAGGCTCAGTGGCCATGGCTCACGGGCCCAGCCCTTCTGCGGCATGTGGGATCTTCCCGGACCGGGGCACAAACCCGTGTCCCCTGCATCGGCAGGCGGACTCTCAACCACTGCGCCACCAGGGAAGCCCATATCTAGTGTTTTATCCTGGTTTCCCTCCTTTCTTAGTTCCTTCATTAAATATATGAGTAAATCCTCTCAGTACTATCCCAAAACATAGCACCGATATTTTTATTTTCTCATTTTCACTAACCTAAATCTAGTTCAAGCTACCACGTTCCTGCAACTGACCATTGTAAAGGCATTTATAGCTATCACTGCTATTATTCTGTCACCTGTTACTGACGTAGCAGCCAGAGAAATCTGCTCTGGCCATCTAAAGTGATTATTCAGTTATTTTCAATTACCTCACTTTATTTTAATTTTCTGGATTGTAGTCATCATTATTTGATATTTGTTGGCATTTACGTATGTGTTGCATGTTCACCTGCTTGTAGTATTTAATGAAATGAAACATTCAAGGGTCATGTCTATCTCATTCTCACTAGCATCTAGAATATGGCCAAGAACATGATAGTTGCTCAATAAATATTTGTTGAATAAACAAGAAAAAAATCAAATTATGTGTCAGTATATCCACGGCTTGATGCTTTTAAATTCCTATTTTCTAATTCTTCTGTAACCATGTTGAGTCTTTCTTAACACGACCAACTTCACCAATTACAACATGAAATGTGCAGAGTTCAGAATACTGCCAGATAGAATATCACTTGTTTTCAGCCCTACAGTGGCTGATTATACAGACAGTGATAATTAATGATGATGTTATTTTTTTAACAGGAAAGGAATCTTTCCCAGTGACCGCCTTATCCATTCTTAAGTTTCCTTTTTGGGAGGAGCAATACATGGTGTAGATAACATTAATACCATTTATATTTGCTTTAAGATCCCACCTGTTTTGGGTGTACTTTGGTTACTTCTTAAATTATATTTTACATATGTCAGTGGTAATTTTATTTTATTTGAACAGCACATCTAATGATGTCATGAAGAGTTACTGCCCATATTGGCACTTGGAACCTAAGCCATAGCCATTTGGGGAATATGTCCAGAGTTAAGAGGAAAAAAAAAAAAGCTAAAATTAAAAATAAATTTTGCTTATGAGTAAAAATTAAATCTGCTACATTTTAAAAACTGCTTCATCAGTTGACCACACTACTTCCAGGGATTAAATCACCTGCTCAAGTTCTCACAGCTATCCAGTGACTTACTTGGAACTGGAAATAAGAACCTCAATTAAAGCCCAATGCTCATTACACTGCATTATCTGCTCTATGCATATATCTATTCATTAAAGCCATTTCATGATCAGCCTCTATATTTTAGGCAAAGTACCTAATACTACAGGATACCGCAGAAACATTGAAATTAACACAGTTGTCTACAGCTATGGAATAGTTAAAGAAAAATACATTTCAAAGTTTGCTTGTTACTGGTCAAACTGCTTGGCCTCATGCTGACTCCCTGAACTTTGCATCTCACTAGCTTGGAAAAATTTCTTCCTTCCTACTTACTCTTACACTTACTTTTACTCCCTGATTCAGTGACTGCCCGCCAGACAATTACTCCATTTACTAAAATATTTTGTTATATTCTTGATATACATTATCATATTTAATATTCATATCAAACCAGTAAGCTAACTATTATGAATCTCATCTTTAGGTGATGAAACTGAGATTTATATACTATACTTATTAAGAAGCTGAGCTAGGTTTGGATCCCCTATCTCTACAGCTTATGCCTCCACACATTCAGTTATGCCATGATGTCTTATTATTATTTTCCCTTCACCTTTAATACTTGAATGTTTCCTAATTTTTAACTTCATTCATATTTTTTAATCTTCAATCTATATAAGAATTTTTGGTCTCTAGATTTGCACTATTTTCAATATAGGTTTTTAATTTTAAGTCCTTGCCCAGGAATTATTTTTTCCAGTCTTTATCTATAACCTTTCCCCCACAACCAAAGCTTGGGACCAAGTGCTGCCACTGACATTTATCCAAAAGGTATTTTGGGTGTACCAAGAAAGAATATGATTTTAGTATTAACATACACAAAAATAATTATAAAGGTGAATGATCTATCAAAACACATTTAAGTTACTTTTATAATACACATAAGTGACTTGGTTCCACTGACAATAGTTGAGATGAAGGACCAGCACAGAGAAAGATTGCCTTTCTGTTCTAAGATAACCTACTGTTAACCATTATTATTGCTACTGTAATTGTGATCACAAATATTGAAAGCATCACCGATACTCTTTTCCATAACAGACTTGTCAGGTTGTACCTGGTGAATCTAGACTCTTTAAGATCAACAAGAAAAGAAGCCCTGCCCAGCCTGTCTCCAACTTGGTGTTTATCATTGCAGAGAGTAACAGAGATGAAGTTTCTATGCTTATATCTATTTTATTTTCAATTTTTCCATGGCTTTCAGGTGAACCTCAATATTTGGCTTTCATGACCTTCTATTTATTTTGATTTTTTTTGGCATTAGCTTTGCTAATAAATATATACTTCCCCATCTTAAACCTTCTCCTTGGCTTCTGGAGACAGTTCTAAACATTGACTTCAGGCCTCATGCATTGACATGAAACATCATCACTCATAGTCCCTGCTCTCCTGAGTGAGAAGAGGGAGATGATTCCATGTTAGAATGGTGATATTTGCAGTGTGACTTAGGAATTATTTTCTCTCACATTTTGAGGGCAATGGGAGGGAACCTCAGTCTTATAAATAACAAAGAGAAGAGGTGTCTTTATTTTGACATGTTATGAACATAGTAAGTAGTCAGTAAAACAATTCACTCTTTCTACTTGTTTTTCCATTAGGCAAGTGCTCTGTGTCTTTAAATTTTAATGCATTCTTAAAATAGTAGTAAAAAATTAAATAACTACAGCAACAAAAATGCTTGTACTCACAGACTCCCTATATATAAATAGATGCAGGGGATAATTAAAAGTTCAAAGAATATTCTTTTGAATTATCTCTTATCTCCCCATATTCATTGATCTGAATAAAATGCCTTTAAAATTCAGTTGAGTCTGAAAACTCATACAGTGGATACTAAAAGTAAATAAATAAATACGTCTTTCAGTCTTGCTCTTTCCAATTTGAGTTTGCTGTTAGTTAGACACAGAGTCAGAGACAAATATAAATGTATTTACAATAACTGACTTATGAAAAATGCACAGGACAATTTCACTTCCCCTTTTTAGAAAACTGTCAAACACATCAAACTGAAGACCCAGGTCATATTATTTTAACAACACCTATTTGCGACTTATCTTGAATATGTTCAGTTTCACACCAAGTGTCTGGATAATTCGACAGCCCACCTACAGAAGGTTTCTGGCCACATAAAACACACAGCCAGGACGCATTTCCTGTTCACTTTTAGAAGCAATTTAAGCACTGATTTTAATGTTTAAAGAGGGTTTGAGTTCCAGATACCCAGATGCCTAATTTTTATGCTGCATTTTTATAAGAACATGGTTCGATTTATGAGTTCCTATGAACAAGTTCTCAACTGATTTTTGGAGAAACAGACAGATAAACTTTAGGGGTCCAGGTATACGTGTGTTTTAAATGGTGCCTTGTTATTCTGAATTATCTTCTGGCAAATTTCATGATCTTATTATTTGTTTGACAATCAGTATATTACAGACACCTGCAACTTATTTTTATACTTAATAACTATACTGATATATTTACCTAAAGTAATAATATCATAATACTCAGCAAAAATATTGAATTTTACTTTATCTTTTTCTCAAATTGCATATTACAAAGAGAATTGGTATTAGGAAAATTACACTAAAATTTTAAGCAGGGACATCTGTGAAACTGGAAAACAACAACTGAGTTCAATTCTAACCATGTTCCTACATGAATGTTAATGGAATCTAACTAGAAACCAAAATTCCTATTCCATTAAATCAACTATTGCAGTGTAAGGCTCAATGTTTCAAGCTAGAAATCACACCACAATATGATTGATGAAGGAAAGTTCCTGTTAACTTCTCATTCAGGGCCTTGAAAACATGAATCGAAACTTGCAAATCTATTTTTGGATTTCCCACAGAGTTTGAATAAATATCAGATTCAGTACAGTAAAACAAGTTTCTAATGTTCTATATCCATTC
This sequence comes from Physeter macrocephalus, assembly GCF_002837175.3. Lineage (NCBI taxonomy): Eukaryota > Metazoa > Chordata > Mammalia > Artiodactyla > Physeteridae > Physeter > Physeter macrocephalus. Next base: position 18,723,649 of record NC_041219.1, on the reverse strand, counting down.
CTGAGCAGACATCACAATCCAAATTTTACTTTGTAAAACTACTTTATTTGGTCTTTGAAACATATATTGTGGAAGTATCAAAGGAAATGTCAATACGTAAAAGCACAATGCCTTCCAGCATATGGCAGAAATAACTACTAAATGCTAACACTAACTTGCCTGATATGCACTGGGGCTATGGCTCCTAACTGCCTCTACTCTCAGATCAGTTTTGGAATTTGGGATAACCAATTAGTATATTCTTAAATAGTTATATCTGATCTAGATATGGAGGCTTAAATCTGGACCCAAATGGTTTCTAAATGCAGTAAAACCACTTAACTATATATCAGATTTTATATTTTATAATAGAAGTAAAACTACATTTTATATACATGGAAATATTATGAGAATAACATTTAGAAAAAAGAGGTGTATTTCTATTATTACTTATTCAAGGAATCTATTCTTATAATGGCACCTTTTATCCCAACTAGAAGATATCTATTTTTCTCTCATTGTCAAATATCCCAGTGGTCCCTTTCAGAGAAGAACAAAAGCAGTATGGTCTAAAATATTATGCAAAGCCATTTAGATCATGCTATGAACGGAATTTAAAAAATCTAATTATACCGCAGATATAGTATTGGGGATGAGATTTAATAAACAACTATTAAATATTGGATTTCCTGTGGCAATTATTTTTTTGTATATTACATAATTGTTATGGTTTTCAAATCTCCACATACACTTGCTTATTTAAAGCTCACAAACTCACAACAACCTTTTCAATAGAACAGCTACTAATACTACTAAATTTTTTAAATAGATAACCTAGAATCAGAAAATTTAAGTAATTTGTCACAAACAACCAATATTTATTATAGACACTGACTGGGACACATTCTCCTCTTAGAAATAAAAGCTACAAAACAATCTTAAGATCTTTCAACTATTTTTTTTTCTCTTTTTCCACAGTTTTAGAATAAATTAGAGTGACTAACAGCAGAGTCATAAGAAGGGGGTCAGCTAAACAATGATGTAATCTTTGGCACCAAGAACTCTTCTAGTAAAGTTGGAAAAAGCAGACCAAAAATGTAGAATATTCTTTCTTCTAGCAAACCTCTAACTCTGCTTACAATGTAAATGAAGAGAGTGCAGAAGATTCTCCCAGCATTATTCTCTGGTTCACTTCATTGCTAACACACAAGGTTCTGTATGCATAATAATGAGTGTCATTGGCAATGGATTTTGTATATTCTATAACCACAAGAAATAAGTCAAATCCTTTTAAAGCCTATGAAAATTTAATGCTTAACAAAAGAAGCATAGTAATTCTGTTATTCAGTCCTGGATTTGGTTCATTTGTTCTCCTTTGTTATTTCAATCTGGTAAACATTTTCTTCATGCTCCTGCACTTATCTACTATATCATGAGTTTATTTTGTCCTCTTAATTTAAAATTGAACAGTGTGACATTCTCTTTAGGTCTGATACAGTGTTGCACAGGGGTTTTTTTTTCAGTTATTTTGCTTATTTCCTAATATTGGACACTGTTATTTTACATTTAATCAAGTCAATGTGAATCCAGAACATGAATATTTTATAAATACATGTACTGAAAGTAGATTTTTGAGAAAGTCACAAGGTAGGAATAATAAAGAAATTGTGTAATTTAATATTGTCCTTCACATACCTCTAGTCTCAATGTTGAAATAGCCTTAGTCCATCCTACACTATATTTACCCATGATTCTAGGCTGGTTTAGATCCACATCCATTCAATGGGAACTCTTTCATATACTGCTGGCAGTTGTTTAATACAATAATTTAGAAAAATATCAATATGGAATTTTTTATTCAAATGCTAAAGAAAAAGCTTATGTTCTTTAAATCAGAATAGACACTTCTAGGCACCTAAGTCATGGAAATATTCTGAACCACAAAGAGGAAAGCTTACCCAATGTTTATCTCAAAATTATTCATGTAAAATATTGGAAAGAATATTAATGTTCAATATCAGCCAAATGTCAAGTGCATTATAAAACATCTAAAATAATGGGTATAAGGACTATTTAGTCACACAGGAATCGAGTCTAGTGGTTAAGAGTGCAGGTCCCATTAGACTTTCTGAGTTCTTCTACAACCTGCACCCACAAACTATCTTCCACAAACTACTAATTGAGTAGTTCGGGAAAAGTTCTTTCTTTTCCTTTTTTGCTCAGCCATTAAACAGGGATGGTAACTACCTCACAGGTTGTTGTGAACATTTAATCCTTGCAGGACATTTCATCCTGTCCAACATGTCGATTGAGACATGTGGTCCATGATCTGTTAAACAATACAAACATTTAACTTTGCCAAAATGTCTTTAATTTTGTCCTGTCATTGCTTTTATGTTTGTCTTGTATCACTTCAATAAATCTCCAAGTTGAAGGGTGATGCACTACCATCAGCTTTTGCAATTTGCTATGCCAGCCTTCCAATGCGTTGTTCATCCTATGATTGCTATTCAGTATTGGTGTACAATCAGTAAGTTTCTGGTTGAAATCTTGGAGCTTCTTGTTTTCTTCTCTCTCTGCCACACCTTTCATGGACTTATACTGTCTCAATATAATACAATAGGTCATCTAAATGTTCTTCTGCATTCTCCACAATGTACTTAGAAGTTTCAATTACATCTTCCAAAGCCACAAAAAAATGGAAGTCCAAACAACATGGATGCACTTACATGTGTTATTTTCCATTTTTATATACTCACATGTTAGACCTAAATATTTTTCACCACAGTGACTGTGAAAAGTGAAACGATCAACATTTACGTATGCATTTAGTAAGAATAGTCAAATTGCATTCAGATTTGCAATTTCAAAATCCATCATGCATAATGAAGGGTTAATGCTGAGATTTCTTTCTTATGCAAATGCAAGTACTTTTTCAAATTTATATCTGTAAGTGTCTTCTGGCCTTTTCATTGTTAGTACATAAATCAGTGGCATACTGTAATCCAATACTACACAGTGCACATACATAACTGAGTGAACTGTGTTGGTGCCATTGTGAAGGTGCCATCACTGAATAGTGTGGTACTGGCACTTAAACATCAAATATTGTCATAAGCTGTGTAAATAATTCTTTCATCATCTTGAGCACTGGAATCATGCATAAAAAATGCTCCACATCTGGTCACTATACACTCCTCTGGAATTTCAATTCCGTGCAAAGATTGTTGTCTGTTTTGAATTCTATTTACTTGCTACTTTAATGAGTTTCTTTCTGCCCTTCATCATGAATATCATGAAGAGTTCTTTGAAGTAACTGTGATGGTACTGCGTTTGGTCCTTCTTCTGCCTGTCATTTTAACCTATTCAGTCTTCCTTACTTCCTCTTCAATACCAACTTTGTGCTGATGTTTTCCTGTCCCATCTAGAACGATTGTAATATTATCCAAATCCTGACTAGCTGTACACTGGACATTGCAGGTTCCCCTCTCTTTACAACAACTGTACCTTTTACTCCTATCTCTGTTAAAGAAATAGAAAAGGTAACAAAAGCCATTATAAGGTAGCATTGGCTTTTCTTTTTTTTTTTTTTTTTTTTTGGTACGCGGGCCTCTCACTGTTGTGGCCTCTCCCATTGCGGAGCACAGGCTCCGGACGCGCAGGCCCAGTGGCCATCCGTGTCCCCTGCATCAGCAGGCAGACTCTCAACCACTGCGCCACCAGGGAAGCCCGGCTTTTCTTTTTGTGAGTATACTATTTCTGCCATATTCCACTAAAAATTTTCAAATAAAGATGTCATATTGACAAGCAACAGAAAAATGGTTATGGATGGATGGATGGATGGATGGATGGATGGATGGATTGCCTAGGTAGGAAAAACCTTACTAATGTCTTATGGATTCAACTCCAGGTTCATCTGGACTGAATCAGCTAGTAAGTAGGTACCAGCCAGTGATGGTCCATGCTGATTAGCTGGTATGTGTGGGAGTCACACCCACTAAAACCTCTCTAAATAGCAGCAGACACTTATTGTGGTCTACTGCTATCATACCTTTATAAGACATCAATTCAAGGGAAATATTGCCCATTAACCTTGGGAATTATTGTAGAAGGATTAATTAGATGCCCGGTATCACCCTCAAGGTGTCTATTACACTCAACCACTAAGGAGTAGGAGAGCCATACCCATTCTCACTCCTCCCAAACAAGTGAGACTCTCTGTAAAGTGTTTACCTCAATGTGTTTCCAGCCCATTTTACATAGCAACTTGACCAAGTTCCACCTTTTAAACTCTACACTTATTGAATGATCAAGCCACGTCCAAACAAATGCCCAGTAGCATATTAACACATCATGCATTGTGAGATCCTGTCCTGGACTTGTCGTCCTCTGTGCATTTCTCAAACTACAGGACTCTTCCTCAGTATATATAGTTAATATAAATTACACTCTTCTGCAAGATTCAAACCCTGACCCATCTACTTAGCCCTACATGTGATTACCAAGTCTACCAAGGCAAGAAGGGTTATTATTGGCAATACAACCACAACACAATTATTGGACCAATAAAACATAATAGTATTTATGTATTAATCCTGTCAACAAAAAATATAAATAAATGTTAGGGGCTATTTGAACCCAGGGATGTTTTCTAAGCATGGACATTTTTAACAGGCTCAAATATTAAGGACCATTTGTCATGGACCAAATATGCTCATGGATGTTTTTGATAGGACCAAATTTCAAGGACATTTTGGCATAGACCAAATGTCTCAATGGATGTTTTAGACAGGACCAAATTTCAAAGACTTTTGGCATGGGTCAAATATCTCAATGGATGTTTTGGATAGGACCAAATATCAAAAACTTTTTGGCAGACCAAATATCTCAATAAACGTTTGGACAGGACCAAATGTAGCTAATCCGTTTAATAAATTAATACACATTAAGCTCTTTGACCAGTGTTCGGAAGGTAATTAATGCTCAAAAAAGATGAGCTATTATAAGGATTTTATTTTAACTCTAAAGTAATATCTTAACAACTTTGAAATAAACAAGAATAAAAACATTAAAATAATTACTAAATGTAATTGATATACAATGATAATATACATTGATATTACCAATGATGGCTTTATTTAAAATTTATTAACTTCATTTTTTAAAATTTTTCATATATATTTACAAATAAACCAATATTTTACAATAAAAATTAGAAATGTGAAAATATACTTAATGATTAATGTAAATGATAAAAACCATCACTGATCACTGATTTCTAGATCCTTTGAAAAACTGTGGAAGCAGACTTCCTACAAAACTATTTCAGCCAGATTAGCTGGGTTACACTGTACTTTAAAAAAACAGAACAAAACAAAACAAAAAATGAAATGTTATCTCGAACTAAGGGGTTTAAAATAACAAAGGTGTGTTTTGTGTTTTATTACATGTCTATCACAGGTCAACAGGTGGGAAGAGATTGCTCTGCTTATCTTAGTTTCTCAGGAACCCAGACTAATAGAGCAACCACCATCTCAAAGTTCCATTGATGTGCAAGAGTAAGAAAAGCTCTAGACGACCTTGTACTGGCAATTAAATCGTCACACTTCCTGTAACAGATCATTGATCAGAACTTGTCACATGATGACACCAAACAATGAGACCCTTAATGTGGCCAAAAGGATTTTTTTCTTCTTTCATAAAAGCATGTTAAGGGCTAGGAAGTTAAGGAAAATGTCCAGCAGTCTGAGATTTAAATGTCAATTGGCTAGTATTCTATCATGTCATAAGAATACCAGTCTTACCTGTCAAAATGAGGTGCTCAGTAAAACTGAAACAAGAGGAATTACAAGGGGTCAAATGACCAAAAAGAGGCTGGTAAACTGCAGATTTAATTAAGAGGTCAAAGGAAAAAATTTCAATATGCCACCAAGTTCTACACTTACGAGTTTAGTAGCAAATGTCTAAAATCAACCAGGGAAAATATCCCTCCCCCAAAAATAACATAAAAAGCAGATGAGATAATGAGCACAGTATGAAGTAACAGTAACACAAATCTCCCCAAAAAGTGGCTGTTTCTGTCTCAGAGCCATTTTAAAAGGGCCAGGAACAATCTCCTCATTCTTCAAGTGCCAGAAAATTTTATTTCCATATTAGTAGATTGAGAATTAATTATTTGGCATTCTTGGACATGTAGTTTTAATTTGTAAAATAATTTTATTGTGTTGAATAACATAAGATTCCCTTGAATTTGACAATTCTGAACTAAAGGTTTAGATTAAAATCAGTTCTCTATTCCCCTTCTCCCTACTCCATTAGTAGGAGTTCTTCACTCACTTCTACCTCCTGTTTTCGTTCAATTTTCTGTAACCCATGGTCTCATTGTCTTTCTTCTATGTTTTTAGGGTCTCCTCAATCATTTGTTTATTCCCAAACCCTACAAGTTGTTGGGCTCAGAGTTTATCTCTTCAGATTTCTTCTTCATCTACATTCTAATTTCTATCAAATCTTTGGTGAACTTGTAATTGCTTTAAATATACTGAAATCTCCTAGATTATTATCTCAAGCCCATAGCTCTCTCCTCAACTAGCTCATGTAACCAACTTAATTACTCGACATCTCCACCTGAATATCTAATAGAACTATTAAACCAATATACTGAAAACTGAGCTCCTGATTATTCCACTCCCCCACCTCCCAATGCAAATCTATTTCTTTTTTTTTTTTTTTGTGGTATGCGGGCCTCCCTCAGCTGTGGCCTCTCCCGTTGCGGAGCACAGGCTCCGGACGCGCAGGCCCAGCGGCCATGGCTCACGGGCCCAGCCGCTCCGCGGCATGTGGGATCTTCCCAGACCGGGGCGCGAACCCGGTTCCCCTGCATCGGCAGGCGGACGCGCAACCACTGCGCCACCAGGGAAGCCCGCAAATTTATTTCTTCATCATCTCTGCAAAAAACAATTTTATTTTCCAAGTTGCTCAGGGTGAAAAACTCAGAGACAATATAAAGCACAGTAAATTATTTGGTAAGTTACAAAATCCTTCCTTTTTAGGTAGATCACTCAAAGGTAGTGACGTAGAGTTTAGCATAAGCAACTCCATTTTGGCCCTGCTGTCTTGTTTTCAACATCTACTCCTATCCTCCTGGCTCACTTTGACCTCTTAACTGTTCTATGCCTCAGGACATTTGCACTTCTGTTTCTTCTACCTAACATGTTCTTCCTTCATAGACTTGCATGGCTGACTCCCTCTCCACCTTCAGATATTTAATAAAATGTCACTTTTTCAATGAAATCTTCCCTGACTGTTCTATTTAATTTTGCAAAACCAGTATTTCTTTTATTCAACTTCCTAACCTCCTTCTAAAACCCCTCTTATTTTTCTCTTTAGTACACATCACCATTTTTCACACCATTATGCTAACTATTCCTTGCTTTTTGCCTAATTTTCCCACTAAATGAAAGCTCCTATAGGCAATGATTTTTTGTTTGTTTTGTTCATTGTTATAGCTCCTTTGCCAAGAAAAATGTTGGTATATATTGCTCTTTTGTGTTGACTAATCAAATTGATTATTTATAGTCAACAGAAATATTCTGAACTGTGATGGGAATAGTTTCTTTACATCTTATTTAAAATTTTATATTTGATTTTAGAGTGTTTATGAATGTTTATTTTAGCTGCTTCCATAGTGTTTGAATTTATAGACAAAGAATAATTAGTTAACTCTATCAATGAGAAGGTTATAATATTAAATCAACTTGCTATTAACTAAAAGGCCTCAGGTTTGGTACTCTTGAAAGGAAAAGTATAAAATAACAAACAAACAAAAAAAAACTAAAAAACACAATTGATACATTTTCTTATATTACTGAAAATTTTTACATTTTTTCTGTAGTGTTGTACAGTAGTAAAATGTTGATCAAAAAATTATGTTGTTTCACACAAATGTTGAATTCCAACCCAGAGGTGACTCATTTTACCTTATTAGGTTCTAAAACAAGTATGTACGGCACATATGGTAAAAATTTCCCTTCATAATTTTATAAATAACCCTTGAAGTATAAAATCTAGCCTGTTGAGTGATATTCTATATAAATTAATAATATATAAACTGACTTGTAGTATTTAGCAGAATACATATGTAAAGTCTAAGTGTTTAAAAATATAGATATAAGCAAGTGATCATACATAGCTGACTTCAGTTACAAAAACATATGTTGTAATCTCACTGTTCAGATACGGGATATTCATAATCTAAAACACTTGGATTATTTCCTAGAAATTTTACAAATGATTCAGATCTCTGAATATGATTCAATGGACTAATATAAAACTTTTAGTTAAAATAATAAAACATAAATTTCTGCTAAATGACAAAAAGAGTTTAGTAATCCATTTTGTATAAATAATGATTTAAAACTTTCTATAAAGCTACATAAAATTTAATTTTTATCATCAAATTTTTACAACTGACCCCCAAAATTGATTTTAGTGTGGCTGATCACATCAATGCTTACTTATATGCAGTATTTTCACAGATCTTACTTGGCAATTAATAGGGCCTTTCCACAGAGACAAAAAAAAATTTCATATTCAATATTAAAGTTGTTTAATATAACTATATTTTCATTGAGGCCAGTTTAATAGATCATTGTTTAATATGTTTAAAGAATTACTTAAATAAGTCTACATATTTTAAGGTATTTTCTCTGGCTAAAATTAATTTAAAAAGCTATATTTCAAAAGGTTGTGAAATTTGTATTATAAGACATTAAAATCACAGGATCTTATTTTCATTATGTAATGCCGTTAAACTTTTAAAAGCAGAATTGGCATGTTAGTGGCCAAGTTCCTTTATAACATATTAATCTGAAAAGCCACATAAATTGTACACTTGCAAATTGGCACCTTAGAGTATCTCTCCCAGTCCAACTACTGTTACCCAAATAGCGTTCCACACAGACTTAAAAACTCATAAAGATTTTTAAACTCAGTTGGTGGTCCCTGCATCTTCCGATGGCTCCATTCCCTATATATTAAGATTGTAGCCAAGGTAATTCACACAGAGAAGAGTAAGAAACCAATATATGCAAAGACCTATGTCAGACTTTATCCTAGGAGCATCATATACACTATCAGTTTAAAATCTTCATGAAAATCCTTAGAGGTAGTAAATTTATTCTGATTACACAGACGACTAGATTAGAGACAACTCACCTAAACCAGGCTGTTGGGGAAAAGCCTCAAGTCCTGACTAGGTTACTTGTTTCAGTGTTTCTACCATTAAGAATAATAACAGGGCTTCCCTGGTGGCGCAGTGGTTGAGAGTCCGCCTGCCGATGCAGGGGACACGGGTTCGTGCCCCGATCCGGGAGGATCCCACATGCCGCAGAGCGGCTGGGCCCGTGAGCCATGGCCGCTGGGCCTGCGCGTCCGGAGCCTGTGCTCCGCAATGGGAGAGGCCACAACAGTGAGAGGCCCACGTACCACAAAAATAAATAAATAAATAAATAAATAAAATAAAAAAGAATAATAACAGTAAAAGTGATTTGGTGCAAGGCACTGGGCAGTATGGTTTACACACTTTATGCTATTTATCTGTCTCACACACTTTATGCTATTTATCTATCTCAATAACCTCAAAAGATAAGTGCTATTATTATCCTCATTTTTTAGAGAATGAAACTGAAAGATTACATAAATTTCTCAAGGTCACAGAAACAGAAAATGGAAGTGTGAGCACCTTTCACCTTGCTCAACCTAAAAACACAGCTAGTGGGTCTACCTCCCTTAGAAGCAAAAGAGCTTAATGGCTAACTCAGAAGATTCCAACTACGTGAACCTAAAAATTATAGGAGAAAAACAGCCCAGGATTTTTTACTGCTGTGTGACCAGAGGAATGCCACTTTCTTCATATTAAATAGGAACAGAAAGAATTCATTCCTTAAAAGATTATTGTGGGGTTTAAGTAAGGAATTCATTTAATGTACTTAGCACATCAGTGAGGTACCCACACCCCACCCCTTCCGCCAGCAGAGGAGTACTAAAAACTCTTTCCTCATCATGGTGAAGCAAAAAGACAAAGTTGTTGTCTTAAGCTTTGCCACAGATTCCTCCCTAAGTGAACCGAGCTTAGAGTTACATAATTGGTTAGAAAGCATAAATTCACCAGGGACACAGCACAGAGAATAATAAAACAAAACCACAGAACATCAAGAATGTAAATCATCTCATAATGATAAAAATACCAACCATCTGGCTTTAGAGTTTCATTAGAAACTTTACTAAAGAATGTATCTCAAATAATATCTCAATTGCATTTTATAATTAAGAAATCTGTTTTTTATTTAGTAATATAATTTGTTAGTATTACTGAAAAGTGAACTTATCCGTTTATTAATTTATATGACAATTCCCCATTACAAATTGATTACATAAAGCAAATGACAGAATTTCAGACAACAGTAATGAGTTTCTGAGATAAAGAAACCTTAATTATTGTTTTATTTATTCATAGATCACCAAGTTCCAAATATATTTAACATTTAAGCCTTCTTATAAACTATGTGAAACAAAACAAAATGAAATAAATTATGTGTTTATAAGAACAAAAACTTAAAATATTTCAAATAGCTTTACATATGTGACACCATACTTATTTTGCTAAAGGATTAATTAAACTTTTACTGAAAACTAACCACTCTGTGTTATGCAATAATTTTCACAGAATATTTACTTATTATATTATTTTGGCTAAGTTGGTTTTTATTCTCAAAATAAATTAATAATTGAAACAACACAAAAACTCTTCTGCTTTTCTATCTGATAAGTAGTATCTGTTTTGTTTTTTACAGTTGAAACTACACTTCCATGGCAATAGAAATTTTAATGAAAATTTAATAAATATTTATTGAGTTCCTACTAGAGCAAGACATTTTGCCAGATCCTGAGGGAGACAGAAAGGTAAATAAAATTTGGTTTATGACCTCTAAGATTTTCCCATATTATTTGTCAGGAATGTAGGTTATAAAATGTGATGGAATAGAAAATTAGATTGAAAGGGAGGCTGGGGCCAGATCATGACAATTCTTCCATACTGTGATAAAGATTTGTATTTATTTATACCATCAGGAGGTTTAGCATCAGACAGACCAAGTTCTTTTGCTGTTGTTTATTGAAGCATAGTTGATTTACAATATTATATTAATTTCAGGTTACAGCATAGCAATTCAGTATTTTTACAGTTTATACTCCATTAAAAGTTATTACAAGATAATGGCTATAATTCCCTGTGCCATACAATATATTTTGTTTCTTACATATTTTATACATAGCAGCTTATATATATATATATATATATATATTTTTTTTTTTTTTTTGCGGTACGCGGGCAGCAGCTTATATTTTTAAATCTCATACTCCTAATATGCCCCCCACTTCCCTCTCCTCACTGGTGACCACTAGTTTGTTTTCTATATCTGTGAGCCTGTTGCTGTTTTGCTATATACATTTGTATTATTTTTCAGATTTCACATTTAAGTGATATGTTTCTCTGTCTGACTTATTTCACTAAGCATAATATTTTCCAGGTCCATCCATGTTACTGCAAATGGCAGAATTTCATTCTTTTTTATGACTAATATTCCATTGTATATATTTACCACTTCTTTATTCATTCCTCTGTTGATGGACACTTGGGTTACTTCCATACCTTGGCTATTGTAAATAGTGCTGCTACGAACACTGGGGTACATGTATCTTTTCAAATTAGTGTTTTCATTTTTTTCCAGATATATACCCAGGAGTGTAATTGCTGGATCATATGGTACCTCTATTTTTAGTTTTTTGAGGAACCTCCATACTGCTTCCCATAGTGGCTGTGCCAGTTTACATTCCCACCAACTATACTTCCATCTGGTCAGGAGTGAGATATTGATAAAGTCACTGTAAGATACTCTCAAATAATGTCAAAATGGAGTTGATATCAACTCTTTTAGTGATTTGCAGCTAGTATTTTCTCACTTTCCCTTGGAACTTTCCACATTCCTAGAATATGGGATCCCTCCATCTATTTACTTTATCAACACCTACTCTTTTACTCTTCTTTTAGAGGTCAACTAAAACTTTACATATTCAGGACATTTATTGATATCATTACATCCATGATGGATCAGTTCCCCTTTTTAAGTTTACAGCACCCCTTATTTTCCTAACTTATGTTTCTGGGGCTTCCCTGGTGACACAGTGGTTAAGAATCTGCCTGACAATGCAGGGGACACAGGTTCGAGCCTGATCCAGTAATATCCTACATGCTGCAGAGCAACTAAGCCCGTGCACCACAACTACTGAGCCTGCGCTCTAGAGCCTGCGAACCACAACTACAGAGCCTGCACGCCACAACTACTGAAGCCTGCGTGCCTAGAGCCCGTGCTCCGCAACAAGCGAAGCCACCGCAGTGAGAAGCCCACGCGCAGCAATGAAGACCCAACGCAGCGAAAAATTTAAAAATTAAAAAATTATGTTTCTGTAATTCATTATATAACAGAATTTATAGCCGCCAGAGGGGCTAAGACAACTTTCATTTGGCTTACCATTCATTTTCACTGCTTAGACTAATAACTGCACATAGTAAATAAACAATAAATATTTAGAAAATAAAAAAAGAAGAAATGCCAACCATTAAAGCCCTAGTATAAATGTATTTTGTTTTAACACAATTTAGTTTTGAAAATCTATGCTGAAGAATAATAAAGTTAATGAGAGATACATTGCTCATCAAAAAAGATAAAAAATAGGGGCTTCCCTGGTGGCGCAGTGGTTGCGCGTCCGCCTGCCGATGCAGGGGGACCGGGTTCGCGCCCCGGTCTGGGAGGATCCCACATGCCGCAGAGCGGCTGGGCCCGTGGGCCATGGCCGCTGAGCCTGCGCGTCCGGAGCCTGTGCTCCGCAGCGGGAGAGGCCACAACAGAGGGAGGCCCGCATACCACAAAAAAAAAAAAAAAAAAAAAAAAAAAGATAAAAAATAAAACAATTCACACATAGTGTTAATTGTGAGACATATCTAGATTTCAGATATAAATTGTATACTGTTGATTAATGTTAAAGTAGACTAATGTGTGAAAGCTCTTCATAAAGAATACTAACGAAATGATTGTGTATCAAGTGAAATATAAACATTAAGAAGCTCATGGCTTGGTATAATGAAACCTACCAAGAAGACAACATTTTACCTGAAAAAGCAAATTACTAAGATAATATTCTTAAACTGAAATAACGTAATAACAATAACAACAGTAATAATAGAATAATTACTGTTTATAAAAAGTAATTGCCATATCATGATGTTCAGATCATAATTTTCAACCATCACAAATTAAATAAGTAAATTTCCTGGTCTCTGGCATGTGAGATTTCTTTCCTCAGATTTAAAATATAGCTTTCAGATTGTCTCTATACAGTAGGAAAAATGAGAATAAATTTTAAAACATTAAGCAAACCATCAAAAATATTTTTTACTCCTGTGAATTCTTAGAGAACATTTGTGTTCCATTTGGATAACATTTGAAAAGAAGATAACATGCTGAAAGAAGCTAAACTAGCAGCAGAGTTTAATCCTGAATCCACATTTTAGAGTTAAAATCAACAAGGAAATATAATAACCTATAACATCTTGGATTTTAGCATATGAAATAACACTTGGGATGCATCCAAAATGTTTTGAGGAGGAAATAAGGTGAGGAAATGAGAAAACTCATATTTTCTCTGATTTGCAATCATAAAGTGTCCTATGAAATGTTTATCATTCAAATAAGATTTCTCCCCCTTTTTTTTAAATGGACTGACTTGGATATTGGTCAGGGTTCTAAAAAAAGGGAATGATCATTCTTTCCGTACCAGCTCACCCTACCAGTATCCGGTGCCCCTTAAAAACACTACTTTAGAAAGCATCTGATACAGACTCCTTAAAATCAAGAAATCTAACTTGCCAGATTAAAGGTGAGTCATTTCTCTGTGCATATCTTATCCAGTGTATGAATTTTAAGGTGCATAAGTAAATTTTAATCATAAATTAACCCCACAAATATTCAATCATCAGTACCTACTATATAAAAATCAGTCAAATTATCTATAGGACTCATTTCATTCATGTGCCCTTCATTCATGAAAATATAATCAAGGATTGAATGTCCTTGAATTTACTATGGAATATTTCACATGAAAGCTATTCTTTCTAAAAACTTGTTTTGACAGGTGACAGATAATTTGAATATTAAAGTGATTTTAATGTGATGATGGGACTCTAATTGCTTTAAATCACTGCAAAATTATTCTTGTTGGCTCATTTATAATGAACTACTTTTTGTCTGCTTATATTATCATCTGACATCTTGCAGCCTCCAAGAATTTGGCTTACTCTTTTCTTTTACCATCACTTTCTGTGCCACTGGATTCACCTCAGTTTTTTCATTTTCCTCCCATTTGCTGACTGTGAAAAGTGCACAAATAACCCATTCCACAGGAATTCTAGCTGAGAATAAAGATTCAGATGTGATTAAACAAAGAAAAGTTGGCCAACAAGCCTAGCTCTTTCCTAGGCACCTTTTCTAATTGTATTTGTAATGTTCCCTTGTGGAATCTTCTGGACTTTTTCTTATAAATCACCTACAGTATAGACAATCCTGTCAAGATTAGACACCAGATCAACTTACTTAAACTTTTGGCTGGTAATTTTTCATTGGCTTTTCTGTCCCTTCAGGAGCCAACCTGAAATATTTTTTCATCAGGTAAGAAAGAGGTTTCAAACAACTCTCTAGACCCATTTCACGTTCACAAGAACCAATAGTTTGGTTCTTGGCCTTCTAGATGAGGAATCACTTCCTGTTTTATTTCAAAAATTATTTCCCTGACTTGTTAATATACCCTAGACTTGAAATCACTTCCTCCCACCCAAATAGCAATATTTTCTGAAAATCTCTATTAATCTGAACCATTGCCTCTGGACTATTTACTGTAGCTCAATCACTGATTATATGCAATCTGACAGAGTCCAGGGTTCACAAACCAAATCTATCCCTTTTTCTCTTTTTCTATAACAACTTTATTGATATAATTCACATGCTATAAAATTCACCCATTTAACTATACAATTAAATATATTTTTAAAAATTTTCAGAGTTGTACATTCATCACCACTAAATTTTAGAATATTTTCAACTATCCAGACCCCCAATCTGCCCATCTCCTGGTCTCCCTCCTCCCAGCCATAGGCCACTACTAACCTACTTCATGTCTCTATAGCTTTGCCTATTCTGGACATTTACCTTGATTTTTTTCATGGAGCAACCCACCTCATCAATTTTCTCCACAGCAGTGTGTCAACCTTTTTACAGACAGAGAGCCCTCCATTGTGTGCATGAACCCTGACTTACTCAATTGAGTCCCTACTGATAGAGATTTATCCCATTTCTACTCTTTTGCTGTTATATTACAAAGAGTTCCACTGAATAGCCTTGTGCATACATCGTTTGGTCTTTTTTCTACTGCATGCATCTATGGGATCTAGTCTTAGAAGTGGGTTGCTGAGTCAAAAGGTAAATGCTCATCTAATTTTGCTAGCGATTGCCAAATTACCCTCAATGGAATCTATACTATTTTGCATTCCCATCAGCAATTTATGAAAGCACCTGTTTCCCCACAAGTCTTCGCAACAGAATATGCTGTAAAACTTGAATTTTTGCCAATCTGATAGGTAAAAAATGGTAGTTCAGTGCCATTTTTAGGTGAAATTCACAGAACACAAAATTAACCATTAAAAGTGCACAATTCTTTGGTATTTAGTACACTTACAACATTGTGCAACCATCACTCTATATCTAATTCCAAGATATTTTCATCACCCCAAAAGAAAACTCCATACCTCTTCAGCAGTCACTCTTCATTCACTCTCCCATCCTCAACCCCCACTCACTCCCCTGACAACTACCAATCTGCTTTCTGTCTCTATGGATTTGCCCATTCTGGCTATTTCATATATATGGAATTATACAATATGTGACCTTCCTGTGTCTGGCTTTTTTCACATAGGTTTCAAGATTTATTCACAATTGTAGTATGTGTCAGTACTTCATTCCTTTTTAACAACTAATTAAGAATGTGTATACCAAGTTTTGTTTCTCTATTCATCACGTGATGAACATTTGAATTGCTTCCATCTTTTGACTGTTGTGGATAGTGCTACTATGAACATTCTTCTACAAGTATTTGTTTCAGTATCTTTTCAGTTATTTTGTATCTGTACCCAGGAGTGGAATTACAGGGTCATATAGAACTTGTTTACTTTTTGAGGAACTGTTAAACTGCTTGCCAGTGCTTCATGATTTTATATCCCAACCAGAAATGTATGAGGACTCCAACTTTCCCACATCCTCACCAACACTTGCTATTTTTCTCCTCTTTTCATTCTCCTTCTCCTTCTAATTCTTATTTTTTTATGCTTATTTTTATCCTCATCATCAGATCCACCCTACTGGGTGCCAAAAGTACCTTATTTTGGTTTTGACTTACATTTCCGTAATGATTAATGATGTTGAGCATCTTTTCCAATGTTTGTTGAACATTTGTATATCTTCTTTGCAAAATGCTGGTTCAAGTCATTTGTCCACCTTTTTTTAAGGTTTTTGGATGTTTATTCTCTTACCCTTAAGTGGAATCACTCTCCTCCAGAGACAAAACTCTCGATTCTCTCTTTTTTTTTTATTTTGGTTTGTTTGTCTATTTGTTGTAGAGTTGTAAGCATTCTTTATGTATTCTAGATAATACATTCTTATCAGATATATGACTTGCATATAGTTTCTCCTGTTCTAAAGACTGACTCTCCACTGAGTTGATAATGTCCATTGATACACAGAGTGTTTAATTTTGATGAAGTCTAATATACCCAATTTTCTTTCGTTGCTCATGCTTTTAGTGTCATATCTAAGAATCTACTGCCATGGATTCATAGTCAAGATCATGAAAATTTATACCATGTTTTCTTCTAAGAGTTTTATAATTTTAGCTCTTCTATTTAAGTCACTGATATATTTTGAGTTGATTTTTATATACGTTGTGAAATAGGAGTTCAACTTCATGCTATTGTCTGTCTATATCCAGCCAATCCATTATAATTTATTGAAGAGATTACTCTTGGCCATTGAATGTTCTCAGCAACTTGTTCAACATTATAGGGTCATAGATGTATGAGTTTATTTCAGGATTCTCAATTCTACCCCATTGGTTTAAATTTGTATCATTATGCCAATATCATATTGGTTTTTTTTTACAGTAGCCTTGCAGCAAGTTTTGAAATCAGGAATTGTGAGACTTCCATCTTTGTTGTTTTTTTTCAGTATTATTTTGGTAATTTTAGGTACCTTGCAATTCCATATGAATTTCAGGATCTACTTTTCCATAACTGCAAAATAGGCCATTGGGAATTTTGGTAGGGATTGCACTGAATCTGTAGATCACTTTGGGGAGTTTTGCCAACTCAACAATATTAAGTCATCCAATCCATGAACACAGAATGTTTTTCCATTTTATTTAAGTCTTTAATTTCTTTCAGCATTGTTTTATAATTTTCAGTATACAAGTTTTTCACACCTTTGATTAAATTTATTTCTAGAGGTTTTATTCTTTTGTATGCTCTTGTAAATAGGATTGCTTCCTTAATTTCCTTTTTTTATTGATCATTGCCAGTATATAGAAACCCAATTTGTTTTTGTGTATTTGTCTTGTACCCTGCAACTTTGCTGACTTTATTAGTTCCCATAAGTTTTTGGTAGATTCTTTGGGATTTTTCTATATATAGGATAATATCATCTGCAAATCAAGATAGGCCAGTTGATATTCTAGTGATATTTTCAAATTGCAATTGGAGAAATAACTATCTAAATAGATGTAATACCCTGCTAAATAGTCAAGCAAGATTTTGAAGAAAATAAACACAGTTACAGACTTTCAAGATTAAGAACTGTCCACACAAAATTTACTTAAAATTTTAAAACTCAGGTTACAAGTAAAAGAATAAAGACTTTTGCTTATTACCCGGTTAAGTAGTTCCTACCAGACCCAGCTATGCCACAGATAGTAAATATAAGCTTAAAGAAAAATGCACACACACAAACTTACAAAAACTATCCAAAGGCAGCAAGATTCTGAAGGCAAGTCAATACTTGGAAGCGGTTACACATTTTTCCAGCTTTAGCTTGAATGCTGGCTAAAGTCAGTGTATTGTGTAAAGGATAAAATCCTAAAAAAAGAAAAAAAAAACAAAACCCACAGTCTTTCTGGCCTAAAAAATCAGAGGTAGAATGTAAGGCATCCATATTTGCTAGAAAATAAGATTTTTATTTTTAAAAAGAGAGAAGCATTGATTGGGAACCTCAAATGTTATGTACAAAGTCTTCCCAAATATCTGGCTGACTTCTGAACTACAAATGTACTATACCCACTCTTTCTGAGAATGAAAAAACTGAATTAAGATTTAGACTTCCACCTAAGAGACAGTTTTCAGTTTGGGTAGGGCCAGATTATTGCCTGCTAAGACAAACAAACCAAAATCAATGCTCTTCAGAAGAAAAAAATATAAAACAAAACAGAATTTAGAGTCTTCATAATATAACATTCTGAGTGTACAGAATACAATCCAAAATTACTTGGAATACAAAAACCAAGAAACGTTGATCCACATTTAAGGGAAAAGACAATGAAAGACCAACATTAAGATGGCCTTGATGTGATGAAGAAAAACCATGATTTTAGATTGTTTATTCAAGATAAAAATTCTCAGAAATATAACAATAGAAGGAAACTTTTTCAGCCTGATAAAGGTTGTTACTAGTGAACCACGCTAGTAACACATTTAATGGTAAAAATGGACAAGTTGCCCCTAAAATCAGGAAAAGGGGAAAGAATGCTGATTCTCACCACTTTTCAACATTTTCTGGAGGTAATTAACTACTAAAAGAAGATAAGAATGAAGTGAAGATTAGAGAGCAAGAAATAAAGCTGTCTCTATTTACAAAGGACAAGATTCTTCATATAGATGATCCTAAGGAAGCTACTAAATTATTAAATCAATTTAGCAAGATCACAGGATACCAGTAGGTTAACTTTTAATAATCCATTTTTATATGCTGGCATCACAATATTGCAAATTATATTTTAAAAATCAGACATAAAAAATTCTTAGTAATATATTTAACAAACATCTTGAAAGACCTCTAGAGGGGGCTTGTGGGGCTTTAATGTAATCTGGGTAGAGACTACACATGTTCATTTTATCACTACTTTAAAATCTGTGCATAGATATAATACATATGTTTTATAGGAAGAGTAAAGTGTTTATAGAACATTCCTAGCATACAGTAAGTTATCATTCCCTCTAGGTAAAATCCACTTAGGTAGTATACTAAATGAGTATTTCATCAGGGTAACAGTATCACCTTAGTAGACTCAAAAGCATATGTCTGTATTCCAGCAAAGTTACTTAAATCTGCAACCTTCCACATTCAGATAGATTTTCTCACTTATAAATAAGTCAGATCATGTCACTTTCCTGCTTAAAACCCTCTAATGGATTTACATTCACTTCACATTAAAAATCTAAATTTTACTATGCCCAATGTGGTCTGCTGCACGCCTCCATGATCTGCCCCAGACCATCACTGTTTCCCTCCATGCACTTCTTTGTTCATGCTGGCTTTATTGCTGGTCCTTGAAAAATATCTCCACTCATACTGCCCTATTCTTTTGAACTGGAAATCTCTTTCCAAGGGTTATCATCTACTTCCAGATGTCTGTTCAAATATCACTCCCTCAGAGACTCCTGCCTGATCACCCTTTTAAAATGGCATCTTCTCAATTCCTATTATCTAAACTGCTCATTTTTTTCTATAAAACTATGACCCTTACATTTTACATATATTTATATTATATATTATATGTTATCTATTATATACGTATTTTTTAAAATTAGATCCCTCCCCTAGTGGACTATAAGTTAAGTGCCACTAAATTCTACAGGAACACATACCTGGTTTCATTTGTTGCTATAACTCCAGTGCCTAAGACTGTACTACCTACATGGTTTGCCATCAATAAACAGCCATTGAAAGAATGAAGAAAGTAAGGACTGTTTGCTTCTCTTTGCATAGACTCTCTATTAAGTTTCTTCTGTTAAATATGATTAAATCCATTAATCTCAGATAATTCGAAAGCACAGAAGATTAACTAACACTGAGCCCTGTGAAAGATCAAACGTTCCATGCCTCATATTGCCAGATTAGCTCACTTCCACAGAATCTCCTTCATGACTCTCAATAGTTTCACCCTTGTGCACACTCTCACACACACACAAAATTTTTCACAATCATTGGAGTTTTACAATGTGCCTGAACAGTAACAAACACCACTTTTCCCAAGGGAAATGTAATTTCTTTATACAAACATTAGGAGTTATTTCTGGCTAAATTTACTCATTCTAAAAATTACACAATGTGTAATTTAAAAATATTCCCTTTGCTATTGGTATAGTGTGATTAAATGAAATTGCCAAAAGTCATCATAATAACATATCCAACTTCATCTATCTTCCTGAGTAGTTTTATAATTTAGTTAGCTTTTATTATATTTCATCACAGTTTTGCATTACTGCATAAATTCCTTAAGGCATTTCACACATTAATAGTTATTTCATCCCAAATTTTAATCTTAAATATCACTTTATTTTGGTTCCTGTGAAAATGGAATCCATCTGTATATTGACATGACTTTGACAGAAAACAAGTGGTTGCCAAACATTCTGTAGAATTACACTCAGTGCCAATTTGGTTTTGGCAAATATTAATGGAAAATAGAGCACTAATGAACCCTTTGTCTAGAATAATATTTGATGTTTATACAGTTCCTCTCATCAAAAGACATCAAACATGCAACAAGTGAAAATCTCGTTAACCTTCAAAATATCCCTGTGAGAAAAGTAGAGGTCATGTATTTCTACTACAGTTTCATGCACTTTCTGTTCTACCTTTCACATAGATAAAGCTTTTAAATAATGACACATACAAAGGTGGAAAGGAAGCTGTCCCTTACCCACAGAAAAATTATTTAAACCAGATTTGCTCAAACACTGGATTCAAATTAAATTTTGATAGGTTTCTCTAGAGCATTTCACACATGAAGACAGATGTTAGTGATTACACAATTTTTTGAAATGTGTTATAAATTGATTAAATCTAATATTGGTCAGGAAGCATTTTGTTACACAGTATATTACAGTTCCTTGACTATATCTCAAATAATATATTTTCATGAGTGGCAATTTTATTAGTTCATTCACTCATTGCTTTAAAATCTTCTTAAATAAAAATTCTAAGTCAAAATGAACCTTGGAACTTGGATTCTTCTGTCCATGCTGCCTCCTCAGTTGCCAGCTATTGGCTTCCTCTCCCTTCTAGCTTAAGTCAGAATCTAGTACTGCTCCCTCCATCCTCCCCCTCCCCCATGCCCATAATTTCCTCTATATTACAGTGATTCTCCACATGTGGTCCACAGACCAACAGCATCAGTATTAACTGGCCACATGCTACAAAAGCAAAACATCAGGCCCCACCCCAGACCTAGTAAATCAGAGTCTCTGGGACAGGCGCCCAGCAATCAGTGTCTTGGGTTGTGACTCTGATGGTGCTAGGGTTTGAGAGTCACTTTTTATATATTGTACTAACCATGCCCATGAAAGTCTTATGCTATAGGCTTAGACCCATATTTCTCAAGATAAATAGTGCATATGGTGTTCTATCTGTTGCAGTGCTTAATGCAGCTATTTTCCTTATTTCTGAAGACTTCTCTAAGGATGTAACATTAAATTAAGATTGGGGGACTTCCCTGGTGGCACACTGGTTAAGACTGCGCTCCTAATGCATGGGGCCCAGGTTCGATCCTGGGTTAGGGATCTAGATCTCACATGCATGCCGCAACTAAAAGTTTGCATGCCACAACTAAGGAGCCCATGTGCCACAACTAAGGATCTGGTGAGCCGCAACTAAGGAGCCCACGTGCTGCAACTAAGGAGCCCACCTGCTGCAACTAAGACCTGGCACAACCAAATAAATAATTTTTTTTTTTAATTAAGATTGAAAAAGACAGAAGAAACTAGGAATGCCCAGAACAACAGATAGGATTTTTGAGGATGCAGAAACTGTGCGAAAGCCCATGGCATGAAAAGCATGTTGTACATAAGTAATATAAAGTGGCCAATGAGTGTTCAACATAGTGGACACTTGGAAAGGATGAGAGAGATGAGAGAACAGTTATGTAGGAGCCAGATCTAGCTTCCTTCATTTAGAAAAACACATGTGAAATTCAGATGTATTATATGAATTGATAGTTTGCCCTTCCTATTACTTAACTTTAGTCCATTATATAAATGTAGTGTAGTTTCTTTAAACATCCAAAGTAAAAAGTTTAGATTTTATTGTAAAAAATGAGAAAAGTCTTTGTGGATAAAAAGCACTGAAGTGACATAATCCATTGGTGTCTGTAATAGATAAAGATGTTTGCTTGCACCATAGTTAATATATTTTTGAAAGGTCTAATAACACAACACGGCATGAAAGGAAGAATAAGCTTGATTAATAAAATACAAAATTAACTAGCACCTCCATCACATCACATAATTACCATTTCTTTCTTTTCTGATGAGGACATTTCAGATCACTCTCAGCAATTTTCAAGTATACAACATAATTCTGTTAATTATAATCACAATGTTGTCCATTAGATCCCCAGAACTTATTCATCCTCTAACTGGAAGTACGTACCCGTCAAATTGAAATATATAAATGTAACAATCAGTATACCATACACCTCAAACTTACACAATATTTTATGTCAATTATATCTCAATTAAAAAGTACAAAATTAATTTCACATGCTTATAACTTGGAAAATGTTTAACAACTCAAATAAAAAGCATCTAGAATCAGAAATAGGAAATATAAATAGTAACATTACTATTGGATGGGGGGAAAGCTTCGAAGCAGATAGTCCTAGCTTCTGATTGAGTAGCATCATTTATAGAATAGGTTCTTTTGATAGTTATTTAGTTTCAATGGGCATCAGTGTCCTCATGTGTAAAGCAGGAGGAAATAATATATTTTTGCAGGTTTGCACTTAAGATTAAAATAACAGTACAGTCCACTGCTAACATCATACTCAATGGGGAAAAGCTGAAAGCTTTTTCTCTAAGCTCAGGAACAATACAAGGATGACCACTCTCACCATTTTTATTCAAATAATATTGGAAGTACTGGCCTGAGCAATTAGGCAAGAAAATTAAAAAATTAAAGGCATCCAAATTGGAAAGCAAAGAGTAAAACGGTCACTATTTGTGGATGACATGATATTATATATAGAAAACCCCAAAGACTCCACCAAAAAAATGTAAGAACCAGCAAATGAATTCAGTAAAGTTGCAGAATACGAAATCAATATACAGAAATCAGTTGCATTTCTATGCATCAATAACTATCAGAAAGAGAAATTAAGAAAATAATCCAGACTTCCCTGGTGGCACAGTGGTTAAGAATCCGCCTGCCAATGCAGGGGACAGGATTCGAGCCCTGGTCCAGGAAGATCCCACATGCCGCGGAGAAACTAAGCCCATGTGCCACAGCTACTGAGCCTGTGCTCTAGAGCCCGCGAGCCACAACTACTGAGACCCTGTGCCACAACTACTGAAGCCCGCGCCCCCGCTCACCACAACTAGAGAAAGCCCACGGGCAGCAGCGAAGACCCAACACAGCCAAAAATAAATAAATAAAATAAATAAATTTATTTTTAAAAAAAAGAAAGAAAATAATCCTATTTACAGTTGAATCAAAAAGAAATACCTAGAAATAAATTAACTAAGGAGGTGAAAGACCTGTACAGTGAAAATTTTAAGACATCCATAAAAGAAATCGAAAAAGAAACAAATAAATGGAAAGATATTCCATGTTCGTGGACTAGAAGAATTAACATTATTAAAATGTCCATATTACCCAAAGCAATCTACAGATTCAATGCAGACCTTATCAAAATTCCAATGGCATTTTTCACAGAAAAAGAACAAACAGTCCTGAAGTTTGTATCTAACTACAAAAGAATGGGAGTAGCCAAAGCAATCCTGAGAAAGAGCAAAGCTGGAGGCATCACACTCCCTAATTTCAAACTATATTACAAAGCTACAGTAATTAAAACAGCACAGTATTGGCATAAAAACAGACACATAGATCAATAGAACAGTTGAGAGCCCAGAAATAAATCCATGCATATAGGTCAATTAGTTTACAACAAAGGAGCCAAGAATATAAAATGGAGAAAAGACTATCTCTTCAATAAATGGTGCTGGGAAAACTGGACAGCTGCATGCAAAAGAAGGAAACTCAACCACTATATTACACCATACACAAAAATTAACTTAAAATAGATTAAAGACCTGAACCTACTGAATTGGAGAAAATATCTGCAAATAATATATCTTATAAGGAGTTAATATCCACAATATATAAATAACTCATACAACTCAACAGTAAAAAAAAATCAATTTGATTTAAAAATAGGCAGAGGATCTTAACAGACATTTCTCCAAAGAAGAGATACAGAGGGCTAACAGGTACATGAAAAATGCTCAACACCACCAATCAACAGGGAAATGCAAATCAAAACCACGAAGATATATCATCTCACACCCATTAAATGTCTATTATCAAAAACAAATGCTGGTGAGGATGTAAAGAAGAGAACCTTTGTGAACTGCTGGTGGGAACGTAAATTGGTGCAGCCACTATGGAAAATGGTATGGAAGTTCCTCAAAAAATTCAAAACTGAACTACCATATGATACAGCAATTTCACTTCTAGGTATTTATCTGAAGAAAACAAAAACACTATCTCAAAAAGGTACATGCACCCCCACATTCATTGCAGCAAAATCAACAATAGCTAAAATATGGAAACAACCTAAGTGTTCATCAATGGATGAATAAATAAAGATGTGGCATGTGTGTGTCTGTGTCTGTGTGTTTGTTTAAACACACAATGGAATATTATTTACCGTGAAAACGAATGCAATCTTGCCATTTACAATAACATGGATAGACCTTGAGGGCATTATGATAAGTAAAATACATCAGACAGAAAAGACAAATACTGTATGATCTCACTTACATGGAGAATCCAAGACAAAAAAAAAAAAAGCAAAATAAAACAAGCTTATAGAGAACAGATTAGTGGTTGGCAGAGGTGGGTGGTGAGGATGGGCAAAACGGGTGAAGGGATTCAAAAGGTACAAACTTCCAATTATAAAATAAATAAATCATAGGGATGTAATGTACATCATGGAGACTATTGTTAATAATACTGTATTGCATATTTGAAAGTTGCTTAAAAAGCAGATCTTAAAAGTTCTCATCATAAGAAAAAAATTTCTGTAACAATGTATAGTGACAGATGCTACCTAGACTTAAGTTGTGGTGATCACTTTGCAACATACACAAATATCGAATTATTATACTGTAAACCTGAAACTGATATGTCAATCATACCTCAAAAAATGACAGTGCAAATAAAGACCATAATAGAGAACAAGTACCTCCAAATTAACTATTAAGATCATCCATAGGATCTCCACGCTGCAAATATATGTGAGCAAATGTACACATGTACTTTTATTTTCCTATATAACAGCAATAACCAATTAAAAAATACAATGGAAAAACATAAATTACATAAGAAGGGAAGCTATTATTTAATAATAATAATTTATCAAAACATTTTATCAAAATTTTTATCAAAAACATTTTTAAAAGTAGAAGAAAATACTCTCTTACAATTCTAAGCATGTATCATATCTGAACAGGTTATGTTTTTCATATTAAAATATTATTTTTTATATTAAAAATAATTCTTCAATTAATAACTTAAAAACCTTTTAAAAGTGTTAAATTTATTTATGACTTCGGAATAAAAATGCATTTTTAATACAAACAAAATGCAAAAATGAAGAAAAATAAATTTCATCACATTAATGTTTAAAAATTCCATGAGTCACAAAGATTTTTTAAATGTATTTTTTAATTTACATATGGTAAAATTCACTTTTTTTGCTATTCAGTTCCATGAGTATTGACAAGTGATAAAGTCTTGTAACCAACCACCACAACTGAGACAGAGAAGTTATATCAGCCCTCAGAGATATCCCCTTATGGTACTTGGTAGCCAGACCCTCTCTCCTCCTCTTCTACCGCCTGACTATCAATAATGTTTTTTCCTATAATTGCCTTTTCCAGAATGTCATATAAACAGAATCATCCAATGTGAAGACTTTAGAGTCTGACTTCCTACACTTAACACATTTGCAATTCAGACATGTTGTTCCATGAATCAACAGTTTTTTGCTTTCTATTGCTTAACAGTAGTCTGTTGTAGGGATTTAGCACGATTTCTTTATCCAAACACCATTGAAAGAGCATCAGGGTTGTTTCCAGGTTTGGGGTAATTATGATAAAACTATTATAAACATTCCCATACAGGTTTATGTGTAAATATCAGTTTTCATTTCTCTTGAGTAAATATCTATGTGTGAGATAACTGGGTCATACAATAAGTGCATGTTTCACTTTATAAGAAAGCACAACACTTCTCCAAAGTGGCTGTACCATTTCACATACAGGCAATGTATGAGTTCTAACTGCTTCATATCTGTGTTAGCACTAGGTAGTCTCAAGTTGTTTGTTTCTTTGTTTTTTAACATAGCCATTTTAATAGGTGTAAAATGGTATCTCATTGTGGCTTTAATTTTCAATCCCATAATAACTAATAATGAATATCTTTTCACTAATTGTTATCTATATATATTTTTGGTTAAGTGTCTTCTTAGTATTTTTTCTATTTTAAAAATTTGATTTGTTTTTGTCATTATTGAGTTTTGAGAATTCATTATATAGTCTGGATACAAATCCTTTATCTATTATTTTCAAATATTTTCTCTACTCTATGACTGTTCATTCTGTTAACTTTACAAAAAAGAGAATTTCAAAATTGTGGTTAAATCCAATTTATAATTTTCTTTTAATGGACCATAACTTTGGTGTTGTGCTAACAACTCTTTGTCACATGCAAGATCACAAAGATTTACTTTCAAACATTTCTGGTAGGTATGTCAAATAGTACAACCACTTTGGAAAACAGATGAACAGTTTCTTAAAAAGTAAAACAAACACCTGTTGTAAGATCCAGAAATCAGACTCCTAGTTAGTTACCCAAAAGAAATGAAAGCACATATTCATACAATGGTTTGTCCATGAATATTCATAACAACATTGTTTGTAGTACCAAAAACTAGAAACAACCTGACTGTCCATCAAATGTGAATCGAGATACAAATTATGATCTATCCATAAGTGGAACAATACTCAGGAATAGAAAGAATTTATTGAAATGTTTCTCAAAATAACTATACTAAGTGAAAAAAGCCAGACAAAAAGAATTCATAAATTAGTATTCTATTAATATAAAATTCTAGAAAACACAAATCAATCTATAGTGACAGGAGACAAAGAAGTATTTTGTCTGGGGAAGGCGTAGTGGTGCAGAGAGAAATTGGGTTAAAAAGTGATACAAATAGATTTTGGAGATTTTACATATGTTTATTATCTAAATTGTGGTGATGGGCTCATGGATGTATACATATGTCAAAACACATCAACGTGTACATTTTAAATGTGTTCAATGTCTTTTATGTCAGTTATACTTCATTGAAGCTTTTAAAACAGTCATGCAGTCAAAATGACAAAAACAATAGGAAATCCTCAATTAATGGATTACAAATACTAAAATGTCTGGACTTTTGACTTATGTATAGGAAAATAATTTGAAAGTACAAAGACATCTGAACAATTAAGAGATATAACTACAAATCCTCAGCTTTTACCTCTATCTTTTGTGTCATCATAATCATAATAAATATTTATGAAATAAATATTTAATTTCTATATCCAGGTTGATAGCAAACATAAGTTGTTTAACATACCTTTGGAAAGTTAAAAAATGGGTATTTACTTATACTACTCACCATCGATTTTATTCCATGTAGAAAAATTATAACATTTTGCAACTTTCCATGCATACATCTGTGCAAGTTAAGATTTATTTTCTTATTTCCTCAATCCTAGTCTAGAAATACACATTTTGGGAAGAGCTACAGAATGTCTGAGGTGTGTATCTGTATTTGAAAGAATGTCTGAATCTTGAAATGGATTTTAGTTTGTGGTAAAAAGCAACATTAGAATGGAATTTGTTTTTTAGTATGATTCCTCTTGAGAAAACATTGTCTGATAAATAAGAATCCATGTTTTATGTCCTGGCAAAAACAAAAGGTTTATACAAGTTACCTAGGGATATTTCTGATACATCATGTCAAAATTAATAAAACTGTAGACAATGACCTTTTCCCACAAATCTCTTAGGGATGTTCTGTTTTATACTGCTTTGGCTTTCAGTGGTATAACATCTGAAAAAACATCCACATCAAGCTTAAAAAATAAGCATAAATAAGTTTAGCCCATCAGTGTGCCTCTAAATGTACTAAATGTTGGTGCTTATTATTGCCGTTGCCTCCCTAGTAATCAAAGAAATGGATGACTCGCTCACGGAAAACAAGTGCCAATTTTGTCTCAGTAGTCAAAGTGTGGTTTGGAGCAGAACAATTCTGAGAAAAAATATGACAGAAATAAGGAGTCTAAGAGCTAGAAACCTTGTTTTTCTGTGCATTCCTTACATGGTATCAGGGACACTCCCATATACCTTCTCCCTGATTCTATCCTTATTATGAAAAACATCCTGTGGGTGACTAAGAATGTTCAACCTCTGATGATGCTGAACCATTCTTAAGCTTACTCATCAGGGTAATCAGCTGGCATAATACTTTTAGTTGTAATGTTTCTCTAGCTTTCCCAGTACTAGTAATATACTTGCTAATATATTAATACACTTTAGAATATTTCCCTAATTCTCCTTGCCCCTGACACCTGTCTAGACTTCATATCACCAAAAAAAAATTTTATCCTTTGACTATCAAATAGATTTTTAATATTTTGATGTTGCTTTCAGAGCCTCTGGGTTTTTTTGTTTGTTTTTCCAATATTATGTTCTCAATGTTATGTCCTTCATTGATTTTATTATTATCGATCAAAGTTTTTTTAATGTCCATCATTAATTTTCTATCATTATCCACCTTCCTCTGTGTCATTTGAGCCAGAACAAATTATAGAGAGGGAGTGTGAATGAAAGAGGTATCTTCCAAAAATGCATTCATTTTTAATTTTTAATATATGACTCAATTTCAATATATTACTCAATTTTTAATATATTACTTTTTTGTAAGAGTCAGGACTAATTAAACTGACAAAATTTAGTGTCATCCCCTTCACATGCAAAACTTTAAACCCTTAGCTTAACTTTCACATGGACTTTATAGTATTTTTTTCAACCTTTGAGTCTACTTGAGGCAATCTCCATGGACTTGAAGGTGGATATATGTATTAACTATTGTTTCAGTAATTATTCATAACAGAGTGCTAAAAAAGTGGGAAAAGATGATGTATTTCTCACTCCCACATCTAAGGGCTGCCTGTGGAGACACTGCTCCACATGTTTTGTTCTGGGCCCAAGGATGGAAGGGCAGGGGCTGTTCAAGGCATGGTTTCCTACGACAATGGCAAACATGCAGTACAGCAAGGGAAATAGAACAAGCACATTTAAAGATTCTGTCTGGATTGGATCCATTGGCCAAAGCAAGCTACATGACCAAACTCAAAGTCAAGAGGTGAGGAAGTATACTCTTCCCATGGAGGGGGTGGTATCTGGGAGCTAAGTGGTGAGTATTTGCTGAACAATAATCTATCACACCAGTAGAGGACTTGTAAACCCTTTACAAAAGTTAAAAGTTTAAAGAAGTAAAATAGTAACTAGTCTGGAATTAGTGGTTCAGTGAGAAAGACATATTGATTTATTTTCCCATAAAAATATAGTTACATATGGAGATTAGAATCAATTTTTAAATTACATTTTGGGTCAAGTGTATTTGAAAACTGGCCTGAAACCAAACCACCATGAATAGCATTATTTATGTGTTCCAAGTCATAAAAGTTCAACCTATCAACACTTTTTAGGGGAAAAAGAGTAATTTGGGGATGGACAGCATATACTGCTATACTTTTTATACTTCCCACAGAACACCTAGAATTTTATTTTTGATTGAGATGATGGAAGCTTAGAAGAGGATGTGAGTTTAATTAAATGTGCATTTCCAGAAGGTCTGCATAAAAACATAGCCCACAGCACAGACCAGTTTCTGATATATTAACAGAAAGTTGTCTTAGAGTATCTTGTGTACTTTCTCTTCTTAGATTTTTGTATTTAACATTAACTATATAGTCATCTTTTAAAACTGCCATTCATCTATTTACATTACACGATAGACTTTAACACAATAAAGAGTGGTTAAATATAACCTCAAAAAAAAAAGAAAGAACAGGTAGGTGGTGCTATGAGAAAAACACACAGGCAGTGCATACATACACATACACACACACACACACCATGATAAGCTCTTAAATATGTGAGCTTCCTAAGGTCCCTTGATATTTAATCAGGCCCTAGTGTCTACATGAACTGATTTATTTCTTAGAAATTCCATTATCTATGCTTATTATTCTGACAATAAAATAAATATGATTTTGAATACTCAGAATCTAAGAATCTAATTAAAATATCATATTTTATTGAGTTATAACTGAAACAACATATTAGTTTCAGGTATATAACATAGTGATTTGATATTTGTAAATACTGCAGAATGACTACCACAATAACTCTACTTAACATCCATAAAATATCTATTTAAATATATAACTAGTCCTTTCAAATTCTCTAATAGAAGTAGGGAGCTTATTCCCCTTATAATAAAAAATTAGCATTGTGTTTATTAATTACTTATCTATCTTTCTTCAAGCAGACTGAGCTAATTCTAATATTGACATTCATGACCCAGTAAACATGTCTAAAATTTTATGCCAACTTTCATCACCAGATTTATTTTGTTACTATTCAATAATGAAACATTACAAAGTAACATATCTTATAAACAGTCCATGACATATATAGAGGCAGAATTCCACGGAATTTGTCTTGGTATCTGATTCAGGATAAGTTGGTTTAAGATAATTTGGCACAAACTAAGTGTTGAAACATTCTGCATTACTTGGTCCATTAACAAACTTTTATAATTCTAGCACATTAACAACTATGGAATACAATAATCATGACATAAAAATATATCAACAATTTTATGATATCTGATTGTAGCTACCTGTGAACTATACCAGTGGGTACCATATCTCTACCCCACCCTAAGTTCTCTAGTGTCAGCATTTGGGGACCTCTCAAACCAAGCAGTTGTTTTTATTGTGGCTGTCAGTCATAAGAGTAGCTTGCAGACTAAAAGGTATTGCCTTGCAAATGGAAACAAAAATCCGTTGGCCTGCTACAGTTTTATAAATCTAGGTTCAGGAGAATCTTGTACTAGTTCATCTGGGCCAGTTTTCAGGGCACATGTCAACGTGATATTTTCTTGTAAACCAGCAGTTGTGTAACCAGAACACAGGAGACTTGTCTTAAATACAAGGCAAAACTGAAAATATACATCCTTTTTCCCCATGTCCCTAACTCTTAGCTTCTGGTATGTAAAATTCCTAGTATGTCAAATGTAGAATATATTAAGGATCAATGAAGATGATGGAAGGCTTTAAATTAATCCTGGTAACAGAAGGTCTGGCCTTTGATCTGCCTCAAGGATCTGTTTTCATCTGCATCTCTATCTGATATCGGCAAAATCTAAATTCTCCAATTGTTGCTAATTTGTCCTCTAGTTTAGGAGATTTCACTTCTGTTTTCTTGATATAGTGGTACTACCTAGGGGGAATGGGAAGAAGATAGATCCTTAGGGACTGATCCAGGGTTTTCACTGCCCTACTGTGTGTGTGTGTGTGTGTGTGTGTGTGCGCGCGCGCGCGCGCGCGCGCGCGCAGGAGCAGCACATTCTGGCATGTTTCCCATCACTCCTCACCTCAAGATGCAGTTATTTTATAGTCATATCATAGGGATAGTTTATTGCCAAATACCTCTTCACCCCAGAATAAAAATGTACATGTCAGACAAAAACATATAAGCACATTATAAGACCATCTCTTGGTACACTTCTAACCCATATGCTTGTACTTTTGACTTACATGTATCAAGTAGGAATGGAAATAAAACATTTCTCTATTGATAGAAAAGGTAAACATGCTGATATTTGAAAGACATGCTATATTACAAAAAATAAATACTACATAATATTTAAACTATTTGGGAATTATCTTTCAACTTTCATGTGTCTGTTACGCAGACCTGGGTAGCATTTATCATGCACTCCTACTAAGATACAGAACCTGGAGAAGGGGTGGTTCATTTGTTAGCATTAGATTCACTAGATTTATCTAAAATCTCGAAAATTAAATTTCAAAAGTGTCTCAAACAAGACAGAATTTCTCTGTCATATAAATGAAGTATAGATATCACTAGTCCTGGGCCAGTAATCTCAACTCCTTAAAAAAGTAATTTCTTAAGTTGATACATATCCACTTACATCTTATTGGTAAAAATTTAGTCACACGGTCATTTACAGTTGTAAGCAACCTGTAAAATGTTGTATTTATTCTGAGCAGCAAAATAAAAACTTCTGAAAGAAGTACTTGAGACACTTTAAAGAACAAAAAGATAAAATTAAATCTATGGAGACTCAGCTTTGAGAGAACTACACAAAAATTAAAACAGACAATAAATTAAACTAAAAAGAATAAAAACACTTTATTGATTAAATAAGTATATTTGGGTTCCTACTAGGCACCAGCATATTCTAGGCACTGGGATTCCTAAGTGAAAACACACACACACACACACACACACACACACACACACACAATCTCCGCCTTCATGTGGCTTACATTTTAGTGGATGACAACAGGTTTTTTTCGTTTGTGTGTTTGTTTTGTTTTGCTATACTTCCATAGGTAGACTGATTTTGCTAAAATTGAGTAATCATTCTGACTTTCTCCTGAGAAGCCTCCTGGTACCTAAAATTCCAGGTGGTTTTGTATTGATAAAGTGGTCTGTGTTTCCAATCCTATGCCTGTGGCAACAAAGCATTCAGCTCCATATTCCCATTTTGTTAATGGTATCATCCTCTTTCTGTTGCTCACTAAACACCTGTGTCTCTAATTTGTAGAGAAACAAAATACCAATTACTGTCTCCACAAGCTGATCTATACCATCCTTCATCTTTAAAAAACAACAAGAAAACTCCAAGAAACCCAGGATTTTAATTTCCTGATTCTTCTTTCCACCAACAGATGGGATATTTGCACCATATTCTCCCCTCCCTCATAATCTAATCCTACACTGGATCCTGAGTTTTGTTGAGATGGATTTATTTGTTTAATTTCAGCCTATGACAGTCTTTTCTCTTTTGTGTGTTTATTCAATTTCAGGAATACTTATTAAGCATCTTTATGATTTTTTCACCAATTTTGAACCTTTTGTGAGTCCATTGTTATCTTGCACTGTAATTGCAGTTAAAAATAGTTATAGCTCAGAAAAACAGCTTTATGGCAACATAAAGACTAAATATGAGGGTGCTTCAGTGTCAAAGAGCCTACTACACAGGGGTTGAAGTATTTAAGAAGATGCTATACCTCTTTATCCCTATCACTTGTTTAAGGCATGTGAAAGAAAACATGTGCCACCTGATATTCTCTGATAGGAAATTTTTGTGACAAAATAATTGCTGAGCATGCTTTTAACAGAAAAAGAGGGGAAAAAAGATTTGCTGTCTAAAAAGTAATGTAGCTTTTCAAGAGCTAGGAAGATAATTATATATGTGTACATCTATGTGTATGTGTGTGTATACATATAAACATATAACATATATATATAAGGTATATATAATGCAATGTCATGCACTGTGAATATACGCATGACAAAGTAGGTGGAAGAAAGGGTAAAATTAGATTTGTATCAATTTACTTGTAGGCATATCCATTATATATAAAGTTGCTATCAATACATTGTTAAGCAAGTTTTAGATTTATTCATATAGTATGATTATATTCATATAAAACAAAAAAATTAAAATCCATACATATCTGTGTACATATACAAATATATATGTGGAAACAAGGAGAACTTGGTAAAGATGTGAAAGACTAGACACCAAATTTCCTAACACTTTAACAATTAAGAGCACCCTCTGAAAAACATTTAAGTGCTGTTATTTATGAACTGCATTCTTTCCTTTTTGATGCCCTGAGAGAAACAAGTAATAAGGTAACATTTTCAATTAGTATTCAACTGCTTTTTATTTTATTTGCAGAAAATGATAGAAAACCATTCAGAGGCATAACTACTTGGGCTCTGGTATACATTGGGACTAAACATGTTTAAAACATATTTTTCAGATTTTCAATTTGACAAAATACATAGACTCTTGGGTAACTCCTTCTATTTTTCAATTTTAGCTTTCTGCATTTGGCAATATTTTTAGAGGAATATTAATATGTATAAAATTTAGTTTTTTATAAAATAAGTCACCGATTCACCATAAATAATAGTATGCCATGCATTTTAAATTCAATTTCAGAATTTCAGCCAGCTGTAACTGCCAAGATAATACTACAATCAGGCTTGTTTCTAAGTCAGTGATGTGGCCCTTAGTTATAACGTGCAACACGAAGACACTGATCCCCCAAAATACTTAGGGATATATCGGTCCTCACCAAGTTTTAAATTGCTACTTTAATTGGAGCAGAAAAAATTTAGTTTCTGCCAGATATGTTAATTTGTGCCTATGAGAAACCCTATTAACTGGCTTCATGTTTTAAATGTATTCCAGTGATCGCTTATCATCCTTGTAGATTGGAACCAGGCATCTGCCCAGTTGGCCCAGGACTTAATGAAGGACTACTCTCAACATCAGCTGGCAGTGAGTAGACAGCTCAGTAATGTATAGACAGACAGACACACACACACACACACACACACACACACACACTCACACTCACGACCCCCTCCTCGATGCTCTCTGTGTAATTCAGCATCTGTGGGACATCTAAATATCTGGTTTTGCCTTTCATTCCCCATCTCACACTTGAGTTTCTATGCATATATAATCTCATTTCCACCATTCTGCATGAAGACCTGCACAACTTTCAAACAAGGAAGGTAAATGGCCTTGACGCCTTTCGATGTGCTTCCCATCATCCCATTAAAAGCCTCATTTACCTACAATCTACCTTCATATTCAACAAGGTTTTTTCTCCAGTGTTACTTAGATATCACTGACATAAAACATTGTCAATTTAAAGTGTACAACTTTAAAATTTCATATATATATATAACCATTTTTTGTGTGCGGTGAGAACTTTTAAGATTTACTCTCCCAGCGACTTTCAGGCATATGATACAGTATTAACAATAGTCACCACACTGTACATTAGATCCCCAGCACTTACCTTATAACTGGAAGGTAAGTGCCACCTTCACCCATTTTCCTCTCTCCCTCCACCACCCCCTCCACCAATATTATGTTTCCGTGAGTTTCGTTTTTTAGATTCCACATATAAGTGAGATCTAACTTATTTCAAGTTTTTAAGTTGTGTATATGTTTTAGCTTTTCATTTTGAAACAGCCCTAGTGTTCCGCGCAGCTCTCAGCCTATCGATTGCATGGCTATCGTCTAGAAATGCCTGGGGGCCCCGCTCCCAGGGCGCGAGTGGGGCCTCCAAAGACATTTCCCCCTCAGAGGCGACCTGTGGCTGGACCAGCCCTTGTTGTTCCCCTTATGACTGCAAGAGGCACATCAGCGCCAACTGTCAAGGAGCTTTGAAAGAAACAAAGAGCTTTATTACTCACACGTCCCACAGGATTCCACTCGCGCAAAACACAGGTAGAGACAGCTGCCACCTGGGCGCCTGGGGCTCTGCTCTGATTGGGGGCGAGGGGAGGAGCGGGGGCGGTCTCAGGGGTCACTCTTTATTGGTGAATTCAAAACCTAAGGGCGGGAAATAAAGCCCAGGGAGGGAAAAACAAGGGACGAAGCGTCAGTTATCTACGTCAACTTGAGACCTCGAGTGCAAAGGAAACTTCAGGGCTGCGGCAGCCTGGCTCTTTTTCTAGTCATGTAGCTGGCAATGTGTTTATTTGAGATAGTTGTCTTTGAAAAGTTTAATGTCCGGCACCTGCGTTACAATCAAAAAAGCCAACTGTCAGGTGCTCACACTCCACATAGATTGGCAGCAAGTTCCAAAGATAAGAGAGGACCCAGGTACCCTTCCCCAAGTTTGCCCTAAAGATGACCTCTTACATAATTCTAGTACAAAATCAAAACCAGGAATCTGGAATTGGTACAAAGTGTGTCTACGTCTATGCCATTCGACCCATGTGTACATTTGTGTCATCACCAATTCAGTCAAGATACAGAACTCTTTCATAACCACAAAGATCTCCCTCATGCTACACTTTACAGTCACACCCATCGCCCTCCCCCCACCATCCCTAACGCACGGTAAACACTAAAATGCTTTCCATTTCTATAATTTTGTCATTTTTAAAATGTTATGTAAACTGAACCAGACAGGATGCAATATTTTAGATTAGGGGTTTTTTACTTGGCATAACATCCTGGAGATCCATCCAGGGTCTATCCTTTATCCTTTTTATTCCTGAGTAGTA
This sequence comes from Physeter macrocephalus, assembly GCF_002837175.3. NCBI lineage: Eukaryota > Metazoa > Chordata > Mammalia > Artiodactyla > Physeteridae > Physeter > Physeter macrocephalus. The sequence continues at coordinate 18,686,768 of NC_041219.1, read as the reverse complement.
TTTCATGGTATGGTAGTACAGTTGACTCTTGAACAAGACAAGTTTGAACTGTGCTGTTCCACTTATATGCTTATATATTTTTTGCAATAAGTACTACACAGATCCATGGTTGGTTGAATGCAAGAATGCAGAACTGCAGATTTGGAGGGCTGATTATAAAGTTATATACAGATTTTTGACTGCAGGGGGGGTGGTAAGCACCCCAACGTTTATGTTATCCATGGGTCAACTATACTATATTTTGTTTACTATAGTTGTTTCCAGATTTTGGTTATTTGCTGCTATGAACATTCATATACAGGTTTTTGTGTGGATATAAGTTTTCATTTCTCTAGGTTCAGAAGTACAATATCATATACTTGGGTCATATAGGAAATATATGTTTAGTTGTTTTTTTTTTGAAGAAACAGCCAAATTATTTTTCCAGAGTTACTGTAACGTTTTACATTTGCAGCAGCAGTATATGAGTGATCCAGTTTCTCTGTGTCTTTGCCAGCAATTGGTACTGTTACTTTTAAAAATTTTAGTTGTTCTAATAGGTAATCTCATCATAGTCATGATTTGCATTTCCCTAGGCTAGTTATGTTGAACACCTTTCCAAGTGCTTATTGCTATCTTAGTGTCACCTGCAGTGAAATATCCCTTAATGTCTTTTGCCCATTTTCTAATTGGACTGTTTGTTTTTAACTGGTGGGTTTTGAGAGTTCTTTAAATATTCCAGATATGGATCCTTTATCAGATAGGTAGTTTGCAAATATTTTCCCCAAGTTTCTCGCTTGTCTTTTCATTTTCTCATTAAGGTTTTTCACAGAACAGAAATGTTAATTTTGCTGCAGTCCGAGTTATATATATATTTTTTTCTTTTGTGGATCATGTTCTTTGTATCAAGTGTAAGAACTCTTTGTCTAAACCTTGCTCCTGAAGACCTTCTGCTTTCTTTGAAAAGTTTTAAAGTTTTACATTTTACATTTAAGTCTGTGATCCATTTTGAGTTTATTTGTATAAAAGGGGTAAGGTTCAGGGTGAGGTTCACTTTTTTGCTTATAGATTTCCATTTGTTCCAGCACCATTTATTTAAAAGGCTATCCTTCCTCCATTGAACTACGTTTGCATCTTTGACAAAAATCACTTGGCCCTACTTCTGTGGGGCTATTTCTGGGTTCTTTATTCTGTCCCTTTGATCTCTGCATATATATCTCTCTACCAAGAACACAGAATCTTGATTACTATAGCTATAGCATGTGTCCTGAAATCAGATAGAGTGATTCATCTCACATTTTCTTTTTAAAATTGTTTCAAAATTGTTCCTTTGCCTTTCCATACAAATTTTAGAAAAATTTGTTTATAACTACAAAAAAAATCTTGCTGAGATTTTGAAAGAAATTGATGGGCGTGAAAGTCCAGGCTCCTCAAGGTCTCTCCTTACACTATAGAGAGATGGAGGGATCTTACTGTCCAGTGGGGATAAAATCCCTGCTCCCCAGTAGACCTCCTCTGACACCGGTGGTAGATTGGGCTATGTTATTACAGCCTAGCAAAGGTGAGTAACTAGGCTCTCTTCTCAGTCTTTACTGGCAAAGTCGTAGGGGGACACAGTTTTTTTCTGTGGTGTTTAGCTAGAATAAAGCAGTTATTTTCTAAAAGCTTTCTGTCTTGCTAAGCTCCTTTCCTGGTCTCATGGCTACAGAGAACAGGTTTACAGGTTTTTGTTACAGTGATTTTTTTTTTTCTGTGCTATTGGTGTTTTAGGGTTGCCAGCTTATTCAGACCCAAGTATGAGATATATGAGGCAAAAAGAAAACCCATGATACTCACCACTGTGCATTCCTTGGGTGATTATCCCATAGGTCTTCTGTTTACCTTTCAGCTTCTTCTTATGGTTGCTTTATATATGATGTTTCAGTCTTTCAGTGTACCCAATAGGGTACAAAGGAAAAGTACATCTATTCCATCTTCCTTGAAGCCAGCGTTATAAGTTTATAATTTAACATCTCTTATGTGCCCTGTATTGTGCTATACAAGGAAGCGCCCTCAAGGAAATTATTTTCTACTAGAGAAGGAACAAACCTATATATATTATTCCTAAATGATGTAAGTGGGGAGAAATAGATATGTATATTTGTCTAGAAATCAGGGGAAGGAAAGCTACTCAGCTAAAACCAGAAGTTCAGAGACTATTTCTTACAGGGTATGATAACTGAAATGAGACTTAAAATATAAGCAAAATTCACCAGATGAATAGAGTAGAAAAAAAAATCCAATCAAAAATGTACTTACACGAAAAAAAGATAATTTGGCACAGTTTATAAAAAAGCTGTTTCAGAATATGAGGATGAAGAAATAGGTAGAGATTAGGCTTTGAAAGTCTTTGAATTATGTCATAAAGATCATATATATGTTTTTCTGAAAGCAAAGTTGAATCATTGAAATGTTTTATAAAACTTTAGGATAGGCCAGACTTCTTTTAAATGGAATTATCTAGAAGTTAGGTAAAGAATAAATAAAAAGGAGATGATATTAAAGACAAGGTGAACAAGAATGAAATTATTGCAATATTTCAAGATATGTATAATAATGGTATTAAGCATAGAAATGGAAATAGGAATCTTATTAAGGGAAAATAGAAATATTCCATAGGTAAAATTATCTGTATTAATTGTTGATTTTTCCCTATCCACTGCTATAACAAAGTATGATATTAAATGTGAAGTTCAGAGGAGAGGCCAAGATTTTGAAGGCCTCAATAATAACAAAATAATTATAACGTACGGTATACAGAAGTAGAAATATAATGTTGTACATATGAAAGTTATATTATAAGTCAATGTTACCTTAATAAAAAAAGTAATTATAGTGAAACACACATTTTAAGGGGAACACAAACCAGGAATTTTAGAGTGAGAGTAAGCTAGGACAGAGAACTTTGAGGGAATAACAACTCTGTACTTGTGGGTATAGAGATATTTAACAAGGCAGTACCTATTACAATTATGAACATAGTATAGAAGCCCAGTAGGAAACCTGAAAAAATATGTTTGTTCATTTTGCCAGTAAGATAGTTTTGGTGTTCCTCATAAGAGCAGTTTCTCTGGTGTGTGTGTGTGCGCGCACGCGCGCGCGCGCGTGCGTGCGTGTGTGTGTGTGTTGCAGTGGGGATTGCTTTACTTTGAGACAATGATTTTGACTTTATGAAAATTGAATGTTAAGAGACAGAATAGTCCAATAATTTGGGGATAACATGTATAAAGTTCACATCTTTGTTATTTGAAATCCCAGACAATAAATAGGCTTACTTACAAGCTGATATGAATGACTTAGCGAAAAAGGAAAGGAATAATTAATTCTGAAGAAGGCTGAAGGAAGAAGGCAATCCAGCTTTAAACAGTCCTCCTCACAATGTGTGGCACAGAGCAAGTGCTTTTGAATTCCTTCTTCACTAAATGGAAAGTGATTTCAGCCCTTGAAACTGCAGAATAGGAACTATTGATACTTTAGATCAAGTTCTAGATAAATATGTAAGGGTGAGTGGTGTGGCCAGGAATTTAAGATTGTTCCTATCTAGAAGCTTCAATTTCTCAGATTTCAATGGAACTCTTAGTCATCTGTTAAACGTAAGAAGCTCGGTCTTGCATGGTAGTCTTGAGGAAAGAGGTTACATTTATAAAAACTGAGAGGAGACTAAGAAGAAAAATTATTAAGAACAAGGAAAAAAAAAAACTAAACTAAAACCCATAGGGTTGTTTAGCCATGTTGCAGGATCAGTTGAAATTGAGAGAGTAGCAATTCATAAATAGAGCATTCACAATATAGATTTGTCCTTCCTTTGTTCTTATATTTTAACTAACCAAGACAAAATTTTTTGAATAAACTATTACTGGGTTTTATAAAAGAAAATTAAGAAATCCTAATTTGGTTTTTTTTGTTTATTCAATTCCAAACATTCTCCCTCGTGAAAAAGCATTTTATTAAAAATTTAACTAGCATCTATCAACTATCAAAGTGTATTGATTATAACCACTTAATATTTGTTGAGCAGCAAATGGATCATTGAATGAATGGGTTTTTGACATTGTGAAATGGACACAAATATCTGTCCAGTACCAAAATGTAGGCTTTTCATCATGTTAATAGTTTCAAGGCCAGTGTTAGCCTCTGTTTCATCTATGTCATCCCTTCCTACTATTCATCATTTTCCAATGTTCAATTATTTTCTTTAGGATGGCAACTTGCCACTGTAATATTAAATTTATTAGAAGACGCAAATCTAAGCAGTCATCTCATCCATCAATCTGTCTTCTGATTAGATTACATCTAAAATAATTCTATTTATAAACACCTGAAAAAGTGGAGATTCCACAGCTTCTCTTGACAACAATTTAAATATTTAATCTTCTTTGCTGCTAAAAAATGTCTTCCTTAGATTTTCTTCAAATGCCACATGTTCAAAAGGGAGCCAGCTTTCTTTTCTTCCATGTGTGTTTAAAAGATTTGGCCACAATTATAAAAGAATCTTGAGTTTATTCCTGAGAACTGAACCATAGCAATCTGTAAGTGAACCCTGACTAACATGGTAACTAAATGAACACATTTCAAGGACATAATGTTTTATTATTGACTTTTACTATTTTTATTAAAAGACTGTATATTTTAGGATAGTTTTAGATTTACAAAAAAAATTAAGCAGATACTACAGAGAGTTTCCCATATATCTCCTGCAGCCAATTTCCTCTATTATTAACTTCTTACAATAGTATGGTCCATTTGTTACATTAATGAACCAATTTTGATCCATTATTATTAAACAAAAGTCCATATTTTATTCAAATTGCCTTAGCTTTTCCAAATTCTCTTTTTCTGTTCTAGGATCCCAACCAAGATACCACATTATATTTAAAAGTCATGTCTTCTTAGGCTCCTCTTAACTGTGACAGGTTCTCAATCTTTCCTTGTTTTTGATGACCTTGATAGTTTTGTGGAGTACTGGTCATATATATCACAGAGCCCCTCTATTGAAATTTGTCCAGTGTTTTTCTCACAACTAGACTGATGTTATGTGTTTTGGAAAGGAGAACCACAGAGTTATAGTGTCATGTTCATCACATCATATCAAAGGTCCATACTTATCAAAATGATTTTTGACTATTGTTGCTGATGTAGGACAGAGATGAAGCTTAAGAAAAATGACCCTATTTAGCCCGATAAATTGCCTTGTTTGAAGTTGGCTTTGTCTGAAATTAATATAGCTATACTAGCTTTCTTCTGATGAGTATTAGCATGGTGTATGTTTTCTCCTTCTCTTTACTTGTAATCTGTCCGTGTCCTTATGTATTTAAAGTGGGCTTCTTGTAATCAACATATATTTGGGCCTTGCTGTTTTATCCACTCTGCTAGTCTCTGTGTTTCATTGGTGTTTTCATACCATTCACATTTAAAGTAGTTATCCATACAGCAATGGCCCGTGAGACACCTCAATTTTACTCCACCCCAGTAGCACCACACAGAGCAGATTCAGCGGTCCCCTTTACAATCCAGGGGATCACCCTTTAGGATTGCAGTCATTTTGCTTTTTAATCCCTCAAACCCAAGGAAAAGGCTCAAATGTTAAAACCATTCTCTCTGTGAGGAAAAAGCTACTTGAAATGCACAAGCCTCTTTACTCTCCTCTACATTGGGTTTGGCTGAGACTTAGAAAAACTAGGGACATAGACATCCCTATTCCAAGTCAGGCAGGAGAGATTTCTAGAGATTTTTAAAATAAAGCAGGGAGAATAAATCTTCAAAATATCTCTCTACTAATTCAGGGTTTCTGCCATCATTGCATTACAGGTGGTTAAACAGCCAGCTATGCTGGGGCCTGCTAAACATAATTTTAGTGATGCAACTATCCACCTCACATTATCATGTAGTATACTTTTTTCTTAAGTAACATGGCAGAAATATGAAATCTAGACTTTCCCTCACCTGGACACAAGCACAGACATCCCCTGCAACTATGCACCACATTCTTTTCTTCAGTAGTTGATTCAATGTCTTTCTTTATCTCAGAGTTGAACCTCTTGACCATACTTAACTTCTCAGCCAATCTCACCACAAAGCATGTACACAATGTAATTTAGCAATATGTGTGAACTTTTACTTGCTTTACATATAGTTCATATATTGTCTAACAAGCTAGGTGACTTGTTTATGAACTATATTAGTATAACCCTTTCATGCCCTTTATGAAAAAGTCATGTGCCTAGCTTCCAGAGCAGGAAAAAGCATGCTATTCTTGACCAATGCCAGGTACTGCTATAAAAGAAAAGAGAAAACCAGCAAGGAAACAGCCTATTTTGAAAAGCAAAGGGATGCTTACTACTGGAGGGAGGGGAAGCTAAATGGAAGTCGAGTATGTAAATACTGAAGAATGCTCCTGGATTTATCAACAAGGAAGCACTTGGTAACCCCAGAAAGGGCAGATTCAATATAGTAGTAGAGTGAGGGTAGATTGTAATAGAGGAATGAACATGCAGTGAAGCAGTGGAGACATTGAATTTAGGGTTACATTTCACCCAGAAGTTTGAGTTTTAAGCATCTTTTAAGTCAGGGTGCAAATATTGAGGAAAGCTTATCTCTCTTGTTTCTTCATGTTTTTGTTTATTGAGTATTTCCCTTTAAAACTTTTACTTTCTGTCTTTGAATGCAACCTGCCTCAAACTCTTTTTTCACAGTAAGCACAGCACAATGTATGAAAAAATAAATGAGTTGAAAAATACCCTTTCGTATGAGTTGTAGTCACTGTAATGTTTCAAGTATTTTATTCTTAAAGTCTCTTGTTCATCCTCTTTTTCTTTGAGATTCAATTATCTCTCTACTTTGAGAGAATCAGAAAATCTTAATATCATCATTTAATGACAATTTTATGGTTACAGGTATTTCTACATAGAGGATTTCTCCTCGAATGTCCAAATGACTTCTTTCTCTCTCGAGATCTGATTGATAATGTAGGAAATACGAAATAGACCTCATTATATTAAGCCTAGAAAAAAAAGCACTCTCATCAGCTAGCTGAATGTAGAAGCATAAATAAGGAATATTTATTAAAATATTTGAAACTATATTCATAAATAAACTATCTTTGGGTGGTGATATATTACTCATTTATCATGATGTAATCAGTTTTAAAGTTTGAATAATCACCAGTAGGGCCATCTGGAGTTACTTCTTTTAAACAGTTCTGTCCATGTGGTTTAAATTTCATATTTCAATTGTTATTCAAGTTGATTTACTAGCATTACTATTCAAATTGCTCTCACTAGCATTAGAGAGAGAAAAGAAAAAATGAAAAGAGTAAACTTCTAATTTCTACTAAGCTATACTGTTTAAATTATATATATACATATATGTACATATATACGTAAAACATTATTTACTAAACCAAAATTACTTAGTGCCAGTTACAAACTGTATTTAGCAGAACTAGAAATAAGAATTGGATGAGCAGCAGAACTAAATGTCATCAAAATAAGATTCATTAATTAACTAAATAATAGATTTTTAGTTCTTCCTGAAGATTGAGGAATAATTACAATCAAACTCTGTTCCATGAAATTTGCATGATTTTGAATTAAAATTCAATCCTTAGAGCAAGTAAATTCTAATTTGTTTGGAAGCTGATTTTGAAGGCTATACAACAAGTTATCAAGCACAATTCTGCATTCTTAAGTGCACAGTTTTTCTGTGATACATTTTGTGGATTTTATATATTATCAAGGATTCATGTATGATGATAACTTAATTTGCATGGGCATTAAGATAACTTAGTTAAATTCTTGAGTCAATGAAATTCTCCAGTTATTTTGTCTTCATTCTTTGCCCAGAGTTTTATCTTTAGGCATGTATTCTTTTCCAAATGAGGTGCTTATTTTATAAGCATAGAACTAACTGTCCTTCGTGTTTTCCTTACTGTTTTAACACTAATTCTGCAAATGGCACCTGAAGAAATGCTTTGATAACTAAAATATAGAACTAAAGTCATGTTCTTCAAACATAGAATTTAAAAGCATGCAAATAATATACATTTATTCTGCTGTTACTCATTACTCAACATCTTATCAAGCAAACTAAAGGTCAAAAGAATCAAAATTTGCAATTTCAGAGATCAGAATGAATACTATTGCTTTAATTTAACAACTAAGAAATACAATAGACCAAATGTTGATTAATTTTTTAATTAAAAGATCAAAATAAAATATCAGTACCTTTATGATTATGAAGGTTATGTTTGTTTAATTGGTTTTCCCTTTATTTTGTTTCAGTTATCTTTAACAATGTAAGTGTGATTTTTCTACTGTGCTCAGAATTCAAGTTCACGATTGATTAGAGAGTTTGCTCGCTGTATTTTTTTAGATTAAAACCTGCAGTTCTCTCAGTCATCGGACCAAAGGGAATTCTGTTTACTTTTGTTTTCCAAGAGTCACCAAATTATCTACAATGCTCACCTTTCCACTTTCTGAGGATTCCATGAAGAGAATGAAAGGAGTCATGGGAATCATTAGTGATGCCCAAATTCTAAAAGTACCAATCAATAAGTACCACGCATGAACACATACAAAAATCATATGAACACAAACACTCTCACAGGCGACTAAAGAATTCCAAGGCAAATAATAGGTACATATTGCCATTGAACTGGAAAAAAAGAAAGCAACAGCTTAATAGGCTAAAGTCATTTTGTTGTTGTTGTTGCAGTGTATATTCAGAAGTCACAAGCAGTACCCTACTGCTTCCTGAGAATTCTCCCCAAGGACTGTTGTTTAACTAGGTGATATGGTCACCTTGGGCATCCTATCCAGCCTTGTTTCACGTAGCTTTTGCCTAACAGCATCCTGAGTTTGTTGAGACATTCATGCCTCCCCTATGGAGGTCATGCCTGGTATTACTGGTATAATTAAAAAAAAAATAGTTTTACAAGTGCTATTGGATTCCAGAAAGGAGAGATTATTTCTAATCGGAAGAACATAAAAGGTATTACAGAAGATATAATATTTGATCTGAATGCTGAAGAATTTACTGAATTTATGGGATTTTGATGGGAGAGGTTAGAGAAAGAGCATTCCTCTTAAAGGGGAGAATATTGGCCAAGAAATGGTGTAGTGAAAGTCTGGGTCATCACCAGGAAATAGCAGATAGTCCAGTTTGTCTAGATTACATGATATATCCAAGGAAAATGTCTAGAGGTAAGACAGATATTATTAATTGGCCTTGGGTAATTTGTGAATAAATTTGGATTTTATTTTGTAAATAATTGGAAGCCATGTTTTAGAAATATAAACCTACACTAAGGCATAAGTAAAAGACATATAACATATCCTGAGGTTGGATTCTATTTTGTAGTCACTAAGAAGGTATATAAAAGATGTATTAGTCTGAAAGTTTCTTTAACAAAAGTCCATCAAATCATTCCATCACTTCTTTTTCTTACTGCTCTTATATGCTTTGTATTGTATTTCTATAAATATTTTTCCCTGAAATCAAATTATAAGACTTAATGATAGTTCTTTTCATTTATATGTATTTCTTCTTTAGCTCAAGTCCCTAACACACTCTCATATATTAGAAAACAAAATTACTTTCTCAGTAATTGGGAATAATCGCCCCCAATTTATACTAAGGTCCAAACATGCAGTACTCTACTTAAGAGTACAACTACTAAAAAACTGCTTTAAAGTGTATGATCAATAAGTACCTGCTAACAAGCTAAATAAAGGCCCAGGGCTTGTATTTGCTATCCTTTATTTTGCCTCTAGAGAAACTAGAATTGATTGAGGGAAAGGAGAAAGCTAGACAAACTTATTGTATAAGGCAATCCAGATACATGTCTTTTTTTAAAAAAATTTTGCTGGAGAATCTGAGAAAGGAAAATGTTAAGTCCCTTGCTTAGAATAACATGTGATTTAGAAAAAAGAAAAAAAAATAATAACATTAGCTCTAGAAACCTACTCTGGTGTATGTTAGCTCACATCAAATTATAGAGTCTCTCATCTATAGAAAGAAAGATTTCTCGAACTAAATCAAACTTATCAATATTTTAGCATTCAGTATAGCTACATGAATTATTCTCATTTGTGATAAAAGGACATCCTTAATTTTCTTTCAGTCTACTCATACACTCAGCTCAATGCCATGCCCTGCACTTTACACACATTCACAATGTTTGAAATCTTTAAGCAACCAATCAGACATTGTGAAGAATTTAGCCTTCTCTACATTCTATCATAAGAACTACATCAGGCCCAAGAAAAATAGCAGGCCATTAAAAAAAATGAAATAGGATGCTCTGCCAAAGGAATTATATCTCCTCTGCTATTATAATTTATTTGGCCACTGGAGGACATCAAATATTTGTTAAGACTGTTTTCACTTGTCTCCCATTTCTTGGGTTAGAATAATATTACATACTCTCATAGCATCAAGTTTATTATGAGCATTGTGATGTGATAATATTTGCTAGACCACTAGGAAAAAAAGAAAACTACTTTGACAATCCATTTGAGATTTTGGAAGAGGTTTATTTATATTCAAACTGCAATTTGTTGGCCTTATGCCAAAAATTGATGCCATAAAACAGGAGGGACTCTACTTCAAAAAATACTAGTATTTTTACTCTAAATATTAAATACTTGGTGACAGTTATAAACAAAGATCTTTAGGGATGCTTATTTAACTCTAAATATATAAGCTTAGGAAATGCTTATGAACAACTATCCCCTATTTTTTTCCATAGGCCAGCCTAGAGCTATCAATCTAAGCATATTTCTCCCAAATTAAAAAAGTGCATCTCTAATAAACTCATAAGTGCCAGGCTTTCTGCCAAATCAAATGTTTTGGCTGGAACAGTGATAGATTATGCTGATAAGAACCTAATAAATTACCTGGTGAGGTGATCTGTCTCACAGCCAAGTCACCCAGCTAGATTCTCTCTTTATGAAAAGGAAATGCAAGAGCAAGACAATTAAACTCCATGTTAATTTCTATGTTTGTTGAACCTGAAGTATAATTTAGTTTCTATTTCCTCTAGAGAATACTTCCATGTGAGAAAATATTTCTGTAGCGTGTTTGTAGGTTAAATATGTCAATAGGTCAGTGATAAACTCTTGAGTATATTCACCCAGGTAATAAAAACTGCTCTTTGGGGGCTTCCCTGGTGGCGCAGTGGTTGCGCGTCCGCCTGCCGATGCAGGGGAACCGGGTTCGCGCCCCGGTCTGGGAGGATCCCACATGCCGCGGAGCGGCTGGGCCCGTGAGCCATGGCCGCTGAGCCTGCGCGTCCGGAGCCTGTGCTCCGCAACGGGAGAGCCCACAACAGAGGAAGGCCCGCATACCACAAAAAAACAAAACAAAACAAAAAAAACTGCTCTTTGATCATAAAATGATTAGTAATATTGAGATGCTTATGCAGCACTGTGGTGTATAAATGATGATTTCAAAATCATTATTAAACCAGTAAACTAATACTTTTATAATGAGGAGTGTTGGTCACATCAAGAAAGCCATGTGTTTTTTATTAAGGAGTATATTAATATTTTGAGTTCATAAAGTCAATAAAACATCTTAATATAGAATAATTCTTTTCTTGGACTGGCTGACTTCAGATTATCAGTGCATATCATTTGCTGTTCTGATATATAACAATGAATTCATGTTGGAAATACACAATCATTACAAACAGTGCTCAGCACAATGTCATAAGAAGCTATTTTTCATTAAATCTCTGTCGTGCTGCTGATAGATATTAGGCAGTGTGTGTGTGTGTGTGTGTGTGTGTGTGCACACGCACACACCCACATGCACGTGCTTATATACAAAGGATAAGGTAGAAATAGGAAATACACTTTTAGCCAACAGGGAAGAGGAGATATTTTAATGTACATGTTCTAAAAATAAAGTATCTTTACTTACAGAGCCTCAATTTCCTCATCTGTAGAATAAGGATTCAAAATAGTTCCTATATCATAGATGTTTTGTGAGGAATAAATGAAATAATGTATATGACATGTTTAGCACAAAACAGTATAATAGGCATACAATTAATGTCCTTTTTTCTATCATTTTTTATCTTCATGTAATTGGTTAGATTCAGTTCATATATTATGAAAAGAGATTATTTGTCTACCATATATCTTGAGATATTTTCTTAGTTTGTAGCTTTCCTTCAACTTTTATTAGTGTTTATTGCTATACAGATGTTTTTAGTTTGTACATAAATAATTCTGCCCAAGTTTTCCTATATGGCTTCTGGGTTTGTGTCAAAATTAGAGGTTTCTCCTGTTCAATTTTATGAAAATATATTTTTTATATTTTCCTGTAGTCTTAAAATTTAAACCTTCAATATTTAATCCATTTGAGATTTATGAATGATGTCCAATGGGTATATAATTTATTTTTCCAAATAGTGAGTCAGTTGTTCCAAGTCACTGAAAGGTTAATTTATATATCTCCATAGATCTGAATTGTCATCTTGATAATATACTAAATTTCTCTAAATAATAGGCTATCTTCCTGAACTTCCTATTTTGTTTTGTTGACACCTTCTTTACCTTCACAACAAAGCCATCAAAAATTCCTACCAATTCTATTTCTAAAATATAGCTGGAATTCATCTTGATCCCCACAGATATCATTCTAGTCCAAATTACTATCTTTTTTTTCAAATTGGCTAAATAATAGCTTTCTAAACAATGTCCCCCATTCCAGTCTTGCCCCTCCCCATGTCTATTTTCTGCAATGCGTACTGCATGATTTCAAAACACAAAAAGTCAGATCCTTTGCTTTAATTACTTCAGTGGTGTACCATTACAATTGTAAGAGTCATACTCTTTTTTAAGAACTACAAGGCACTAAAGTCTAACCCTAGACTTCCTTCCTCTTTGAATTTATCTGGCAATATTACTCTCACCCACCAAACTGGCTTTTTAATGGTTTTTCAGGCAGGCCAAAACCTTTTCATTTTCAGCACCTGTTTTCTTCAACTATGGGGCCTTCTTTCATTAGTCCTTCATTGGACTATTTCCTAGTTATAATTCTGTTTTCATTTCAGATGCCCTTCCCTAACTCATGCCTTCAAATCTAAATGAACGCATGCTCTGAATACAAATCCTATTGACAGATTTCTCTTAAATGTCAAAGACTTTTCAGTTAATTTTAAAGATATAATTGTTCCTTCTTCATAGCCGAATATTCATGTTTTATGAATATGTTGTCTTCCTACCTCTCACTTAGGATACTACTTTAATATTTTCAAAGTACCAGCTTATTTCCTGAGTTAGTTCTATTTCAGTGAGAAACATTTTCTCTGATAACTTGTTCTCCTCTTTTTGGAAGTAAATTTTCTTCAGTTGTTATTTTCTCATAGTCAACAGTCAGATTTGGATTAAGAAATAATATTAACAGGAATGGGCTTCCTCAATATTGACATAGGGCACTTATTAATTTACCCAGAACAACTCCCCAAAGCACTGCAGTTGACCAGAGAGGGCAACAGAAGGAATCTGCCCTGGATGAAGTGAGTGGGTAGGAGTAGGCATCATGTAAGCTTCCTTCAAGTGTACAGCTTAATCCTTGTGATGGTTAATTTTATGCATCAACTTGACTGGGCTAAAGGATGTCCAAATAGCTGGTAAAACTATTTCTGAGTGTGTCTGTGAGGGTGTTTCTGGAAGAGTCTAGCATTTGATTTAGAAGAATGAGTTAAAAGAAACGCCCTCACCAAAGTGGGAACATCATCCAATCCATTGAGTCTGAATGGAAAAACAACAAAAAAAGGAAAGGTGAATTCTCTCTTTCTCTTTTCTTGAGCTGGGATATTCATCTTTTCCTGACAATGGAACTCCTGGCTCTAGGGCCTTGGGACTCCAAGACTTACTTTACCAACTCCTCTGATTCTCAGGCCTTCAGATTCATACTGAATTATACCACCAACTTCCCTGGCTTTCCAGCTCACAAATAGCAGATTGTGGGATTTTTCAGCCTCCAAAACTATGTGAGCCAATTCTTATAATACATCTCACACACAGGCATACCTTAGAGATATTATGGGTTCAGTTCCAGACCACCGCAATAAAGTGAATATTGTAATAAAGCAAGTCACACAAATTTTTTGGTTTCCCAGCACATAAAAAAGTGATGTTTATACTATACTGTAGTCTGTTACGTGTGCAATAGCATTATGCCTAAAAGAAGCAATGCACATACTTTTAATTAAAAAATAACACACCATTGGAAAAATTGCGCCAATAGAATTGTTTAATTCAGGGTTGCCTCAAACCTTCAATTTGTAAAAAACACAATATAAGTGAAGCACAGTAAAGTGATACACAATAAAACAAAGCATGCCTCACAGGCATAGTATTTGCTCATTTCGTATCTGTGTCACAATTTGGTAATTCTTGCAACATTTCAATCTTTTTCGTTATTATATTTGTTATGATGATCTGTGGTCAGTGATTTTTGATGTTACTATTGCAAAAAAATTACAACTCTCCGAGGGCTCAGATGATGGTTAGCCTTTTTAAGCAATAAAATAATATTTTTAAATTAAGGTATTACTTATATATGTATATATATATCCTATTGGATCTGTTTCTCTGGAGAACTCTGACTAATACAATCCTCCCTTAAATAAGGTGGAAGACAGACCTTTTGGCTTAGTTTCAATTATGTTGTTTTTCTGAAAAGCTAAGCCTGAGGCCTATGCCTGGACAAACTGCTCCACTTTTAAAACTCTGTGGAGTTCTGAATGCCTTTCAATATGCCACCCAGCGTGTTCTTGAAATATTAAGAATGTCTGCATTTAGCTAGAGATATAGTTACAACTGGGGAAAAGGAGATTTGTCTGTAGAGTTAGTAAAACCATTTTTTTCTTTTATCTCTGTTATTTTTGATAGAACTAGTCATTAATAATTATAGGAAAAATAATGAATGATTTTGGTGGAGGAAAGAGAAATGAACAAGTGCCTAGTTAACTCAAATGAATTCATAAATATAGTACATTTTTTTACTTTGGCTTAATAAATATCCTTAGGTTGTATTATAATTAGCAAACTATATACCAAGCCAGGACTTGTGTGGAAAATAAGGTGCTACTAGAGAACGAGGTCTGTTGATTGATGAAGAGACTCCAAAGGGACTGAAAACAGAAAAAGAAACATATAAAAAGATATGGCAACACAGTACTTAAGTTAGAAACAAGTTAGAAGCTTGGAAGTCACTACTCCACACTAAACAAGTTAAAACTGAATAAAGTGAAAAATCAACAACTCTTCTTACATCCATAAGAGAAGTGAGATCATGAGGCAAACAACTGCTCCCCAAGTTAGAGAGACCTACAGGCTAATACAGAGAATCACAGCTTACTAGAGAACAAACCCACAAGCCGCAACCTCACCAGGAACCAGTGCTGGGGTAGGAAAACCTGAATTGTAATTGATAAAGTGCTGAATTTAACAATGACATACCACCCCTGTTAGAAAGTCCAAAATCCAGTAATACTGAATCAAATGCTGGCAAGGATGTGGAACAACAGGAACTCTCATTGCTGGTGGGAATGCAAAAGAGTACAGCCACCTTGGAGAATGGTTTGACAGTTTTGTACAAAACTAAACATACTCTTATTATACAGTTCAGCCATTGGGTTCCTTGACTTCAGTCACTGTGAGTTAGTGGAAGGGTGACTTTAGCATGGTTTTGATTACAAGGAAAAGTTGACCTTCACGTTATCTACTAATTTTTTATGTGCACATGTTTGTGGGGAGTGGGCTTGGGTAGGTGCTTTATAAATACAATTATATATAGCAGCAGTATCAGGATTTTTTTATATTGAATAACAATATTGAATTTTACCTGAGCTCTGTGCTCTTGGAAACAGGAAAGGTTAAAAGAACCACTGTTCCTGGCGAATTAAAGTTCTTTCTTCGTCGCAAAAGAATTTGGAGACGAAGCAGAGAGGTTACGAAAGTATAGTAAGAGTTTACTTAAGCAAGGATAGGCTCTCAGAGGGAGAGCGGGCAGACAGGTGAGGAACTGCTGCCCTGTTTCTTTGGCAAGCTGGTTTTGAGGGGCACACAAATGAAAGGGAGGAATATTCACTGGGGAATAGAGGAGTTTGGGGGTTGTATTCCCTGATTTTCATCTCAGCTCCGTCTTCCCAAGAGGAGGAGGTATTTTTGTCGTTATTTAGCTTAGGTCAGAAGTGTTAGGGCTTCCCTGGTGGCGCGGTGGTTGCGCGTCCGCCTGCCGATGCAGGGGAACCGGGTTCGCGCCCCGGTCTGGGAGGGTCCCGCGTGCCGCGGAGCGGCTGGGCCCGTGAGCCGTGGCCGCTGGGCCTGCGCGTCCGGAGCCTGTGCTCCGCAACGGGAGAGACCACAGCAGTGGGTGGGCCCCGCGTCCCAAAAAAAAAAAAAAAAAAAAAAAGAAGTGTCATAGCGTCGGTGCATGATGGGTACTTCTTACCTGTTAAGGCTAATTGTATTGTAATGAGAGCATAATGAGAAACAGGTTACATACGGATGCAGGAGATTCCCGCCTTTCCCCCACTTTCCTTTGTCTGCTGCCGACACTTATCACCCAGAATGTGTGGTTTCCTGTCAGTCTGGAGGTTCCTGCTTTCCTTTGTCTGCCTATGGACCCCCGCTGTTTACAAGCTGAGTGATTTCCTGCCACCTGGCTCCTGCCCCCATTTCTCTGCTCTTACCTAGCTACCTGCCTGCTGTAACACCACCACCACCCTCCCCACCCTTTGTGTTCTGGAAAATAGCTTCCTGCAAAGAACTACACTTCCCAAAAGGACTTAGACTAGATGCCACCCTTGTTTATCTATGATAGGACCAGATACAGACTCTCAATGTTCCCTTTCTTTGCCTCATAAATGATTTTCTGAACTGCTTGTCCCCACTGATCAATTACAACAAAATGCTTTCAAACCAAATTTTGGTTAAGCTTCTCTCCTTCCTTCAGGACCTTGAACTTTGGCTCACTCGCAGCCTGAGCCAGCATACAGCCCCTCCTGAAAACAGGCTGTCCTCAAGGTAAAATATTCTCTGATCTACTATCAATCCTGCCACCGTTTCTTTCCTCCCACTTCCTCACACCTGTTTTTTTCCCCTTAGCATTATTTCCTCTCTATAAAACACCAAACAACAACAATAAAAAATGTTTTTTCTAACTCTTGAGCTGCTTGCAGACCTTGTGGTCAGAGCATTCTCCTTACTGCAATTGTCCCTTTCTCCTCTTGCAATAATCCTTTTGAATAAAAGTCTCTCCTTACTAAGTTTAGACTTGTTTGCTATTCACATGAGGATAAATACTAAAATATTTATTGTAAATATGACTCTGTCATAATACCTGGAGGTATTAGTTTTTGATGTGCATTCTGAAATCTGAAATTATAAATATTACTGTCAAGTAAGTTGGTACCTCACTCAAATATATTCCTTCGGTTTTGCAAAATGTGCAAATAAATAAATACCTATGAACTTTTGCTTAATAATACTTACCCTCGTACAGCAACCAATTACCTGGGAAGATTTTGTTTGTTAGTTTGCTTTTCTTTCAGATTTACAAATCACTAAAAGCATTTGGCATATACTGGGCATGATTTGATTTTATGGAATTTTGCTTCTGATAATCTGTGTGATTTGAGATTTTAGGGCTAGAATCCCTAGGTACAGGTTTATTAATCAAACAACTAGTCTTTAAGGAAAAAGAAATTGAAATATATATCTCATCAAAGTATCATTTCGATTAGCTATGGCTTTGGCTTTTTCCCATTCCTCACATATACTCAAATAATAATTTATTGTTTTATAAATTTTTAAAAATAGCATTACTTTTTAAAAGCCGTAAGTTGGAAGAATTTTAATAAACTGAGGAAAAGTTCACAGTATTTAAGTGGAAAAAATGGTTACAGTAAGTTGTAAATAGGAAGGTCCAGATTGATTCCAGTCGTGTGCATATTTGTGGGTATAGATATAGATCTAAATGAAAGAGAATATTAACAATGGTGGTTATCTCTATAAAGTAGAACTTTAGATATTGATCACGTAGTCTTTGTACTTTTCCATATGTCCCTAATTTTCTTCAATTAATGTATTTTTAATCTATAAAAGTCTAAAAGGAATGCTATTCTTATTAATTTTAAAACTAATCTCTAAAACTTTATTTTTATAACAATGATTTTTTTTCAAACATTTGTAGTTCATATCATGTAAATTTGATGCAATTTTACGACTATGGAGTGTTTCAAAATGTCAGTATTATTTTCTTGTATAGGGTGTGGTAAAATTTTAATTTTGGATTACTGAGAGGCTTAAATGAGGTGAGAAATATCATTAAGACAGTCTGGTAGGATATTCTACATATATATGTACACATAATTGTTTAATATATGTATAATTGATTCATAGTATATATATATCTGGTATATACATAAACATTAAGACAAAATGATTTCTGTGGAGATATAACAATTATAAAAGCATAGATTCTATCTTAAAAAGAAGAACAATTTACTTTTCTGGCAGAAACTGTGCTACATTTCTACTGGCATGTATGGATAAGCCATCATGTTTTCTTTGTGGCCCATGTGTATCAGATAATCTTCCTGTAAGAAAAATCGAAAATACATGGAAATGTATAAGGTTAGAATTTGATGCAAAATCTCTTAAATAAATGTTATGACTGGGGCAAGACCACCCCTACTCTATTAGATAATACCTGTGGATGAAGGGAAAGGAAACTTACCTGAGCTTAGAACAGAGACCTATGCTCTATGAATGATTAAAAGAACACAGAGAAGAATATTTTCTAGTGCATGTTGTGGGGTGACACCCAAATAACCACTGACCAGGAAATGAGATGAGTTTCTTGACATAGGAAGCTGAAAACAAGAGAGCAGTAGTCACGTAAGTAGAAGGGTGCTTCAGTCATTTCTGTGAAGCAGCTCAGCAGTGACATGAGGATTGCATTGGAAGATTGGCAGTGACAGGAGGAGCCATGCCTCTGTGACAACGAAAGGAGAGCTATGTGCCAATAGTAATATCAAGCATGAACCATGAGGCGGAACTTGTAACAGCTGGTGAAGGACTAGAGGCAAATAAATGTATGTAGATGAGCACCAAGGACTGCAGCTAATTTTAATTGCTGTCAAGGCAACACTGTGGATTTTTTTTTTTAGTTTCTTATAGAGACAAAAATAAATAATAAATTTAAGATTTGAAATCTTATCAATTCCAAATGGCATAGGTTCAAAATAAAAGAGTATTATTGATATTACTACCAAAATGAATATTTCCTGCATTCATTAGGAAATTAGAATCAAAGGTTACTAAAGGGAGAGGGAATGGGATGTGGAGATGAGAAGGTGGTCAGGGGAAACGTTCTGAGATTCAAACTAGACCATTATTAAATTCGGTTAATCCAGTACCTTGTGTTGCAGCATGTCTCAATGAAGATTTTAGCATGTCTAATTTTAATTTTCTTCATTAATGCAAGATATCACAGAAGGAAGGAGAGGTCAATTTCCCCTTTTCCTTCCAAGAAGAAAAGTTGAGCTTCGAATGAGAAAGGAATAGGGTTCCTTTGCACCAAGTAGAAAGATAAGGGAGTTTTGTTCTTCCAAGACTATGATCAAAAAAGCAAATAGTTGTATTGTGCCAGATAGGACTGTCTCATACTAGCCAAGGATTCTGAGCCATGAGAAATAGAGAGAGGAACTCAGACCTTGGGAAGGGAGAACAAAACTTTGAGGTTTTCCTCTAGTGCAGAGACCAGGACTCAGCAAATCATAAACTGATTATTTTTGGATGCTGATATAAAAAGCATCACGGACTTAGAATGTCATTAAGGGCAAGGACAGATGGAGAGTTTGTAAGTCAAGAAGCTTATACAAAATGCAACAAGGAAACTCTTCAAGAAAAAAACGAAAATGATGAACACAGTACTAAAATACATGTTTCTTTAAAAAAGAAAAAGAATCCCAACAAATTATAAATTTTTAAAGAACTGACAAATAACATGATACAAATTCAAAATAAGAAAATAAGATTTTATTAACTACCCTGTTATATCTCTGTAATACATTTTTGGTCTTTATTTTTGGCTATATACTCTAGTTTGTATGTGTATGTATATAAATATATACATATATATACACTCTCCTTATATAAAAACTATTTTAAAATATGGTTTCTGTATAGAGGAGAAAGAAAAGTTAGTCTTTCTACAAGGTTGTCAATCAAAATTTAATTTTTGTCATTGGTAGCTTAATAAATTCTTCAAAACTTGTTATTAATAATACTATCTATATTTTTAGGATTATTGTCAAATCTGGGAAACCTTTATCAAGATTTAAGATATTCATGTATTTCAAGTTCATTTTGGCAGTGACTAATTCTAAGTAGTCTTTAAATTGGTAACATTCATTAACCTGTTTATCATAGATGTCTGTGTTATAGAAGCATTTTTTAAATTATACAAATCTCTATGTGAGTATTTCATGTCCAATAAATAAGAGTTTACATTTTTAATGTGTTCATGTGATTCACTCCTTAATATTAATTGACTTATCAAACAAACTGACTTTACATTTTATTTCATTGAAATATATTCATTTCACTGAAGCAAATTCCTCTTAATTATTATTTACCACGTGATCTAAAATACTTTTGTTACAAATAACTTCTTGATATCCGTATTAACTTCCTAAGGCTACTATAACAAATTGCCACAAACTTGATGGCTTAAGACAACATAAATTTAGTCTCTCACAGTTCTAGAGGCAAGAAGTCTAAAATCAAGTTTTCAGCAACGCCACAGTCCCTACAGAAACATTAGAGGAGAATCCATTTTGTGCCTCTTCTAGCTTCTGGTGTTGACAGCTTCCTCAGCTTGTAGCCGTGTCACTCCAGTCTACCTCTGTCCTCACATCACCTCCTCCTCTATGTCTGTCTTCTCATCTGGTATTTGACTCTTGTAAGAACACTCGTCATTGGATTTAGGGACGACATGGATCATACAAGATAATCTTGTCTCAAAATACTTATTACATTTGCAAAGACCCTTTTTCCAAATAAGGTAACATTCACAAGTTTCAGGGATTAGGATGTAGACATATCTTTTTGAGGTCACCACACATTCAAACTTTCCTTATCTGAAGACCAGTAATTTTCATGAATAAACACTTTTCCACTATCTCAATCTCATCAGTCTGTTTCCAGAGCATCATAATGGTTGATTTGATAGTTTTATTCAACTTTACAGTTGCTTTTTGGAGAAAGAATTTTTAGCCTCTTCACTCCATCATGCCAGAGCAAATCTTCAAACTTTGTTTTTCAATTTTCTCCCTATTTTGCATTGTTTCTAAAATCTTCTTGATGCTTAAGATAATAAAGAGAGTTGTTATTCTGATTAGTTTTTCAAGCACATGTATTAAGTAGTCCAAAAATTAGGGGCAATTAAATTTTTGTTTTGTTCAAATGGATCGTTTAAGTTTAAAATCTAGGCAAATGATACATCATATTTTATAAGATGTTTCTTAATCATTTCAAAATCAATTGGATGCATTATGTATTCCGTACAGGTGCTGAGTCTTTATAAAACCCAAAATGCATTCATTTTAATCAGCTTTTACGTTGTCTACTAGAGATTTATTTATTTACTTATTTATTTATAGTTACAGCCTTGTCTCAATGTTATATGTCATTAAAATGTGATCTTACTCTGCTGGTTGAATTTAAAGAATACGTCATTTCTGTGATGGTCAAGGTGAAAAATAAAGAATGTTAAATGCCAATGTCATTCTCACACATACTAGCTATAAACTATGAAATACCAGTGTGAAGATCAAGAAATAACAGGTATTTCACTCAAGGTCAGTAAGGTATCTCCAGGAAAATATACCAGCAAAGATTAGGTGTCAGTGAGGGTTAGGTTGCCTTGGTGGGAATCGTAGAATGGTTTCCTAATGGAAGTAAAAAAAAAAATGTCTAAGGGAGATGGACTCTTCTGAGATTTCATATGTTCATGAAAACATTAGGTTTAATATAATTAGCATGTGGAAGGAGAGAAAATTTATACCAGACATTGCAGAACAAATTTTTTTTTAAATCAAATAAAAATGATTTTTCAGGAACATTACTCCAGAGAATAATGTTCCTGAACACCATTCTATAATCATGGACAAAGGACTGTGGTAAAATCAGAGCATGGCATGGTGGAGAGTGTGTGGGAGTGAGGATGAAGAAGTCTTTGTCTAACTACAGGATAGAAGAGTTAATCCTAAGCACCATCAAAAGGAGAATTCTGGGCTTCCCTGGTGGCGCAGTGGTTGGGAGTCCGCCTGCCGATGCAGGAGAATTCTCTGTCTACACAAACACTATGCTTTTAAACAGGAAAAATCTTTTTCAAAATTAAACAAACCAAAAAAAAAAAAAAAAAAAAACTGTGCTGTGAAAGAGGAATTCCCATAGAAAAATAGAAAAATAAGTACCAAGGGAGATGAAAGAGAGACACTATATAGACAAGGGAAAACTTTTCTAAGTTTTCACAGTGGAGGTAGGTAAAAATGGGTACAGCTATTGTGTTGGGCATAAAAGTTGGGTACCTTCAATGTTTGCTCAAATTGTGTTAATGGCATGCATATGTTTTTCTAATTCATTCCACACTTACAAGATTCTTTCTTATACCTGAAATACACTTTTCCTAAGTTCTATCCATTTTATGCATGAATTCAAATGTCATCTCTGTAAAATTTTAATATGCTAGCCTAAAAGAATTTAACCCATCTTCTCTTCTCTCCCTTTCAGTCTTATCTCCCATTATTCTGCTCTGTAAACTTTGTGATCCTGCCTAATTCATTACTTGCTATTCCTCACTTTCTCTGTTGTCTTCCCTTTCCATAAGCTATGCCCACTGTATGGAGTTGTCTTTCTCTGCCTCTCCTTGATTCTCTAGCCTTTCAAATCCTTTCAATATATTCTAAGACCTATATGAATTAGTAAATTCTGTTTGTGAAAAACTCATTGGGGGTTTAAAAAGTGAGGGAAATGGGGCTGAGATTCTTTATTGAAAAAAAATGAGAAATTTCAGGAAAGTTTAAATATTCTAATTGGGAAAGATACAGTAAACAAACAAATGGATAAATAAGTATAATAAAGTATACTATAATTTTGGTTAGTAAAAAGTGATATAAAGAAATAAAAGAGGGTAATGAGTAATAATATAGGAGAGTAATATGACTGAAAAAAACTCAGACACAGGACAGACCAAGAGACAGGATGGTCAGCTCATCTTGGTTAAAGAGATAATATTTGAATTAAGGCATTAATTTTGAAAAGGAGCCAGCTGAGCTGAAACTGGTAGTAGAGGTGGGAACAGAACACATTCCAGACAGAGGTTACAACAGTTACAAAGACACTGACATGGGAACTAACTTGAGCTATCTCAGTATCAGAAAGAAGATATATACTATTGGAACATAATATGGAAAAAAGTAGCAGAAAATGAATTCAGACAGACAGGTAGATATCACATCTTCTAAAATGTGTTCAGTATGGTCACAACGTAGGGGTAGATGCCATATGAGTTAAGTCATTCTCCAACATCATCAAAATAAAACTTCATAGTTATTTGTTGATATAGTGTCTTCTATCTCTTGAACCCTTCTATCATTTTGCAATTTAATTATGGATTTTACTGATCTCTACACCATGTTATTCATGCAGGGTTTTAAGTTATTTAGCACATAATCTCCCTGAACCTGAGGACCATATCACTTATTCATGTATCCTTGAAACACTTAATTTGGTATCTTTATCATGCATTAGTAATTGTTTTTTTGCCATGTTTAGTATCTTGGGGATATACTGCTACTTATAAAATTAATCTGAAAAGAATTTTTGTTGGATTAACTGGCATGATTTACTATATTCTAGCAAGTTGTTATTCAGTGAAGAGTTTTTTTGATGTTATCCATGATTCTTTTTTACTTTAAAGTATAGTTGAGGTTCTTATAAATGACACTGGTAAAATAGTATCTAAGGACACGTTAGATTTACTGGAGTATGGGACTTTATCTCATCAAACTTCATTAGCATACTTACTTTAGACATTAAAGCAATTTTAACAGTTAATAAATTCAAATGGAAATCTGCGTGTTGCAACTTCTATAAAATTAATTAAAGGAAACTCAGGGTAGTAAATACCGCAGAGGCAATATATCAGATCTGAAGAAGTACAAGGAGACTAGATTATTGAATGCCAAGAACTTGCTTACATTTCAGGGATGAGGTAAATCAATGATGTGGGAAATAAAACTTCACAGCCCTTGTTGTCTTTAGTGTTCAGATTCTTTGTCCCAATCTTTAAGATGTAATGATAAGAATACTGCTATATTCTTGAAAGAACACTAAATTTGTATTTGAAAGGTTCTACTGCAAGGTAAGTCAAGTCGATAGAGCTGTATATGAGAGACATTAAGTTAAATGCATTTAATCAACATGGAAAAATTTAAGAGGAGAGTAATAGTATTTTCTTCCAGTCTTGTAAACATGACTGACATATACAGAAGTCTCTAAGTGTGGATTTATGTGGGCTTCAGTGTGTAGTATTTTATTTCCTGATGGTTCATAAAACTTTGTTCTTTGGGTCATTGTGAATAATGTGAAATAAATCACCGTTAATAAAATAAGTTCATTAAGTGACTTTTCTCCTTCCTTGTGTTAAACAGAAAATGGTTTCTGCACAATAGCATGTGGTTTCTCAAAAGAATACAAAAGGAAAGCAAGCCCTATCTTTAGTTTTGTTGGTGTCCTCTCTGTCAAAGAGTATCTTAATGTTAGACCACCATTGGTCACCCAGGAAATTAACAGCTTTTGTAAGGATTTTAAAAACATAACAAAGGAATTGTGAATGGCAAGTGTACATTTCTATATGTTTCTTTTGCAGTGAATGAAGTAAATAACATTCCTCTCTAAATTATAAAAATCTGCCAGTGTCAAGTGTTCTAAGGAAACATGTCTTTATTTCTAAATATTTGCTTTTTGAAAAGTCCCATGTAGTCAAGCTGTTTCTTCCTATTTACCAGTTTACTTATTCTTTGTTAACCTGAATATATAAGCATAATTTTACAATTATAGGATTGGAAAAACTTTGTGTTCGAGTGTCTGTTGTCTTTTTGTGTGGGTTTCTTACCCTTTTGAGAAGCTGATGAAAGCTGTGCACCCTCTCCTCAGAATAATACACTAAGACTCCCACCCACAAACTTCCATATACAGTTTCAAAGGGTTTAGGACCTTTGATTTTGTTCATTCCATTGTCTGATATACAAAAAAAACAAAAAAAAAGACAGTTTTCTACCATGTTCCTAAAGCTCTTAAGAAAAGATATTTCATAACATCACTCGGTAATGCATTCCAAATGCTTCAAAAACTTTCTTAATCAGTACCATATCTCAGAAGGGATCAGATCTCATAAGTCACTGTAGACAAAAACCCATTGCCCTCCTTTTCACTGTTCTTGGGTTAAATTGAACTGGTAAAATGATAGAAAAGTAACTAAAAGTAATCCAGATTTTCTTTGTGCCACATTGTCGAATGAAATTTTTCCTCTGAACTATTGAAAAACTGATAAATATAGAAATTACATGGTGACCTGTTTTATAATACAGACATCTGTATTAAAAATTTCCTCTAGTACAGTCAGGGAAATCTGGAGGCATTTCCCAAGACTACAGATCATAAAGAACTGAGGGTTGAAAGCAATGACTTTCTCAACAGATTTGAACATCTGCTCACTGTCAATATTCTCAACATCTCATCTATTCTACATTCCCACTATTTTTCCTTGGTTCTACCTGAAATATAAGTGGAAAGCAGCCTTGACACCATGCAATCTATATTTTGTCTTTACACTTAAAAGATTTCAACAGCATAAATTCAAAAAAATTATTTGTTTACATATAAGCTTATTAGATTTTTGCCCTCCATAAATTACAATAGTTTCTTTAGCCTTCTCCAATCTTTTTTTTTATTGTTGGTTTGAAAAGTCACAGATTATTCTACAGATTTCCAACTTTGACAAAAGAGGACAAAAAGAGAAGATTTAACTATCCTTACTATTACAGGCAGACATACAAGTGAGGGTAAACCTGATAATGTAAAAAAGTGAAAATGTATGTCATTTTCATACGCTATTGAGTAATATGTAACATCGTTACCTTTATTTAAGACAAAATGAAATATTCTAGGACACTTCATTATTTTGCTCATTTCTACCATTTCACCCACATTCTGTGTGATTCTATTTAAATCATATTTTGTTTTTAGAATTTGCAAGCATCCTTTTTTTTTAATTTAGTTTTTAATTTTAATTTTAATTTTAATACAACAGTTTGCATCTGCTAATCCCAAACTCCTAATTTATCCCTCCACTCCCTTTCCCCTTTGGTAACCGTAAGTTTCTTTTCTGTCTGTGCGTCTGTTCCTGTTTAGTAAATAAGTTCACTTTTGTCATTTTTTATATTCCACATATAAGTGATATCATATGATATTTGTCTTTCTCTGTCTTACTTCCTTCACTTAGTATGATAATCTATAGGTCCATCTATGTTGCTGCAAATGGCATTATTTCATTCTTTTTATGGCTGAGTAATATTCCTTGTATATATGTACAACATCTTCTTTATCTATTTGTCTGTTGATGGATATTTAGGTTGCTTCCATGTCTTGGCTATTGTAAATAATGCTGCTATGAACATTGGGGTGCATGTATCTTTTTGAATTACGGTTTTCTCCAGATATATGCCCAGGAGTGGGATTGCTGGATCATATGTAAACTCTATTTTTAGTTGTTTGCAGAACCTCCATACTGCTTTCCATAGTGGCTGAACCAATTTACATTCCCACCAACAGTATTGGAGGGTTCCTTTTTCTCCACACCCTCTCCAGCATTTGTTATTTGTAGACTTTTTAAAGATGGTCATTCTGACCAGTGTGAAGTGATACCTCATTGTAGTTTTGATTTGCATTTCTCTAATAATTAGCGATGTTGAGCATCTTTTCATGTGCCTGTTGGCCATCTGTATGTCTTCTTTGGAGAAATGTCTATTTAGGTCTTCTGCCCATTTTTTGATTGCGTTGTTTTATTGTTGTTGTTGTTGAGTTGTACAAGCTGTTTGTATATTTTGGAAATTAAGCCCTGTCAGTTGCATTGTTTGGAAATATTTTCTCCTGGTCCATAGGTTGTCTTTTTGTTTTGATTATGGTTTCCTTTGCTGTGCAAAAGCTTATAAGTTTGATTAGGTCCCATTTGTTTATTTTTGCTTTTATTTCTATTCCCTTAGGAGACTGACTAAATCATATTTTTAAATACAAAGTTTAAAATACTTGTGTAATTTTAATAAAAGTTTAATTCTCATGCCAAACAACTTTCTAGGAATTACTAGAATGATGATGCATAGACCATGGGACAAACAGGGGCTGGTAATTCACTGAGATATAACCAACACTACTTAGAGAAATGTGCTTCTCAAAAACCCACAAAAATGATGAATAAAATAATAAAATAACATTTAAATCCACAAGGAGAAGGATAGAGTGCAAACTATAGCCTATGAGAGGTACAAATATTTTTTTCCCTTTTTTGAAGACTGATAACTGAAAGATTTCTAGTTTCTGGAACATCAAAATCTACCAAAAAATTATGTAAATGCCTTAAAAATAAAAATAGCTAAATATAAAGCTTTGTTTGAAAGAAAGCACAGGGAATCCCCTGGAGTGCATAGGAATCTGAAAATCAGAAGAGTAAGTACAAGATCCAAAACTGAGAATGCCATTTGGAGATGTCAAAGGAAAATTAGACATTTGGAAAATTTGTATCTACCACTATGACCTTGACATGTTCTCAATACTTAAAAAGACTATTCTGATGATATCAATAATTATATTAATACAATTTTTCAAAAGTATGCAATGAAATGTGGCAATGCTTGGAAGATATACATGATTCAATAAACCAATATTTTCCAAAATCATACATGGGTAAAGAATTTATTCAAAGTGTAATAGATAGACTGATAAATTTTAATATAACAGTAGGAACTTGTCCTTCATATGGTTTCAGTTTCTATATTGCAATGACCATTCAGAAACTATATATAGTGAGTTAAGGTTTAGTATTAAAGAAGAATATCTATAATCATCTGAAAACTGTATATCTGTCTGAAGCTGAATTTATTTCATATACTCCAAGCAAAATAGTATTTTTCAACATAATAAATACCAAAACTGATATGGCAATATATTAAACAAGACATTCAAGAGATTTGGTGAAAATAAAAAGCAATGCTACTTTTCTCATTAAATTTTTGTGGGTTTGGAAAAGATTATTACAATGTAATAAGTTTATTATTGTTATTTTAAAATGAATTAATATATAAATATCTTTTAAATGTCTCTGTTTTATCTTTAACATAATAACTGTCAACATAGTACCACACAAAACAAAAATTCTCTAGGGCTCTCAGTAATTTTACTAGCGTAAAAGAGTCTTGAGACCCAAAATTTTGCGAACTGTTGAGTTAGAATGCTACGTAACTTGTCCAATGACACACAGGAATAGAAATTAGTTTGACACTTCAAAACCCATATTTTTCTGACTCCACCAAGCTATTCTACCTCATCTCCTAATATCACCCAGATCTTTTGGGACTCAGATAGTCACCAAACAGAAAAATATAGTGTATATATGTGGGCAGCCATATCCTTTCCAGGTGTTGGTGTGGGTATGTGTATGTATGTTGTATGTTTGTATGTGTATAGTTTGTGTGTGAGAGAATTCATAGATGTGTGTTGACAACGGTTAATGGCTTTGCTCAATTATTCATATACCAGTAGCTTTTTCTGAGATATCAAAAAAAATGCAGTTCTTTGAAATGCCAATCTTTTTTCTTTTTTTTGGCGGTACGCGGGCCTCTCACTGTTGTGGCCTCTCCCGTTGCGGAGCACAGGCTCTGGACACGCAGGCTCACCGGCCATGGCTCACGGGCCCAGCCGCTCTGCCGTATGTGGAATCTTCCCGGAACGGGGCCACGAACCCATATCCCCTGCATCGGCAGGCGGATTCTCAACCACTGCGCCACCAGGGAATCCTGCCAATCATTTTTAAACTTTTTCTTTTCTTTACTATTGGTCTTAATTATTTATAATTAAGTAAAGAGAGTGAGATATTTGAAAATATGCCCTAGAAATTGAAAAGTTTAATCATATTTTCTTTATTTATGCTGTTTCTTAGAATGCAAGCTCCATGAAGTGTTCTTTGTTGGTTGGTTTACCAATTTTGTTGGCTACCTTATTAGGTAGTAGCTAGAAAAATCCATGATATTCAATAATTGCTTTATAAATTAACAAGTAGTAAGAATATATAGCAGAGAATTTATAAAAAAAAGAAAAGAATCACAGGTAAGATGACATCTACATTTCTCACTATTGGATATTTCTTTCTATTTTTTTCTTTCCAAAGATTTTATTTCTTTACTTGGGTCCCTTTCTCTGGCAACTCAGTTCTGTCCTCTCTTGATTATACTTTTTTTCTCCAGTCAGTTCCAGTGTCCCCAAGCCTTGTTAACAGAACCTCTAAGCAGATAATCAAAATTCATATAACAAAATAACTATAATATCAGTGCAATATTTTGTTATTGTTGGCTAAGCCTCTTTTATCTGGGCTTGCCTTTCATGACCAAAAGCACTAAATAAAGTTGTTTTTCTTTTTTTCCTGATGAAAAGATTAACTAAACTTTATCATATCATAAAATACAGATTTTTATCTATAAGAAATGGGGATCCTTTTGACACTTTAATTAAAGGTATGACATCATGTGATATGTCTTTTAGAAAGATAATTGGCAGCATTTAGACGAGAGACAGACTGGAACCAGAGAGACTTGTTAGGAAGTTATTGCAGTAAATAGGAAGAGTAAGAGTACCAACTAAAACAAAAGCAATTAACTTGGAGCAAAGGAGATAGATTCTAGAAACATGCAAGAGAAAGTAATTACATGTGAGATAAAGGAGAACTCAGGAATGACTGAAATAATACGTTCACTTTCTGGGAGAATAAAAAATGTTATACTTGAGATACTGGCTATAAGAAAAAACCCATGTGTGTAGGAAGAAAATATTAGTTTGGAAATCTTGACATGTGGTGCCTGTGAAGCAGTGAAATGAAGATATCTAGGGAGTATTTAGAAATATGTGGTGATGACATTTAGGAGAAAGACCAGAGCTGGGGAAAGAGATTTGACAATCACATATTACAGGTGGAAGGAGGAGCCAATAAGAAGGATGAAATCAATTAACAAAGCAGAGAATGAGCCACAAAAGTCCCTAAGGGTAGAGACCTATGGCTCAATGTTCTCAAATATTTTGGGAAAGTTAAGTAGGACAAAGAAATATATTTTAAAAACCAAAAATGCAAAAGGACATTCTTTGTATCATCTATCCAATTACCTACAATTCAGTGATTCCCAACCTTTTTGGCCCCAGGGACTGGTTTCGTGGAAGACAATTTTACCACAGATGGGAGAGGTGGAAGGGGGAATGGTTCAGGTGGTAATGCAAGTGATGGGTAGAGATGGGGAGCGTCAGATGGAGCTTTGCTGGCTCGCCTGCTGCTCACCTCCTTCTGTGTGGCCCGGTTCCTAACAGGCCTCGGACCTGTATCAGTCCACGGTCCATGGGTTGCGGACTCCTGACCTACCTCAATCCCAAAATATAAATTAAGAAAACTAAGAAAATATTTGTATATCAAACTCCACAGATCATAATTGAATCATAAAATGACTGCACACTATATATTCATTAGGAAAATATAATACTACACTAAATATAACATGGAATCATAAAATACTAAGTGCTGTGTAGTATGTAATACTATGATTACACTGTATAAAAATGTCATCATATAAATAACTGTTGGGAAGCAGAAGGAAATATTTCAATATGGGCTCAATTACCAGATTATCTGGGTTTGAATACAAACTTTGACAATATTTTCTGACTCCTGTAGGTGTTTTCCTATTTCTTTAAGCCTCAGTTTCCTCTTTTGTAAATTGGGAATAATAATAGTGTTTCTATCTTGTAGAGAGTTTTAAATGTGATAATTCATGTGTTTAGAACATAAGTAGCATTTGGCAACTGCTAGATATAATTATTAATTTTGATTAGTGGAGGAAAATAGAGAAAATAAATTGCTATTTTTGGATGGTTGAATGCTATTTCTGAGAGAGTAGACACTGTGGTCAGTCTCTATTAGTTCAATTTCTGCATCCTGGGCAAGTTACTTAATCTCTCTCAGCAAATAATAAATAACAGTAGCATTTACCCAATAAGATTGTTGTGAAAATTGAAGATAAAACCTAGAGTAGTGCTTTTACATATTTAGAACTCAAACTTTGTGTTAATGTTCATAAATTTTAATTATTACTGTAAAATGGTCATTTTATGCATTTCTTTATTTTTTTACTTAATGTTTTAAAAATATACACTGTTCTTGAAATACAAATTCAAAGTAGAGAAACATCCAACAAAAACAGTATCGAGGGGCTTCCCTGGTGACGCAGTAGTTGAGAGTCCACCTGCCGATGCAGGGGACACGGGTTCATGCCCCGGTCCAGGAAGATCCCACATGCCGCGGAGCGGCTGGGCCCATGAGCCATGGCCGCTGAGCCTGCGCGTCCGGAGCCTGTGCTCCGTAACGGGAGAGGCCACAACAGTGAGAGGCCCGTGTACCGCAAAAAAAAAAAAAAAAAAAACAGTATCGATATGAGCTTTCTGGACCGTCAAAGATAACCAATTTCTTTTTAGCAATTTCATTAATCAACAAAAAATAGTATATAATCACTATATTGTATAATATTGTGCATTGATATTTAAGCTTACTTTGTATATGTGTTAAAATATATGTGAATATCTGTCCTTCAACTTGGGAGATCACAGACCATTAATTTTCATATTCTTGACATTTTGTGCATTATATTTTGACTTTTAATGTTTATGAATTCTATATAGAAAGTTAGCACATACCATCTTAAAAATGAGAAAGAATACTCAAGAAAATGCAGTCTCAGAGTTATATAACATTAAGTTTAAGCAAGATAAGCTCTCCGCAATTTCAACACTCGAATAAAAAAATAGGAAATGAGAAATGTCAAGGGTAACCAAGTTTATTCACAACTACATATAATAAACTAAATCCTTCAGAAACTGAGGAGTAAAACTAAGGTACAAAAATAGGAAAACAATGCAAAAAACAAATATATCTGTGAATGTACAAAACAACTCTATAAAATTATTGTTGTCACTATTGTTTGTTCTTTGTTTTCAAACAAAATAAGGCACCCTAGTGGTATATCATGTATATCAAATGCTTATCCTTCCCTTCACAGTAATATGAATCCTACCATTTCCTGAAGAATATATAGAAATGTTATCATGTCAGAGAACAAGTTCCCTTTAGGAATTCCAGGTCAAAATCAGATATACTCATTGATATTCTACTATCATTGCTAAAATATTATTTTAGTTATTGTGATAAAATTATATATTCTATAATAACAGAGCTTTTCTCTTTTATGGGCAGCAAGAAACCAAGAGATAAGTATTATTTCACCGTGTTTAAGAAAATGGACCCTATAGCCAGAGTAGTGTCTTTGGATTTAACTCTGCAACTTAGTAGTTGTATGACCTTGTACAAGTGTCCTAATCTCTCTGCAACTTAGTTTTCTCACGTGTAAGAGGAAAATAATTATAATTACCTATAATAGTAATGCAACTCTTGGAACTATTATGAGTATTAAATGAATGAATGCATACATAGCACTTAAAACAGTGGCTAGCAAACAGTAAGCACACAATAATCACAATAAGCATGATCTTCTATTACTATATACAAATGCATATGTGCACAGGTTTTGAAGCCTATGAATTTTTGCAGGTAATTTTTTCTGATGAACTAGTAATCCTTCCATAATAAAACTTCCACATCACATTTTATTTTATTTTTTTATTATTATTTTTTTAAATAAATAAATTTATTTATTTATTTATTTTTGCTGTGTTGGGTCTTCGTTTCTGTGCGAGGGCTTTCTCTAGTTGCGGCGAGCGGGGGCCACTCTTCATCGCGGTGCGCCGGCCTCTCACTATCTCGGCCTCTCTTGTTCCGGAGCACAGGCTCCAGACGCGCAGGCTCAGTAGTTGTGGCGCACGGGCTCAGTTGTTCCGTGGCATGTGGGATCTTCCCAGACCAGGGCTCGAACCCGTGTCCCCTGCATTGGCAGGCAGATTCTCAACCACTGCGCTACCAGGGAAGCCCCTGCATCACATTTTAAATTATGGAATTTCTGGACTGCCACAGTTAATACATCTTTAGAAGAGGTGTCTCTAGCTGATAATGTGAAAGTCTTGGAGCAGGTCAATAAGTTAATGTTTTCCTTCAGTCCAATTATATTAGTGAACCTATAATAATAGCCTTCATGGATAAAATATTATGTCATTTGGGGACTTCCCTGGCGGTCCAGTGGTTAAGACTCTGTGATTCCAGTGCAGGGGGCACGGGTTTGATCCCTGGTCAGGGAACTAAGATCCGGTCCAGTAGTTAAGACTCTGTGATTCCAGTGCAGGGGGCACGGGTTTGATCCCTTGTCAGGGAACTAAGATCCCACATGCTACACGGCACAGGCCAAAAAAATTTAAAATGTTCCTGGTTAAATATCAAGGCATATTGTACTGAGCCAATTTGGCACAAAGGATGTAACCATAATTCCTCATAAGTTCATGAGATGTGTCTAGTGTACCAAGAGTAAACCAAAAAAAAAAAACACTATTAAAAAATTATAGAAAAAGATTATGTCATTTGATGTTTTTGAACAATGTGGTAGGAAATAAGACAGCAGAAATATTTTACAAGAGCAATAGAATATAACAAAATGTTACATCCCTCGTTACCAGTTGAAAGCAACTTTATCTCCGGGACAAATTTTTTTTTTCTCCACTAGTTAGTGTTTGTGTGAACTTGTACTAGTTGTTTTTTTTCTATATCAGTTTCTCATCCAAAAAAAGGTGATAACATAGGATGTTTCTCATAATGTTGTGAAAATATAATGAGATGACACATGTAAACAGTTACCAACTCTAATATAGCAACTTTCAATTATTGAACTTATTCAGACCCAAAACTGAGTTGCCATCATTTACTCCTCTTTTTTGCTGAACTAATCATTTTGGATCTACCTTCAAAATATGCTCTGAACTCCACTTTTCCCCACCATTTCTACTGAAATATCCCAGTTCAAGCTTCCAACAGCTTTAAGCTGGGGTCCCTGCAAAGTTGTTCTGACAGGTCAGTTGGTTTTACTCCTGCACCCCCTCCCTTTTCAGACTATTCTTACACACTAGCCAGAAAATGGTTTTAAAATGTGAGTTAAATTGTTACTCCACATCTCTTCTCTAAACTATTCATGAACTGCAGTGCTTCCTCATTGCATTTAGAATAACACTGAAAGTCTTTAATAAGATCTGGCTCCTCTTCCACTTGTTTATGACAAACCATCTACCTTCATCTTCTTGAGCTTCCTTGAATAACTCAGACAAATTTCCACATCATGACCTTTGCACTTGCCACTTTTGGTTTGGTTGATTATTGCCCAGAAATAATATATGACTCATTATTTCAGTTCATTCAGGCCTCTGCTCACAATTCATACACTCTCTTTTCCCTTACTGTTCTCTATCATTCTATTTATATGCCACTGCTTGACATATTGTGAGCTTAATGAGAAGAAGTACTCTTTTTTATTCAAAGTTGTATCCCAGTGCCTAGAACAATGCCTGGAATGCAGTAGGTACTAATATTAATTAATTAATCTAATTGCTATTATAATTATTATCTAAATAAGATCCAGAGTGTATACATTTCTTTTTCTGATTGTTGAACTGTAACTGCTTATAAATTTCAGAAAATAAAGTATGTGGCAAAAATTATATTGTCAAGAATCATCATTCCCCACCCTTACTCCAAGAGATAATATTATTGAAACTTTTTGACATACTTTCATTCAGAATACTTTTAGTATATATCTATTTTAAAGAATTGAGATGAAAAATAAGTCCTTTGTGCCAGTAAAACAGAAGTCATTAGAGCTATTTAAAACAAGAATAGCTTTAATACAGGTAATTAGATGTTTATAAAATCATTGAGTAATGAATATATAAAGGTACAAAAAGTCACTGTTTAATCGTATTTTCTTTACGATTTTCCCAGTTTGCTGCTTCCTCCCAAGATGTCAGGCTGTTGCAGGAATCACAGGAAGCTTCAAAGGATGTTTACAGCTGCTTACACCAATGAGGTAGGCAATATGGGGAAAACAACTAGAAGCACTGCAAGTCTTGTGTCTGCTGAAGTCCCTGCTTGTCCACTAATGCTGGAAGAAAAATAATAAGCCCCAAACTGTTTCTGCCTCATTTTTCTCCCCCTTAATCAGTGCTATCTGTTTCTCCAAGTTGCCCACGCCAATAATCTAGATGCTATTATTAACGTTTAATCTCGCTTCTCCCAAATTTTTGTCCTACTTGAAGTGCTATTTATTCTAATTCCAAAATTATCTTAAATGTCCCCCTTTTTTTGCATCTTTACTTGTAGCAACTCATCTCACTACTCAATTGCTGCAACGTTCTATATTCTAGCTCCCCTCAAATCTCTTCTCCAAATGGGAGAAAGAACTTTTTGTGTTAACTTAAATGAGAACTTTTTGTGTTAACTTAAATTACATTACACTTAGGGAAGTATTAAAATTCTATTTGTGAAGCACAAGATACAGCAATTGACTAAAGTGTGTAAAATTTTAAAGGAAGGTGGGAGTAGTTTATGCACTTTAGAAGTAGACTGGATAAAGATATCAAGTGAGCATTTGAATTGTGTGTTTGGAGCATTGGTTAGAAATTGAAAATAATAATGAAAAAGTGGAAATCAACAGAATTATTTCTTCTAAGTCCAACCTAGTGATAATAACCTTCCCAATACACTGAATTCTTAATGTATTAAAATGAAAGTAAGATTCAGTGATTAGTTCATGAAATGAAGCACAGAAAAACAGACTAAAGGTGAAGAAAAAAAGAGCAACAGCAGAAAGTTGTAAAAAGAAAAAAAATAAGATCCAGATGGTAAGCCTCTTTTTCAAAGTGAGTTAGATACTAGAGAAAAATCTATAACTTCTTGCAGTGATTCTAGAGCTAAGCACTTCTATATGCTAATAAATTCTCACCAGTTTTAGTCTTTACCGGTGGGATGTTGGAAATCTGCTACACAACACAGATACACACACACACACACACACACACACAAAACCTCAATTTAAAGACAACCTCAAAGAAAAATTATCAGAATCTATTGATTATAGTTCTTTTTACACTGTTTATTTCTGTCTTCTTGCTTAGATATTTGATCAAGAGTTTTAGCACTCCAATTAAGTAACGTGTAGTTTTTAAGAAGACATTCCATATAATAACACATAAAAAGCCAAAATGATATGAAAGATATATTCGTTACCAAAAATATGCTGACCTATATGTAATCGTATTATCATTTTTAATTTTCTTTTGTCAAACAGGTTTTTTGTATTTTTAAAATTTTACAGAAGCAGTGTTTTAAATCCATGTGCTAATGCCTCTAAGGTCAAAACCTGTTATTTCTTTCTCAATCCTTTGGTTTTAATATGTTAAAGAAACCGGACATCAGCTTTAACATATCAGATGAAGCCAACTATGATCCAGGTATAGGCTTACCCTTTCATAGTCCCCAATTCTCCTATTTTATTTAACTCAGAACATTTGTTCAGAGATAATGATAGAAAACTGACAAATGTTAACTGACAAGCATCTGGTACTTATTAAATAAGATATACAATTAATCATAGATCATATACCTTTTTTTTCAGTAAAAAACTTAGCAAAAGAAACTGACTAAAGTCATTTTCAAATATAAGAAAATATTATTATGACGGAAATATGACTAAATAAACCAACGATTTTTCTAAAAAAAATAAAATTTAATGCTGTTAATGCCCCCCCACACACACTTTTACCTTAGGAACAACCTCTTAATTTCATGAGGAACAATTGCTGCTATCATTAGCTCACCAGCTAGAATGACAATCTCTTCAGCAAACCCATTGCAACTAACCGTTATCCACCCAATGCAATCTAGTAACAAATCAACCACACGCCAATATGGAGAACACCATCACTGAATGTCTAAACGTTCTTCTCTCTAGCAAGAAACAACTCAACTGAGATAAAACCATGATTTTTAAAAGTCAATCTACCCAATCAGAGAGTCATCCTTTTAGTAAATTGGAAGCAGTTAAGTAGTGGTCTAATAGTTAAAGACTAATTAGACTAGAAAAAGAAAGAAGCTGAGAGTAGAAGTAGAACACTGATTTGCCAATGGCATCTAATATACACACTTATGGAACATCTGCTCTCTGGAAGTTCTGCTTTTCCAAATGAACCCACAACTTCTGTTAAAATTTTTCCGATGTATTTCTGCAGATCAAGGATGCAACAGAATTGCAGTCAAAGGATATTTATATTTATGCAGACTTCTCAGTTGAGCCAGATTGGGGCACATTTTGTCTAGAAAGGGAGGGAGGGAGAAGGAGAATAAATTTTCTCTGCCCTAATTACTTGCAAAAATATTCCTATATATGGCATTCTTGAGATATTTTTATTTGCTGTCTTCTACAAAATGACATTTTATTCAGTTACATATAATCTTTAGAAATTGACCAGCTAAAATTTAAGATTTCCTTACAGTTAATGCTCAGTTCTAACATCTACAAATATGGAGATGATCATTCAAAACATCATTATTAGCTTTCTTTGAAAATAGTCCATTCTCCCTCAATATCTGTGAATAACATATACCCCAACTACATGCCCTATTGCATTGGGAGGGTAGTCCTATACATACCATCATCTGAATAACCCCAAGTAAAGAATTTTGGGGGCACACAAACATTCAGTCCTTAACAAGTATGTTGTGGGAGATGAAAGAAATAATGAGAGGAAAAAAGAAAATTCAGGAGTTCTGTTTTAAATATCATTTAAAGCAGTGCATGCTTTCAAATGAAAATATAATACATTCAATTATCAACCCAAGAAGTGGAAAATAACATGCAAGTTCTGAATATGAAAACATTTTTACTTTAATAAAACTTGTCTGCCAAATGTTATAACATATGTACGATGGAATGAATTTCAGCAAAAATAGATACTTTTCAACTTAAACATAAAGATGCAGCATTTGGAATTTTTGAATTCTATACTAATTGTTTAAGTAACGCAAGTCACCAAAATAAAATCACAGCAGAATGAAAGAATAGGTTTTTATTTATTTATACAGCAATATCAGCAGCAGTCCTCAATCCATG
This sequence comes from Physeter macrocephalus, assembly GCF_002837175.3. Lineage (NCBI taxonomy): Eukaryota > Metazoa > Chordata > Mammalia > Artiodactyla > Physeteridae > Physeter > Physeter macrocephalus. The sequence goes on along the minus strand of NC_041219.1, from coordinate 18,648,256 downwards.
CAAAGGTCAGATACAGGTTATTATGAATCATGCTGGTGCAGTTTTATGAGTAAAATGACCTTTGACCTTCATGTTTCCAGATGTTACTATTTGCTGTTTAATAGTCAAAACAGCTCTAACCCACACTGAGAACTGGCAGGAATTCATAGTATAGTAGGTTGAGGCTATTTATTTTACATATCAACAGAGTTTGGGCGTGTCCCCAGTCAGTATATACTCATAAATCACTATTCTACCCATGTTTTCTAAGGATTCTTTGAATTAATGGCTGTGTATTCGTCTCCTTTTTCTTTCCTCCCATCTCACTGTTAGTAAATTGTTTCAACTGCATTAGCAGAGAATACAACTTTCATTCACTTCAAGAAAGATTGAGAAAAACAGATAACATTAATTCCTCTGATTTCTATGTATCAGAAGAAAAGTTTTGAGCACTCCACAGATGTAGATGTAAAACAGAATTTAAAAGTAGTGATAAGTAGGGCTTCCTTGGTGGTGCAGTGGTTGGGAATCCTCCTGCCAATGCAAGGGACACAGGTTCAAGCCCTGGTCCGGGAAGATCCCACATGCAGGGAGCAACTAAGCCCGTGCGCCACAACTACTGAAGCCTGACCGCCAAGAGCCCCTGCTCCGCAACAAGAGAAGCCACCTTAATGAGAAGCCCGTGCACCGCAAGGAAGAGTAGCCCCCACTCTCCGCAACTAGAGAAAGCCTGCACGCAGCAACAAAGACCCAACACAGCCAAAAAAAATAAAAAAGTAGTGCTAAGTAAATGTGATGTAACATGTTTTATTTAGGAAAATGGGTTTGAGATAAAATTATTATCACTTGCCTTTTTAACATAAGAAATACATTCCTAAAAAACAGCATGGAGTTTATCATTAAGAATTTTTAATTTGTAAAAATAGTCATATGGGAAGTGGATTTGTTTAATCCTTTCTATCTATCTGTAATTGGGGGCAATTTTTTACTTCTTTAAAGCTAGCAGAATCTTCATTCTCACTAACCTCAGATTGAAATCTCAAAATTGGGGAAAAATGAGAAATAGCTACCACATATTAATATATCATATGTATTTAAGCCAAAGAAAAGATTTTCATAATCATTCCCATACTTAGAATTTATAATATATTTATCTCAGTGTATAAGGATTATTTGCATAGTATTTGCTTAGTTTTATATAGTATATGCAATGTATTTGTAAGTTTAATAAAAATGTTTAATCACTGCTTTTGCTTTTATAGAAAAAACTTTTAGATTTTTATTAATACTATTATTTACTTTTAGAGTGCAGAATTGGGTAAGAAATATAAAAGTGCTGCTTAGTGTTTTCTGAAAAGTTATAATATTGTGTTTCCTCTTGAAATTAATGTGTAGCACGTTGAATGTTTTTCCTCCTAATGCTCTCCTTCTCTTCCTCTTTTTCTCTTCATCCTCTTACCAGTGATAAATACATATTCTGTGGCATCATATCAAACACTTTATGTGGAGTCTATTATTAAACCTCACCACATGTACAAACACTAACAATCCAGATGCATCTTTCTTCTTTTATTGAGAAGGAAATCAAAATTTGGGGAGATGAACTCACAGCCCTTTGAATAGTTGCCAAATATAAATGAACTCAACTTGTGAGCAATATTGCCTCATTGGAGTTAACAACATTCCCTGTAAGATACTCAGATTTTACAGATTCTAGGGATAAAATATTCCAGTAAAAGGCAGAAAAAAAGACTGTGTTAATGGGGTTCAGAGTGGAAGAAAGAATTAACTCTCAGTGTCCGTGCAGTCATTCTCAGTTCTCATCCCTGGACCAACAATGTCTGCATCACCTGGGTACTTATTAGAAATGTAGATTCTTGGGCCCCTTCCCAGATGTACTGAAGCAAAACTAGTTGCAGCTCAGCAATCTGTGTTTTAACAAGGCTTCTGGGTGATTCTAGCTAAATTTGAGAACCAGAGTCTTTGTGTATCTTTTGATACTCTCCCTAACTGATTGAAATTTGCATCTCATAATGAAAATACTCCTTTTTTAGAAAAGGTTCATTTGGAAAGACTTTCAATACCTGATCCAGGGGGTGGGGGGAAAAGCTTATAATTAAGGAGAAAAGAGTGGAGAAAAATTGAGTGGACATCTTATACATTCCTTAAGGAGAGAAAGATTCTCCCTCAAAATAATTCTTAGCCATTTGTTTGTGTCCTCGAATTTATAAATATGAGTCTTTTTTTCCATAGGTAAATGAAAGGGATATCTATATTGGGGTAAAAGCAGAAAGGATGCACACAGATGACAATGGAAGTGGATGAGGGTGCTATGTAGTGATGGGAACCTAAAGAGGAGCAAGCCACAGCCCCAACAGAAGCTACTTCCTAAGGCCGTGAGCCATTCCAGGGACTCTCTTATGAACTATTTTCTTTGGTTAATTTATTTCGTCCTTTTTCTTATTTTTTTTCTGCTAGTTATCCTAGATTATTACTTACCTAATAGGGTTCATTTCATTTTAGCCTTACTTCTATTAATATTTGCTTAATCTCTTAATTGGCCTTCTGTGTTTATCTTACTTAAAATTATATTTAAATTTACCTAGATCAATTTATTTTGCTCTTAATTTTTATTTTAAATTATTCCAGATATTTCTTAGTTGCAGACTAATATTTTTGTTTATATATCTTTCATTTTAAATTTCATTCACTTTAAGACTATACAGAATAATACAAACATTTCTTTACATGTACATTCCAGTCTTGATCACCTGGCATTAAACTTAAGCTAAGATTCTAGTATTTGGGCCAAGTTCACTTTTCCAGAAGGAAAAGGACATAGTTTAAAAGTGATGGCCAAAACTTTTTCCATATATAGGTATGTTGGCTTTGTCCAACTTTGCCAGTACAGTCCTTATTTTCACCTGTTGTACCAAAATAATTATTAATAGCACCCAGTTCAGTGCTCAAATGTAGCCCGTTTGAACTATAAATTAAATGAATTAAATGAATATCTGCATAGAAGAAGTTGAGCTAAGCTTTGGGCTCTTCTCTAAATATGTATTGGCCAGTGTGATATCGTGATATATGTAAGAAATATATATTTAGTTTTCGTCCCTGGTTCCTGGCACAGAGCTCCTAAAACTCTTGGAATTTCCTTAGTGATAGGATTGAGAGGATAGTCTTTTGTTTTTTATAATCAGCACCTTTCAACCATTCCTGAATTTATAGTAGTTAAGTGACTCTTGGAGGATGGGGGCTGGTTACCAGAGAAACCAACCACATGATTAAAGAGCTAGAGATTGATTTAATCACCAATGGCTAATGACTTAATTAATCATGCCTATGTAATGAAGCCTCCATAAAAAACCTAGCCAAGGGAATTCAGAGAGCTCCTGGGTTGGTGAACACACTGAAGTTCAGGGAAGGTGGAATGCCTGGAGAAGGCATGGAAGCTCCATGCCCCTAACTTATACCTTGTCCTGTGTACCTCTCTATCTGGTCTTTTCATCGTATCCTTTGTCGTATCCTTTACAGTAAACTCGTAAATGTAAATAAATGTGTTCCTGAGTCTATGACCTATTCTAGCAAATTGTCAAACCAAGGAAGGGGGTCACGTGTGCTTCCAATTTATAGCTGGTCGGTCAACTACACAGGGGACAACCTAGCCTTTTTTTTTTTTTTCACATGTGTATCACACTGCCTAGCACACAATTGGCACTCAACAAGTTAGGTGATGATGATTCTTGGAAAGATGGTTCTAGTGATGAGTTCTGAGTGCAGGGCAAAACTGAGGGAGGAGATGGAGATGGGCAGTGAAGATACGAGGCTAGGGGGTTTAGCTATCATTTTCAACTGAAGTGAATGGGGGATCAGGGATAGAGTAATCTATCAATAAAACAGAATAGAAGGGGAAATAAGAGGGGACTTCCCTGGCGGTCCAGTGGTTAAGACTCCCCGCTTCCACTGCAGGGGACGCAGGTTTGATCCCTGGTTGGGGAACTAATCTCCCACATGCCAAGTGGCATGCCAAAAAAAAAAAACACACCAGAATACAAGGCCCAGAAATAGATACAACATAAATTAGACTTCAGTTTATGATAGAATAAGCATTATAAATTAGTGGAGAAATTATGAGCCATTTATTAAATATGTTAGGACAACTGGCTTCCTTTATGGAAAAAAATTACATTAGATCCCTACGTCACACCACACCCAAAAATAAACTCCAAATGCCTTAAAGACCCAGATGCTTGAGAGAATGTTTTTATGACATGGAGACAGGGAAAGATTTATTTTATAAGATGTGAAAATCAGACATCAAAAAGGAAAATGTCAAAATTTAAAGCTTCGGAAAAAATAAAGGCAAGTCATAAGGAAGGACTAATATTTGAAATCTATAAAGAAATTCTTTATGTCAATTTTTAAAAAGGACAAAGAGCCCAGCTAAAATATGAGTAAAGACTATAAACCAGTAATCTACAGAAGAAATCCAACAATCTGAATATCCAATAAACATATGAAAAAATGTCTGGGCCTCACCAGTAAACAGGGTATTCAACTTAAACAAGGAAATTCAATTTTTCTTGGTAAAAATGGAAAATTATGACTATACAAAGTATTGGTGAAAATGCAGGGAAACAGGAATTCAGCAGGTAGGTAAAATAACTTTGGAGAACTGTTTTGGCAAACTCTAATAAAATTGCAAATACACATACCCAGCTACTGAGCACTCCACTTCCAAGATATATCCTAGAGAAAATTTTGTACATGTTTTATAAACATTACGTATAGAAACCAAAAAATTTAAGAACCACAAAATGCCCACCAGTGAGGTATGGATAAAATGAATAAACCGTGGAGCATCCATGTGGTGGAATACTATACAGCAACTAGAATACATGGATCCAATCTATATGTGACAATGGAGCCAGATCTAGACAACACAATGCTGAGTGATAAAAGCAAGTTGCAGAATCTTATGTATAGGAGATAACCATTTTTCTTTTTTATTTCTTTTTTTATTGAAATGTAATTGCTTTACAATGTTGTGTTAGTTTCTGCTGTACAATGAAGTGAATCAGCTATATGTATACCTATATCCCCTCCCTCTTGGACCTCCCTCCCATCCCCGCCCGCATCCCACCTATCTAGGTTGTCACAGAGCACCAAGCTGAGCTTCCTGTGCTTTATAGCAAGTTCCTGCTAGCTATCTGTTTTACGCCTGGTAGTGTATATATCTCAATCCTAATCTCCCAGTTCATCCCACCCTTCTATTTCCCCCCTGCCCCCATGTCTACATGTCCATTCTCTGTGTCTGTGTCTCTATTCCTGCCCTGCAAATAGGTATCTGTACCATTGGCTTCTGAAGTGGGGAGTAGTATTGTGGGACTGATCTGTAGTATTTGTGTTTGTAGTTGTTTGTTTGGGCAGTTAGTATCAGAATGAATTAAATTGTAAGACAACCAGCTGGCGTCCACAGAAAGTTGGAGAATCAGTTGGTGTGGGAAAATCCCCACATTTTTGGTGTCAGACTATTGTAAGAGCACAGGAAAAACTTTGCCTTTAGCCAGCAAACAAAGGGGAAAAATATATTTAACTCTCATGGCCACACTTTTAAAACTTGAAGCTCCTTCTGAACATTCTGTTTCCATCCTCTGCTTTAATTTTTAACATGGCACTTAGCACTGTATATTTTATTGAAATGTTTTTTGTTACTACCTTCTAGAGTCTGAGTTCTCTGAGGCTAGGAGTTTGTCTCTTTATTCACGTCTCAAATAGTGTCCTCAGCTACTATTTGAGTGTTTTGCATATAACGGATGTAGTCACTTCACCTCTGAATCCAAGAGGAAGATGGCATAGGCTGGAGCAAGAGCTAGCCAGTCGATACCACATAGTCTATCCAATAATTCTGTTCTGCAGTTCTTGACAGATTAATCATGCAATCTGTTCCTGTCTGCTGCTGACTTTATGGTAGCTTGCTTCCTCTTGTATTTTGTTATTTTAGATTAAAAGATTATATTTGGTGGGACTTTATCTCAGAAATTCTATGCTGTCTTGAGTTCCCAGACCTCACAAGTAACGTAGTATAAATGTTAATACAAAATCCATGTGAAGCATGTGGTCACAAAATGTCATGGGGAATATTTTTTTCTAACCTATCCACAGCCAAAACTGAAACCCACAATATTTCTTTTCATTTCCTTTTAAAAGTGGGATTTTTTTTCTGTCCACATTTACACAGAGGGCTGAGACCCTTTGAAAGTCCAGGCTTCATGCCAAATTCTGTTTCTCAAATTCTCATATCCTGCCTTGACCCTGTACCTGCATAGCCATAAGCACTCAAGCTCTTTGATTATTACTATCAGCAAATGCCACCAAGCACTGTTGAAGCATCAGTACTCACTTTCTGCCCTACTTTTCAACTTACCTACATTCTGTCTTTTGGACCTTTATCAGCCAAGCCTTTGGTTACCACTATAAAGACATGCCTCCTGGCACAGCTGCTGCATCTCACTGTCTGTGTGATACGGTTGTTCTCACTTTCTACTCTAGCTTCCAATTCGCTATTTGTTTTTGGACCTGTGATGTTGCACTTAAAATCCTGAGAATTTCAGTATACATTTGCAATAATGTTTACTATATTCTATTCAACATCCTGTTTTGTCATAAGAAATTTTCAAAGTACCTTGTCTTCTATATTTCTGAAACAAGTTTTTTTTTCTTGTATCTTCTTTCTCTTACTTTCGTGATAGTTTAACAACTTCAATGAACATAATTTATCTAACAATGTTTAAAGTTAGCTGTTATTATTAATCTCCTGCCAAGATATACAATATGCTTATTATCTATTACCTCTAATTATGCCACTGCCTCCTGTCTTACACATTTTTCTTGTCCATAATTTTTCATATCTCCAAATTTTAGGTCAGCCTTAATTGGATTTATCCATATATTTAACATATTCTTTGATCATTATTGCACATAGCATCATACTCATTCCTAGTGTATAGAGAATTCCTTCCTCTTAAACATCCTTAGTAAGTTTTTTATGAATGTCTATGAGTGGTGGATTCTCACTCATTGTTTCTTTAGAAATTTTCTATTTCTTGGCTACTCTTAATGGTAGTCTATCTGGGGTTGGAATTCTGGACTCATAATTAATTTTTCTGATCACCACGAATATATCATATTGTCTTTTGACATTTTGCTGATGTCAAGTTTAATGTCAAACTTATTGTTCTGAGTAGTTATCCTGTCCTTTTCATCAGTATGCTAAAAAGATCCCTCTGACTCTGAAATATCCTTTAGAATATTTCTAGGTATAGATTTACTGTGATTTATCCTTATGGGGACTGACTATACTCCTAGTATTTGACAATTTAAGACGTTCTGAAATATTGTAAATCATTTTTACATCATAAATTGCTACTATCCTTCTCTTAAAGAGATTCCATTAGTCTATGTTAGACCATGTAATTCTATCCCACAAGTCTTTGAAACCTCACACATGTTTTTGTCCCTTTTCACTCTGATCTGCATTCTCCTTAGTCCTTTCTTCAGTTAACTAATTCTATCTTCAACTGTATCTAAACTGCTATTTTTACCCATGCAATACTTTTTAAATTTTAATAATAATTTTATTTCTCAAATTCTATTTTTAAGCCTATATCCATTGTCTCATGGTATCTTATTTTTAAGATTTTAAGATTGTGTCTTAATCATTTAAAATATTAATTTTACTATCTATCATAACACTTTTATAAATTCTTGTCACTCTAACCTACTTTTATTTAATATTCATTGAATTCAATCATATTAGATTGTTTCCTAATGGGCTTTGTAATTTCAGTTTTTTTAGCTCATAACCTGTCATGCTTTATCTATGAAAATACTGTATAATACAGCTTGTCAGAGAGCAGAACCAAGAACCCAGGAGTCAAAGCCAAGTACGACAGGGAAAACAAACAAAAAAACCTTCAGAGAGTACAGAGAGTAGGACTGAGTCTTAATGAAAGAACTGCTATCATGTACCTTGATGTATGGACCTACCACCGTCATATAACTTTTTTTTGCCATCTTTTTAAAGTGGGTGTATCAATAGAAGTTATCGATGCCTGTATCACCATAGATATTGCATAAATTTGGGAGAAAAGTGTGGGCAGAGAATGCAGAAAACATATCTCTGCTTCACAGGTCTTCATATCAAGAGTAACTGTATCTGACAAATTTCATCTGACCTGGATCTGATTTGGATTTTGAGATCTGGTCCTTGAGCCTGAACATAATGCTATAGTGAAATATAATTTTTGAGGGGTCTTGGGAGAAGTTAGGTATGTTTTTCAAGTGGGAGGAATACAAATAATTTGTAGCCAAAATGCAGACTGTGATAGTTTTAAAACATGTCCACAAATCCTTTAACACTTCTCTTACTGAGGGTAGTTTCTGTGTTTCCTTCCTTTGAATCTTGGCTGATATAAATAACTCACTGTTATAGAATATAGTGCATGTGATGCTGCAGGACTTCTGAAGCTATATTATTATATTATAAATGGCAAGGTCGATTCTGACTTGTTTGCTAAGACACTTCCTTTTGGAATCTTGAGGCCACCATGTAGTAGAGAAGCCCAGGTCACATGGAAAGGTCACCTGTTGGTGCTTCTGTGAATCTTAGCTAAGTTTCTAGACAACAGCCAAAATCAAATCACAGACATGTGAAGACTCTGGTTGATTCCAGCCATCACATGGAGTCACCCCTTCCTGTCAAGTCTTCACAAGCCTATGTCTCAGACACCATGCAACAAATAAACCTCCTATACTAAGATCTTTCTGAATTCTAAACCCACAGAACCCATGAATATATGAAAAGGTTGTTTTAAGCCAATAGTTTAGTGGGAATGTGTTATATAGCAATAGTAACCCTAATAGGCTTGTAAATTTACATTTATGTTACAAGCTAAAAATTTGTAATGCTTTATCCTAAAACTCTTGTATGGCATGGGTTTAGAGTTTGTGCTGCCACAGAAATGCAGTTAGTTTAGAATTTAATTTTATATTTATTTATCAGCTAGACTTTTCCTGAGTAAAGTTGTGGTGTACACTGAAACCATACATATTTGATGGCACACATGTAGTTACAAATTCTTAGCAGACATCCCAGCTGGAGCCCAAGAAAAAAAATAAATACTTATTTTTCATTTTTCTTGTGTGTGGGTGGATATTTTAGCCTATTTTTTTTTTCACTGAAGGTTAGTTTTACAGTACGGGTTTTATTTTCAAAAACTGACCTTTCAGGGTCCTGACACAGAGTTCTTCTTTCTGTATAGATAGTAAGTCCCAATTCTCTAGATTATAGAAAAGCTCCCATTCATCTTCACATACCCACCAACTTAGAAAAGCTACAACACAAGCCTCAGCATTGGTTGCTTACTGAGTTTTTTTTTTTGTTTTTTTTTTTTTGTTTTTTTTTTTGTGGTACGCGGGCCTCTCACTGTTGTGGCCTCTCCCGTTGCGAAGCACAGGTTCCGGACGCGCAGGCTCAGCGGCCATGGCTCACGGGCCCAGCTGCTCCGCGGCATGTGGGATCTTCCCGGACCGGGGCAAGAACCCGTGTCCCCTGCATCGGCAGGCGGATTCTCAACCACTGCGCCACCAGGGAAGCCCACTGAGTTTGTTTTGAGCTCTTTCTTCTTTGTAGAAAATGAGGAATTGTGCTTTCCTTTGTAAGATCTCAGTTATGCATGCTTGATATAATTTGTTGTGTACATCCAGGTATTTATAGTAGAAAGTTTTTCAGATTATAAATTCATGCATATTGCTATCCCATATTTTATTTTTTTCTTATGAACAAAAATATAGTACTATGCAAAAATGTAAGAAATAAAATGATAAAGAGCAGGAATTAATGAATTAAATCAATATGTAAATAGAATCAACAAATGGGAAGTTGCATCTTTGAAAAGCTGGACAAAATTTAACAAACTCTCACAAGAGTTGACAAGAAAAAAACAACAAAAAAAATTATTAAGAATGAAAAGAGGGGCTTCCCTGGTGGCGCAGTGGTTGCGCGTCCGCCTGCCGATGCAGGGGAACCGGGTTCGCGCCCCGGTCCGGGAGGATCCCACGTGCCGCGGAGCGGCTGGGCCTGTGAGCCATGGCCGCTGGGCCTGCGCGTCCGGAGCCTGTGCTCCGCAACGGGAGAGGCCGCAGCAGAGGGAGGCCCGCATACCACAAAAAAAAAAAAAAAAGAATGAAAAGATATAACTACAGACATGGTAGGGAAAATAATATAAAAAACAAACAAGCATGGCAAAACTATGTATTATATAATTCAAGTAGATAGGAATCAACAGGTAAAATTTGTAACGTATTGTTTGTTTAAAATGACTGAGATAAGAAACAAAATTATAATAAATTTGAGACAGAGAGAAGGAAAGGGATGAAGATAAGGACATTCAAAAGTTATGTAATGTTCTATTATTCTTAGGCTGTTTGATGAATTCACAAGTATTCATGGTATATTTTATATTAAATATTGTATTTATTCTGTTTTGTGTACGAGATATGTCATAATGAAATTTTTAAGTGATAATTTTTTAAAGGATAATAGCAGATTCATAAAGTGAATGTCTCTAACTATATGAACATATTTTGCTGTCAATTCAGAAAACATGATACTTTTATATCTTTCTAATTGGCTATCTAGCTTGGAGGTAGAAGAAAATGTAACTGTTAATATAGTTATGATTACTTGCATTGCAAAAAACAACTTGTATCTTGAATATTTTATCTATGACTATTCCATCACACAACTTCTCTTCACTACAAAAGATTTAATTAATTTAAATAAAACTTCTTCCTGACTAAAACATAAATCATATTTTTATTGGGATAGTTCATACAATAAATATTCCACAGATAGCATTTTACTATAAAATAAAATAACTATATTTTAATATTAACATTTTTTAATATTTCTCTGTTAGCTCAGGCAATTTCCTATGTGGTTTCAGTTGGCATTTTTCATTGTTCTTTGCTTGTCTTAATGATCCAGAAATTTAAAAGGGGTTCTGACATATTCATTAAATTTGTTCAGACCTTGAAATAGTCAAATAATGGGAAGTATGCCTTTGCAAAGCATAGGCATGTTAGTCTTTGATTCTTTCTATGGCTTAGACTGCTTTATGACTTTCTCTCAGTAAAAACCATAAAATTAAAATGACCATGCAAGGGTTTATGGAGCACCTCTGACCCAACATAGTGAAGCTAATGGTAGCAAAATTGTTTCCTAAATCTGCTAAAATACCTGGAGGGAACAATTTTACAATACATGGGCAGACAGGAGGTCTGGGAAATCCATATTTTGGGAAACCCCTCATCTGGCAGCTGCACATAGAAAGAAAAGTGTCAGTGTTCACAAATTATATTTTAAATATTGCAAAATATATGTCAAACCACACCTTAGCTATCATACTTGGGAGAGAAACAAATGAATAAAAGACCTTGACAAAAATTAGAGTATAATTATTACTGAAATCGTGAACATTAATAGTTACTAGAACATTATTCAAGTTCCATCTCTCATTGCATTTCTTTTCTAATAGTAGAGACAAGAAATGAGTGATAAAAACATTGGATTGTTGAATTAAATGCCTCTCACCATTATTTCTTCCCTAAAAATAAAAATCATACCATCCGAAGGATCTGAGTTTATAGGAATGGACTGTATCCTCAAATTATATTAACCCAGTTTTTTCTCTAAGCATCTAAATAGATTTAATTCTCTGCCTTACATAATTTTATATAAGGGGGTTGAAACTTACACATATTGCTCAGTATATAAAAAATTACATACATTGATCAGCACTTGAGACCTTGGAAATCTTAACCGTCATTGGCTTTGTGTTATGTTTTGAGGGAGACTGAGATCAGAGGACTGAGAAAAAGAGGCAACATGACATAACAGTGAATTGATGCAGTCACTGTATTTGAGTGCTATCTACAACCTGGCTTTCAAATATTTCATTACATTATTGTTAACTTGGTCTTTATAGTATGTATTATCTTGGTCATTATCAAGAAATCTGTGCCTAACAATGGTTAGGTTTTTTTTATTATTACATAACAAGAAGAGGTGGTGATGGTAATAGCTGGAACAGCTCAATAATCTTCCAGTCTTCTGTAACTGTAATTCTCATGGCCTTTCACGAACATCCTAAGATGACCACCATGGCTCTAGCAAAAATAACCTTTAAATGGCAAGAAGACGGGAGAAGAGTGGTTCAAGTTATAACTATCCCTTTTATCAAGAAGCAAAAGTCATTTCATGATCACCTCTTGCTCATGTACATCTTATTGTACAGAAAAGTAGCATGCGACTCCTTTTCAGGGCAATAAGTCATAATCGTTTTGCAGTAGTAACATCAAAGATCACTGATCACAAATCACCATAACAAATATAATAATAATGAAAAGTTTGAAATATTGCTAGACTTACCAAAGGTGACGCAGAGACATGAAGTGAGCAAATGCCCTTGGGAAAATGGCACCAATAAACTTGCTTAAGGCAGGGTTGGCACAAACCTTCAAATTGTAAAAAAAAACAATATTTGTGAAGTGCAATAAAGAGAAGCACAATAAAAAGAGGAATGCCTGGGGCTTCCCTGATGGCGCAGTGGTTGCGCGTCCGCCTGCCGATGCAGGGGAACCGGGTTCGCGCCCCGGTCTGGGAGGATCCCACATGCCGTGGAGCGGCTGGGCCCGTGAGCCATGGCCGCTGAGCCTGCGCGTCCGGAGTCTGTGCTCCGCAACGGGAGAAGCTCCGGAGCCTGTGCTCCGCGGCGGGGGAGGCCACAGCAGAGGGAGGCCCGCATACCACAAAAAAAAAAAAAAAAAAAAAAAGAGGAATGCCTGTATTTTATTCTATTTTGTAACATCTAAATCTGCATCAAAGGATATTATTTTTAGTCTCTTTTAAAAATATATGCATTGTGCTGAGTTCCTATGAAGATTTTTGTTTCAGCCTATAAAATTTGATATTATGTGTTTAGTATCTTATATAGTCTCTCTGTATATACATTATAAGTGTGATATTTTTATTTAGCACTTGAAGATATTGTTCTTTCTTCTGCCATCTGTGTTTTGCCAAGAAGTCAGCTATCAGTCTAACTGATATTCTTTTGTAGGCGATACTGATTTTTTTCTCTGTATGCTATTAAGATGTTCTTCTTGACTTTGATGCAATGAAGTTTCTATACAATCTGATTTACTTAGGATGTGTTGGACTTTATGAATTGGAGGATTCATGGAAATACCATGACATCTTGCTTGATGTCGTCTTCACTCAAAAGGTTGTGTATTACTTTGGCCAGCTGCCTAGGCAGCTCAACAGCTGTACTCATCTGAAAGCTTACTCCCTCACATGTATAGTACCTGAATGAGAAGACTTGAACATTTGGAAACTGGAACAGTTGGGACTCCTCAGTTAGCTCTCGACATATGTATGTGTTCTCTCCAGCCTAAAAGCTTCAGGGTACTCATATTTCTTACACTGCAGCTTAGAGCTCCAAAGGCACTTGTTCTAAAAGAAAGGGCTAGGTGGAGTCTGTGTTGCCTTTTATAATCTCACTTCGGAAGTCACATAGTATCAATTCTGTCATGCTCTATCACAGGAAGTTTAAGAGAAATACCCAGGTTTAAGAGGAGGGAAGTTTTTTAGAAGAGGTTGTGAGACGGAGTTTATATTGGTGAGGCCAAATTTGGAAATTACAATAGAATCCAAGCCACCTGATAACTTTTCAGAAAATTTCCTTGGCTATAGTTTATTTTGGAGATTCTGGTAACATGGATATGAGTTCTGAACCTACTTATGATTTCAAGTTTTCAGGGGAATCTCATTTCCAAATCAAGACCAAGACATGTACGTTTCCTTTGTGGATTGGATTTTGTCATGGTAGTGGTGGTGGTGCTGGTTAAGTTTATCATTTCATCAAACAGCAGTCTTTCTTTAGGGAGGGTTGCCTGTTTCAATCTCCCAACATTGCACTAATCAAATTGTAGACTCTAGGCCTTCTTTTTCATCCCTCCATGCTTTTTAAAACCTAAACGAGAGGCTTTACCCTTGGAGAAGAGTCGAGTAGTGACAACAAGGGAACAATGAGAGAGCTTCTGGGCTTTTATAAATGTTCTACTTCTTGATATGGGTATTGGTTAAATAGCTAAGTTAACTTTATGAAGACTGATGGGTACATTTATAACTTGTGCACTTATATGTATTGTGCTATAATTCAATAGGATGCAAAACAAACCAAAAAGTGAAAAACAAAGCTGTGGCTAACAAGAGATTTACAAATAATTTCCTAGAGCTGTCTTCTAGTTTAGCATTTTAATTTTTTTGGTTATTTTCATTTTCTAGTCTACTCTATTACTAAAAATGGATAAATGGAAGTATAAAGTTTTTCACACTAAATTCTTTTTTGAATGTCATTGTTTTTAATTTACCCAAGTCTGACACCATTTAAACTAGTGCATTGCCTCTGTGAGAAGGAATATAAAATTCATAGAAAGTCTGCATATATCAAAGGATAAGTCACAGGATATTTGAGATTAAACTATCAATTTTCACAAAGAATGTTGTGTTCACAATGGAAGCAGGATTGTCATAGTATTAAAATCAAAGAGTGGATCTCCTATTAAAAAAAGAGGAAATTAGATCTCTCAAAAATATGAGATAAAAAAGAAAGTGCAGCATTTTTATTTGTATAATTTACAAAATCATTTCAAACAAATTATTTGATTTTGGACTCATACAAAAGTGTGTGACATAGATCTTATTACCACAGTTACCCTATTGGTGAAATGTTTTCTCTTACCTCTAGGTAAACACACTGCATTGTCTCTGGCTTAGCCCCTAGGATACTATTATTTATATTATTATTTAATTATTGATATTGCTAATTTCATATCAGACACATGTATAGGACTTAAGATGTGAAGCTCTGAACCCATAGACACTCCAACAGCAAACTTGCAATTGCTATACTTAGCCACATGGCACTGAAGGAGAAAGTTTATTACCCATTTGGTTTTATCCAGGATGGGGCGACTAACCCTGCCTTGAACTGACTTTCAATCCCACACAGTTCAAACATTAGTACCTTGATGGCCTTCCCCAAAATATAGGAAATCATGCTTAGGTTCTAGAATTTTTAATACTCCTTTGGAAATTTAGGATGTAGGTAGGTGTTAGAAAAAATTTTAAAACTTGGTTTGCTCAACTAGTCAACAAATTACTGAATTCCTCTCATGTGCCAGGTTCTACCTACCCTAAGTTACGGATGTACAAAGATTGCTAAGACATAACCCATTGCCTTCAAAGAAATCACAGGACTGTTTTCTAATTCAGGAACATTCAGAAAATAAATCTAAAAAACATTTAGTTAAGAAGGTATCCCCCATATCTCTAACTCTGTTTCTGTCTTACGTTTGTTCATTTGTTTTGCTTTTTAGATTCCACATAAAAGTGAAATCATATAGTATTTGTCAAACAGTATTTGGTGGTTGCCAGAGGGGAGGGGTGTGGGGGAAGGAAAGAAACAAGTAAGGGAGATTAAGAGTACAAACTTCTAGTTGCAAAATAAATGAGTCACAGGTATGAAACGAACAGTGTGGGGAATATACTCAATGACTATGTAATATCTTTGTATGGTGACATATTGTAACTAGATTTATCATGATGATCATTTTGAAATATATAGAAATATTGAATCATTATGTTGTGTATCAAGAATTAACATAGTGTTGTAAGTCAATTATACTTCAAAAACAAACAAACAAACTCATAGAAAAAGAGATCAGATTTGTGGTTACCAGAGGTGAGGGATTGGGGGAAGGGGCATTGACTGCTTTTTTAAAAAAAGAAAAAAAGAGACATTCCCCCTTTTCTATTCTATTCATGACTTAGTCTTTTTCATTCTTCAAAAAGAGTTAGAGAAAATTGAATTTATGTGTAAATGTGTGTGTAGTTGTTGGGATTACATGCTTTAATCTTTCTGGAATTTCAAATTACTACTCTTCCCATTATGCAATAAAGCATGTAGGCTTTTCTCAGTGAAGGCCTATGCTTCAAGACAGGAGATGATGTGGAAAGGCCAGCCCCTATTCAGATCAGCCAATAATTCTAACTAAAAACAAAATATAGTAGACATTGAGATTCCCAGGGAGAACTTGGCATATGCTCTACGTAAAGGCCAACATCAGCTGTAATCAATGTCTTACCATACCCTCAAGCTCTGGCTCCTTTGCTTTTTCAACATGAGCAAGCCACTCAGATCTCATTGGAAACTCTTTTTTTTCTGAAATGCTCCTACCAGGGAGATCCACTGTCAGACAAATTGCAGTTGATAGTGATTGATTTTAAATTGGAATTTTTACAATTTCAGATATACTTTGTGAATTCTACCAAATGCCCTTGTGCAATTTACAAGTTGAACCCTAGGTATACCACTGATAAAGTAGCTGAAGAAAACATCTGAAATTTAAGTGGAAGAGAAACATTAATTTATTAAGATGAGTAAATGTGTTTATCATAGATGCAGATTGCCCTTTGGATTCTCTGCACTATATATCAATAAAGTATATGTGTAAGAAATGCATTTTTATGTTTATCTTTTCCTGAAAGAGAATATAAGATGCTATTCAGGATTTGTCAAAACAAGTTGCACCCTACACTCCAGCCACACCAAACTACATATGTTTCCTGAATATGGCTCCAGCTCATACTGGGCCTTCTGCCTAGAATCATATTCCCGTTACTCCCCCATCTCTCTTTCACACATACACAGACACACACGCACAACATGATTTTTTTTCTGCCTTGTAAACAGTGATTCCTCTTTCATTATCATAAGCTCCTTATAGTATGTTGGTTTGTTAATGTTTTAACTCCTTGCTTAGCAGTGAACCTACTACATAGTAGATACTCAATGAATAGTAAATAAAGAAAGGAAGGACAGAAGTAACCAATAAATGGAATATATTCAGTAAAACACTGTGGTAAGGATTCACGATATTTCATTCTCTCAAATAACAAATTTGGGAATTGCAGAGCACATAAAATCTAACTAATAAGTGAGCAAGAATGCTTTCAATTATCACTAATTCATGAAGAATCTAAATATTGAAAATAATTCTAAACATGAAATAAAAATAGTATGTGAAATCATCACAGTAAAGTGAAACTCAATTCTTATATCTGTTGTGGAAACCTACAGAATGTGTGTGTGTGTGTGTGTGTGTGTGTGTGTGTGTGTATCCTTGTTTTATATATGAGAGACAAATTAGTGAAGCCATAGTGATTAAGGCATAAGGCATGTAAACTTTCCACAAAGAATGAGTTTCCAGCAATGATAATATTACATAAAAAGTTTTCTGGCATGATGAAAGAACACAATTTTAAAAGTCACAGCAGGAAAAATGATTAGCAGTATAACTGAACACATGAAGTCAAGTTAAGCATTGCAAGACACATGCACATGGCAGCTTTTTAGTTAAAAAATATATTAAGAATAATGGTTTAAAGAAAAATTGCCATTTAAATTTACAGTCAAAAATAAATACAAAGTACCATAAAGTTTAAGAAATGTTTCCTTCTTTCATACCTGAATTTAATGATTGTGAAAAAATATATATCGACTCTTTATGATTAAAATTGTATTATTGGAAAAAGTCACAGTACCTCATTGATATATATGAGTGACTCATACTATATGTTGTTTATATACATATTTTTTTACTGTTGTTTAAAAAACAGGTTTTTTCTTCCCTTGTTGGTAATTTATTTACTCATTGTCAGCACAAGAAAACTCCGGCGCATGTGGATAAACTTTGGGGAGTACTATATGCTTTAAAATTATCCCAGTTTTTCTTTTTTTCCTCCTTTACTTTTCTTTCTGAATCAGTTGGTGTTTTTGAGATTCACTTGTAATAGGAACTCATTACTCTCTGATTTCCCTTATTTGTTTCCGTATGCAGGGCTCTCCTGGGCCATGTAAAAACACATGAAGAATGTTTCTATTGTTAATAGGTGCCCTGTGCCTCCAGATCCTACCTAAATCTATGTAATTTACATCTATTATCCATAGAATAAAATCATGTTTTTCTCCTCTTTAAAGAAAATTACAGTTGTCCTCAAGTGTGGCCTCAGTTGAATAGCTCTGGAGAGTCAAGTGTCTCATGAATAAAACCAAGGAAGATATAAGCTTATTATTCCCCACTGGATATTATAGGCACAACATTTTAAGTACAAATGTTTCCTGGATTGAAACGTTTGGGAAAACTCAAATATTTCAGTGACGGGAAAATACTCAAATTAATTATGTTAACTGGTAATTTGTTTCTATGCAGCTTACTTTTTTATATGTCCCTGTTATTTAAATGTGCTACTATTTACTAGGATTTTATGAAAAGAGAAATGTTTTTATTCAAACCACATATATTCTGTTGCACCCTAAAAAACAACAAAAACACCATCAAAAATAAAAACACTGACATACTGATATTATGCTGAAAGCTGGAAACTAGCATATGCGTCTGTGTTACATTATGGTACATCCTACGTCAGAAACCATTTGGTAAAGAAGAAAGTGGTGTAGTAGAGGGGTTTAGAGATGGGAGTCCCAGAGTCAACTGGTTGTATTGAAAACATCTGAAGTTCATGGGGCTTGGTGTCCTTGTTTACTGGCTTGGACTCCATGATGTCCAAAGTGCCACAGTCATGAAACAGATGAAGTAAGAATCAGCTATATACCTTTTAAAACATCAATTTATATATTGATATTCATAGGTTTTCTACAATGAGGTCTAACTTACATTAAAACCTTTACTAGGAGAATGTGCCTACTTCAGAAAGCAAGTTCATACTCATCACACAGCTGATTCTCCATTTTTCCTTGATAGTTTTGCAGACACTTGGAAACCCTTTAAAATGTAATACAGTCATCCCTCAGTATCCATGGGGGGTTGGTTCCAGAACCCCCAAGAACATCAAAATCCGTGGCTGCTCAAGTCCCTAATATAAAATAGTGTAGTATTTGCATATAACCTACACACATCCTCTAGTACACTTTAAATCACCTCTAGATTACTTATACTACCTAATACAATATAAATGCTATGTAAATAGTTGCCTGCACATGGCAAATTCAAGTTTTGATTTGGAGAAAGTTCTGTAATTTTTTTAAAAATATTTTCCATCTGTGGTTGGATGAATTCCTAGATGCTGAACCCATGGATATGGAGGGCTGACTGTATAGAAGTACAGTTGTATATTTTCACCTTCTAAAATCAAATAATACCTTTATTCTTCAAACTTAGCGTTTAGCTAATCTTAACTATTAGTCATTTCTTGGTAAAAACTTTTTGCACTTTTTTACTTCATCTGTATCTTTTTTCTCTCTTTATAGAATTAAAAAGGAAAAATCAAACAAAAGAGAAAATAAATATTTGTGATACTTAACACTGTAATATGATTAGCACTTTTTAAAAATTTTTTTTTGATTAGCACTTTAATATATTTTCTTCAGGTTTATTTTCCTTGGTACAAACATTACATTGTAGGCGTAAAATGATAGGGAAAAAAAAAAACCAATTGTGTTCTGCTTTTGGTGATGGTGGAATTGTGTCAAAGGAGATTGGTAGAGCATATGGGGCTTAGGGGCTCCACTGCCTGGAGTTGAGACTTGGCTGCATTTTAGAAGCTGTGAAGCCTTATGTAACCTTGTAAAGATTGTCTTCTTGCTTATAAAATTGTGAGGATATATATACATATATATATATGTGCAAGGGTGTTAGCACAATAAGTACTCTAAATACGAAAATATGATAGCTATTATTATTGTTATTTTTTATTATTACATCATAATATTTCTATGTTATTAAATGTGTTGAAAACATACAGAATAACCTATCAAGTGGTTAAAGCGACTTTATTAAGCAACCCTGACATGCCCTTGTATAGAATTTAAATTACATTTAGTTCATCATTATTTTCAATAATTTTACATTGATAGACTTGCATTCATCTTTAATTATCACCTCAAGATAAAATGCTGAGCATTTTATCTGCTCAGTTATTATCTAGTCTCTTCCACTTTTTTAGTTGGGTGGGTTTTGGTTTCAGAGCTATAGTCTTTTAATTACTATAGTGTTTAAAATGCTTTCAAAATATATATTCATCAGATTAGATTCTCTAACCTTATTCTTATCTTCCAAATGTTTCTTGGCAATCTTCCCATGAGGTTTTCCTAGTGTGATCTTATAATTATTTTATGTCCTCTGTATACATCCTGATTCTAATTGTCTTTATATTTTCTCACTTCATTCATTTTCATTATTTTAGGACTCAATTTGTTGAAAGCATATTAACTGATGATCAGGAAGCAACTTGCTATGCATTTTATATGCTATTTCGATAGCTTTTATGTTTATACAGACGTTTTACTGGGTTGCAATTATGTCTAGGGTATTTGTTGATGGTTTTGATTTGATTGTGACCCATTAGAACATTTTTAATTTCAAATAGTGAGAAATAGGAACTTAGCATCTTCTTGCAAAGTGACTGATTTTCACGAATAGATTAAACAGGAGCTGCCTTAGTTATATCATCCAGTCATGAATTACTGTATTTACTGCTACACCCTAGTCCAAGGCATTCTCAACTCTGCCCTCAAGTAATGCAAGAGCATCCTGCTTCCAAACTTGCCCCTTTAGCTTGTTCTCAACCAAGCAGCCACAGTGATTGTTTTGAAATGTAAAATAAGTTAATTTACTCCTCTGCTCAAACACTGCTTTGGCTTCCTATTTCACTTTAAGTAAAACCCAAAGTTATTACTTAAGTTATCTGACCCCCCTGTGGTCTCTCTGACCTCATAATCTATTATTCTCAATATCCTCTCTCTGATGAAGCCATGCTGTTTGTTAAACAGGCAAAGAACTCTCTTTACTTGGAGACTTTGTACTAGCTTTTCCCACTGTCTGGAGTGTAATTCCCTTATATATTCACATACTTACTTCCTCACTTCCATCAAGTTTATTCTCAAATGATAATCGAAGACTAAAGCTTTCCTTGTCCACCCAACATAAAGTAACACTGCTTTCACCAGCACTCCATGTATCCCTTCCCTGCCTTTATTTTAATCCATAACATTTATTACCATCTGAGTACATTTGCTTCTTGTCTGATACCAGCACCTTTGGGACATATCACTTCCTCAGCGGGCTCCATGGTGCCTATTCCCTGAGCTCCTAAGATACTAGCAGTAGCAGAACATATGATAGTAGTTGTCTGCTTATTTACTTATTGTTTACCTCTTCCCACTGGAATATAAGCTCCATGAGGGAGAGATTTGTTTTTCTTTACTGTTGTTTTCACTCTTAAAACCTAAAGCCTAGTAGAGAGACTAAAGTCAAGCACAAAGGATCTCAATAAATGTGTTGAATAAGAAAATGCAGGGGCTTCCCTGGTGGCGCAGTGGTTGCGCGTCCGCCTGCCGATGCAGGGGAACCGGGTTCGCACCCCGGTCTGGGAGGATCCCACATGCCGCGGAGCGGCTGGGCCCGTGAGCCATGGCCGCTGGGCCTGCGCGTCCGGAGCCTGTGCTCCGCAACGGGAGAGGCCGCAGCAGAGGGAGGCCCGCATACCACAAAAAAAAAAAAAAAAAAAAGAAAAAAAAAAAGAAAATGCTATCTGATTATCATCAAAAACCCCCTTCTAAAACCCCCACCATGTATATACAAAAGCACATACTTACTCAGTGCTCCCTTATGCACCATGATGGTTCCACTAGCTACTATGTTCTTAAGGAATACAAAATCAGTGATAAAATTAACTGCCATGATCAACTGAGAAGGTAAATCTACTGAGAGAAAAATACAAAGTGATATTTTCAGAGCCTATTCAAGTAATTTGTTTCATTGTCTGTTGTTTGGGATTAATTTTCCATCATTTTCATATGCACAGATAATTAAAGTTGTGAATTTAATTGGTTTACTTGGGACAAGATTAAAGAAAATGAGTTGCTTTTGTAAACTAAAATTGGCATTTATATGATGTTAAAATATTGCATCATTTTAAAGGATTTTCTTAAATCTGTTGATAGATATTTAACCTCTTTTAGAACAAGTTTAAAATTAAATTATTGTCCATAAATATTTTTGAAACACATGACTTTATATGAAAAAATATGTATATAGAAATATATATTCACTATTCATAAAATACCCCTGACAAAGGGGAAAAAGTTAGGAGAAAGAATAAGTGAATTTCTAGTTTAAAATTTGCAATGCTCTATTCCATGATCACTTCAGGTCATACATAAGTACTAGATAAATAAAACTGAAGAAAAATATCTTAGTTTAAATTAATAGTTGTATATCAAAGTAAGCCATTGGTTTGCATTTTAAACGAGGTGGAGCAATTAATATCATATTAATTTAGCAGATGGGACATTCAAAAGTTAAACTTTAGGGCTTCCCTGGTGGCGCAGTGGTTGAGAGTCTGCCTGCCGATGCAGGGGACACGGGTTCGTGCCCCGGTCTGGGTAGATCCCACATGCCGCGGAGCGGCTGGGCCCGTGAGCCATGGCCGTCCGGAGCCTGTGCTCCGCAACGGGAGAGGCCACAGCAGTGAGAGGCCTGCGTACCGCCAAAAAAAAAAAAGAAAGAAAAAGTTAAATTTTACTCACCAAGAAAGTATTCTAAAAATTGACTACATACTTAATAAAATCCAGTGTCTGAGATGGCCTAAACTTGATAATTAATTAAGATAAGATATCAAACTTGAAGCTCAGGAAATTACTAGAGAAAAATAAGCAAAGCCTCAATAAACTGTTGGACAATATCAAGCAGTGTATTGTATACTTAGAATCCCAAAGGGAAAGGAATGAGATATTGACAAGTTAGTTTACATTGTTTAAAGATGTGTTAATTGATGGCTTACAAATTGTTTTAATTGGTATCTTGATTGGCTTGGCTACTTGACCACTGGATAGAGTTGCCAGATAAAAGAGAGAATACCTGTGAATTATTTTACACTAATTTATATACATATTTTTAAAATGTTTTTCTGAAATTCAATTATAACTGGGATCCTATATTTTATTTGCTAATTCAGGCAACCCCACCAGGAGTGCATCAAAGACCCTACTTGAAATATTTGTCTAAGTTCTCCTGAAACAAAAATTTCTCACACATATCTTGATAGATGATAATCCAGACACAAAGCTCCCTGAAAGAAGTGTCTTAGGACCCCAATTCTTGCCTGTACTTGCTTTTTATGTATTTTAAAATCTATTAAAACCTTGTATAAATATGCTCTGTGGAGTCTTAGGAGTTCTTTCCATTATTCCAACCTGTGTGAATATTTTTTAACATTTTGGATAGAATATTAATGGGGTCAACTTGAAGAGGCGCTCACTGGGCAAAGATGCATGCATAAATTCATGAAAGAAGTTAAGTGAAAAAACAAATGCATAGAAGAAATTGGAAAGCACTTTCTTAGAGTAGAATTTCAACTAATAAGTATAGAAGGACTAATGTGGTTAGATAATTATTGTTAGAAGCTAAAAGGAATTGAACATTTAGTTAGAAGCAAGATATTTATATAGTCTTAAAATATATCCCCATAAATTACTAATTAATTCCTAAGGAACACATATTATCTCCTCAGTGGAGAAATCTGGTAGACCTTGCCTTAAACGGATGATCAAACAAACCATGTTCCATAACAGGACAGTCAATCATTGTGTGCCTCCTAATAACAATGCCCTGAGATGGATACATTACTTCAATACTACTCCTGACAAATAAACCCAAATTGAAGACATTCTACAAAATAGCAGCCCTTTAAAAATATCAAAGGTAAGGAAGATGAAAGTTGACGTGTTACAAATTAAAGGACACTATAAGATCATAAAACTAAATAAAATGCATGATCCTGGATTTGATCCAAAACCTGGTTTAAAAAAAAATGTTATTGGGACATTTGACAACATTTGAATATGATCTGTAGATTACACTTATTTTACCAATGTTAGATAGATAGATATAGATAATTTTCTCTCTATATATCTATCCAAATAGATATTGGGTATCTATCTATCTAATTATCTAGAGAGAGGGACAGAGAAAAGAGCAAGAGAAGGAGAGAGGGAAAGAAGGTGGAGAGAGAGAGAGAGAGGGAGAGAGATAGCATGCCAAATGTAAATAACTGGTGAATCTAGATAAAGGTCGTGGGGAGGTTATCTATCATTTTTGTACCTTTTCTTCAAGTTTGGAATTATATTGAGCAAAGTGAAAAAAATTAACACTAGCAATTATCTACAATTTTCAGTTTTTTTACAAGAAAAACAGTGCAAACATCAAGACGGATTTAAGTTATATTGATTCTGTTTCTTATTTCTTTATTGAGATTAGAAATAATACAATTTCAATTAGGGAAAATCTGCATTAATATGAATTTAGTTACATGGAAGTTGGTCACTTCAAAAAAAATCTTTGATTTAACGTTGCTTTAATTCTATAATCTACTACAAATTTCACAAAAGTTAATGTAATTTTTTAAAGAATCCATTTCCTAAAACATGAGCTATTATGCCACTTATGAAAGGAAACAAAAGAAAGAATTCAGTAAGTGCTAATTTAGAAAAGTGAGGGATGTCAATTTAGTTTAAAACAATAATAATTCCTCAGGTTCTAAGTTGTTAACATTTGTGGACTTTGCTTGCTGGAGTTTCATATTAAATGATCTTCCAGTATAGTGCTTAAAAGAGGCATGAATCTGAGGAAATTGTTTTCATAATTAATCATAAATTTTACTTGCTATTCTAAAGTCAGTGACCTGTTAAAAATTAATTAAGAAATGAATAGTGTCAATTCTCAATTCTGATGCAATGGCTCTTTGATTTATTTGTTCTATTGTATTTATTTAAATGAATGTCATGGTGATATAATGGGAAAATATCATAGCAGCGGCCTCAAAGGTTTAACTCTTTTTTTCAGCTCAGAATTTCTTACTGAGAATTTGATAATGTCATATAATTATCAAGATCCCACATAACAAAATCTAGGCCTTACCAACTTCTCAGTATGGAAAAGAGGTTATCATACTATACTTGAAACAATAATATTATTGCCACTTAACCCTAGTTTTTTGAAGTCCTGGCCTGTGTCTCAAGCTTGGTTTATTGCTGATGAACATAGCATAGAGCTCCATTCATAGTAAGTTTTGATAAATTCTTAATGAATGAATGAACTATAAGGTTAACATAATGATCTTCATACAAAGACAATTATTTGAGCATCTTCTACAAAGTACACATAAGCATCAGTGTTGGGAATACAGAGATGAATAATATATTTGATTAACTCAGAGATGTTGGGCAATATAAAGACTTGCCTTTCCACTTGACCTTGTATTCAATCAATACCACATCGTCCTGATTGCTTGATTTCTTCTTTGTATCTTTGAGAGTTGTTGGTGAAAGTTCACATGAGGGGGAAGTTCAGTATGTAAAGAAGCACACTGCCACTGACCTATCTTGGAAAGCTGAAGGAATGTGACCTTGACAAAGTGACATATATAAAGAGATATAAAGATTGACTCTGGTTTTGAATACATCACATAGAGTGAGGAGGGCAGTATTAGAATGCTCAAGACAAAGGTAATAGAAAACATGAAAAAAGAATGTGAATGATATTTTCTGATTATTGAAAAACATTGAAGAGTACTGGAATATAGAGGGAGGAGTACTACGAGACAAGACAGGAGAACTAAATTGAGGCAACAGTTATAAAATGAGTCTTGTTCTTTAGCTTAAGAACAAAGGGAAGTCATTAAAAGTTATTAAGCAGAGAATGACATGAACAAATTCAGATCTGCATTTTCAAAATAGTGATTAGTGCAAATAAAATTGAGGTTGGTGAGACTGGACATTAAGAGAGCAGCTAGAAGACAATTGTATCAATCCAAGCAGGAAGTAATGGCCTTCTGAAGCAGAGCAGAGTGGTATTCGTAGGGAAGGAAGAAGGAAGAAATGCAATAAGAGGAAGTATATAGAAGGAGTGTTTGACAGTATTTCATGTTTGATTTGAGAAACCAATCAAACAATTTTAACAATAAGAGAGTTACCACTCAAACCCGCCTTATTTGAGAAGGTATTTGAGGTGATTTACAAAAATATATGCAAATGTTAACATAAATATAGTGGTTAAGAGAGAGAATTTCACACTGTGGGCCAAGATATACCTTTACTAAGTAGCTGAAGTATATTTTTTCAATAAACAAGTCAATTAATAAATTTGTTTGTGTCAGCTGTTAGTTAATAGTCAGCTATAAATAGTTGAGCATTGTGGTAGTTCACAATGATTCTTGCTCACAAGTCACTGACTGTAAAATTAAATGGTTAAAATAAGACCTATGAAAATTTGAGGTAACAATATAAGAAAGTAAATGATAGGAGTAAAAGTCATTCATTTACTCAGTAGACATTTATTGAGTACCTACTAGATTCAGTGCAATTTTGTAGGGTCTGGGCTATAAAAATAAAAGTTAGTTGTAAAAATATATGTATTTTAGTGAAAGTATGCACATATAAAGTGAAAAAATCAATTTTGCCATCTGGAATTAGATAAATAACACTTCATTATTGGAATGCAGAAGAAGAAATAAGCTTAAAGTTTTTAATAATAACATTTGTACTTTCAAACTTAATCATATCCCTTATCCAATTGATTTAACTTTCTTTTTTAATGTCCTAAATTTAGGTGGTCAAATGTGTTCTCATTCATATTTAGAATTCTTCTGGTTGGACAATTATAGATTATTGCTTAAACTGAAATGATTAATATCTTCAAACTCACTGTCAGTCCCCTGCTGTTAGACTGATTTTAAATGCAAATATAAACTTTTTCTTTTTAATTCTGGGGATCTATGATTTACCACACTATCTGAGGACTTATGTATCTGAAAATTAAAATATTCAAAAACCTTAATCAAAAATTTTTTAAAATTCTGTGTCAAACTGGGTTACTCTAGAACCCAGATTCTGAGCAAAGACTTGAATGAAAGTAGCTTATTTAAGAGGTAATGGAAACACCATTTGAGATGTTAGAAGTCAAGGAAGGGAAACAAAAATGAGTGCATTATCAAACCACTTGCCATTGGATTGAGTGCTTAAATGTTTTAAAAAAGAAAACAATAAAACAAAAAAATTTAGGAATATATATGGTACCTAGGATTTGGGAAGATCATTTTAATTAAGTCTGAAAGCAATACAAGAAAAGCCATCCTTACTTGAATATATAAACAAATTTTTAAAGTTATGTAGTACAAGATACTAAATCAAAAGAAAATAAAGTTTGCACCACAGTCAGTGGATGATGTATTCATACCAATGTTACTCAAAGGCATCTGCATACTGAAAACTATAAAATAAATATCCCAATAGAAAAATGTACAAATTAACAATTCAAAAAGCTGCTTTCAATAACCTGTAAGTATACCAGAAGATGTTGAAGCACTCTGTAAGTTGAGGACAAAACTGATTTAAAACAAAATTAAAGTAATAATGAAAGCTCACTTATTACCAATACAAAAGAATGATAATAGACATATATTACTCATAGAAATTTAGTTCATTATCTCAAGTGAAACAATTTAGCAATAGCAATTATAATTATAGATAAAATAAGTACCTTCTTTACTCCAATTCTCCCATTCATGAGCATCTATCTCAGAAAAATAAAGCACCAATATGCACAGAAATGTAAAATGTAGTTTGTTGTAGAATTGCTTGTTGAAAAAAAAAAATTAGAAATAAAATGAATGCCCATCAATAGGGGAAGGGTTGAAAAAACACTGAAACATTGTTGAATAACATGGACTATTTCCCTATAAAAATAATTACTTGTATCTATGCCATTGACTTGAAGAGATTTTCATAAGGTAATTTTAAAGTTAGGCAAAATGTTGCTTGAACAATATGTGATGTATTACTGTTGAAAAACAATCACACTAAATCTTCTGTAAGTGTGTGTGTGTGACAATTTTTGTGTAGGATTATATATAGAAATGTGCAGAAGGAAACCCATTTAGTTGTTTCCTTTGGGGATGAATTATTTTAAGAAAGCAAGTAGAAATGACTTTTTAAAAGTTGTCAATCATAAAAATAGCACAGATGATCTCCTACAAAGACATGCATTGAATGTGGACACAGAAAATCAGAACAATGCAGTTAACTAAACAGCAGACTTTATTTGTATTCAAGTAGTTTTTGTTGTTGCTTTTTTTACTATTATTCTTTCTATTTTCCAGGACCCAATCAGGATCACAAATTGCATTTGGTCCTCATGTCCTTAGTCTCCTGCAGTTTGTGACAGTTCTTATTCTTTCCTTATCTTTTAAGACATTCACATTTTTTGAGAAATACTGGCCAGTTATCTTTGCAGAACATCCTCATTTGGGATCATCTGATATTTTCTCATAGCTGAATTGAAGTTACACATTTTTGGCAAGAGTACTTCAGGGGTGATATGCCCTTCTCAATACATCCTACCAGGGATGTAGGACGTCAATATTACTTATGAGAAGTGATACCGCCACTATGAAGAACAGTATGGAGGTTCCTTAAGAAACTAAAAATGGAACTACCATATGATCCAGCAATACGCTACTGGGCATATACCTTGAGAAAACCATAATTCAAAAAGAGACATGTACCACAATGTTCATTGCAGCACTATTTACAATAGCCAGGACATGGAAGCAACCTAAGTGTCCATCGACAGATGAATGGATAAAGCAGATGTAGGACATTCCATATTGTGCACAATATGTGGCACATATTCCACAATATGTGATATACACTACCAAATGTAAAATAGATAGCTAGTGGGAAGCAGCTGCATAGCTCAGGGAGATTAGCTTGGCGCTTTGTGACCACCTAGAGAGGTGTGATAGGGAGGGTGGGAGGGAGGCGCAAGGGGGAGGAGATATGGGGATATATGTATATGTATAGCTGATTCACTTTGTTATAAA
Source organism: Physeter macrocephalus (assembly GCF_002837175.3). NCBI lineage: Eukaryota > Metazoa > Chordata > Mammalia > Artiodactyla > Physeteridae > Physeter > Physeter macrocephalus. The sequence goes on along the minus strand of NC_041219.1, from coordinate 18,619,188 downwards.
GCAGAAACTAACACAGCATTGCAGAGCAATTATACTCCAATAAAGATGTTAAAAAATATACTTTTTTTCATTTTCTTAAAATATTTCTTACATATATATATTTATAATAAACCTGTACAAGTTATATAACCAATGAAAACAAGGGGCAGTAAGTGAAATTTCGGAGATGGTGCAGTAATTAAATTACTAACTTTGTTTAAAGCCCTAGATACTAAATAGGTTCCTGGTTTTGTGGGTTGTTTTTTCCTTTTTAATTTTCTTATTTGAATACCTATCTGAAGAGTGTTTATTCAGAATAGAATAGTGTTTACTAAAAGTGATAGAGACATGGCAAAAAGAAAAGGATTCCCATCACTTTTAAGCCTTCCAAATGAGTGAAATAAAATTTCTCTCTATATCCATACGAAGAAAAGTAGTGATTAAAAAAAAAATACAGGGGCTTCCCTGGTGGCGCAGTGGTTGAGAATCCGCCTGCCGATGCAGGGGACACGGGTTCGTGCCCCGGTCTGGGAAGATCCCACATGCCGCGGAACG
>NC_041219.1:18587193-18618478 GCF_002837175.3 Physeter macrocephalus | reverse complement strand
CCCGCGAACCACAAAAAAAAAAAAAAAAAAAAATACAAACAGTACAATGATCTTTGTGTTTGTAAGAGGAAGGCCATCAATCTGATGCTCCAGTTAATGGGGTCTGTAAAAAGGCACCATTTTCATTTTCATTTTATAGTGTAATTATGTAGGATTTTTGGAAACCACATCCAAAAATTTTTTGAAATCCAAAGCATTCTTTTTAAAAGAAACTGACTAGTGTTTAGTGACCAACCTGGCACTCTTTCTTGATTTCAGACGAAACAAAATAGGCTGTCTTCCAATTCATTAAGAATATCTGATGCTAGCCAACTTTTCCCACTATTAAATGTGTTATAGTTCTCAATTGTACGTCAAAGCTATGTTATATAAATATTACAGTAATCAACAGTGACGGTCCCAGATGCATTGTGGAAGAGAAAGGGAAGCCTTTTATCAAAAGCCAGTTCCTGCTTCCTGAACAATGATACAGTTTCTTCAGTTTCTCTCTAGAGACTTAAATTTAGTTAATATTCATGGAATGGGAAAATGAAATTTTATAATGCACGTGCACGCACACACACACACTGTATGCACTCAAACTTTTCAATGACCTTATGAGTATTTTTCTTTTGTAGATGTTTGTTTTAATGATTTATTGAGACAAATGTGCTTGTATTAGTGTTTGTATTAGACAACAATTTTTAATGCTCTTCAAGGAAGGAGAGCTATTACTTTTATTTTTCCTTTGTAAAATGATTTTACCTTCTGCTGCTCATCTAAAATATAACATGAACTTAGTATAATGACTAGATGTTATACTAATTTATCCAGACCATCTCTGGCCTGTCATTCAATTGACTACAAATTATTTCTCAAACAAGAAAATTTACATTGTACATGTTGTCACATTAACTTGAGTTATTTAACCTGGAAGCTTAGGGCAATAGCTTAAAAAAATTAGGTTTGTTATTACCATGCTAACAAGAAAACTCACACCATCACTTTATCATTATAATACTTTGTAGCAATCGGAAATGTACTTTACTACCTTAAATATATTTATTGGGTTTCAGGCCTCGGTACAAAACGTATGTGTTTTTCTAAGCGTTCATTTCTCAGATATTTAATGCTCTCCTACAGTGTGTTAAGTATATAAGTATATAAAAAACATGGTCCTTGCCCTGGAAAATCTCATTTTATTAGTTTGTGTTTACGATAACATAAGGATAAATGTTTTTCCCCCTTGGCTCTCTTTAGCATCAAAGCAACATTTTTATATTAATGTGTGTGCATGTGTGTATATTTGAGGGCCTAGGAAGAACATTTTTATTTTGTTTTCAGACTGGTTTTGCTTTTAGATATAGACCATTAGATCCAAGTTTAAGGTGAAGACGTTTTCCTGTCAGTCTTTCCACCTTAGAGAGGCCCTGAGGTTGCACTGCTACACCATCAGAGCCAAAAGTCTACATTTGGCTAGATATGTAAATGCTCATGTTTTCAGTCAGGTTCCCCAGGAAATGAACACAGAGATAGATTTTTCTTTTGTGGATTTATAGCAGAGTGCTCTTAGGATTACTATAGGTAAAAATATTAGGAAAGTAAGATACTACCTGGTGCCTTGGGAAGCTCTGAAGCTGCAATAGCAAAATGTTGACAAGAGAACCAGGGCTTGTGATCTGCCCACATTGATCAATCATTAGATAAGAGTTGTACACATGGAAGGTATATCAGGCAAGGCAGCTCCTGGGAATAAGGTAGCCTGGATCATATATATGTATTTTGTATATGTATGATTGTATATATATGATTATATATGTGCATATGTATATGTGTTTTAGATATTTGTGCTTTTATTCACATCCTAAGTAATCCAAGTTTTTACATGATGAATACTTGATTAAAATAGCCACACATAAAAATACCCATAGAATAAAACATAAGAAAGTGTATATCCATATATGAAGGACCTTTTTGAAGATATCTTCCAAATAAAACTATTCTTGAATAAATATTATAAAGATGCTAGTTTACCATAAATCCCTGTATAAATTTAAATAATTATAAAACAGTTTTAAAGGCAATTAAAGAATAGCTAAAAAATTAATCTAAAAAAGGTAGGGAGTAAAAATACAGGGTTTTTGTAAAATTCAAAGAATAATTTTAATATTGTGCTACATGGAGAAATATCCATAAAAAGGGAATAAAATGAATCTTTAAAAAATTAATCTAATGAAGAATTGTCTGAGGAAACAATTTCTATAATACTTTAAAATAGATAATTTAATCTTATTAAATAGAAGAGGAAAATACAAAGAAATATAAAAGCATAAATTAAAGATTTAACATCTTATGAAGGTGACAGTACAAAACACTGGTAAAGAATTGTGGTGAAGGATTATTTAATAAACAAATTTAATTAGAAAAATTTAATTACAACTTTAGCATGTGCTATAGAAACTCACTGCAGCCAACTTAAGTAAAAAAATAATTTTATTCAACAAATATGTGTTAACAAAAAAGAATTTTAAAAGAGTAAAGAAATCAGGCCTAAGGAAAGACAAGTTTAGAAAGGCTTGCAATAGAGGTAGCAGAAAATAATTACAGTCACGTCAGGGTGCCCTTGCCAATTTGAATGGCTGCTACATTTTTTAGTGTTTGCATTTTCTGTTCCAAATTCAAAACTCCATCTATTATAAATACTCTTCATATGTTCAGTAAGGTAGAGGTAAAGATGAACATGATAAAGAGAAAAGTTGAAATATGAAAAATACCCAAATGGAACTTCAAGAGAATAAAAATATAATATCTGATTTTAAAAATACACTTGGGGGATTTACATCTAGATACTGTAAAAGAAAATATCAGTAAATTTGAACATAGAGCAAAATAAATACCCCAAAATAAACACAGAGAGGAAAAAAATGAACAGGAAATCAGTGAGATATGGGACAGTACCATCGGGAAGCATACATAACATTGGAGTTCTAGGAAGAGGAATGGGAAACAGAATATTTTAAATAATATAGGCTAAAAATTCCAAAATTTGATGAAAACTATAAACTTTAAACCCAAAGATTCAAGAAATTCAATGAATCTCAAGCAGAATAAAGAAAAAAAAATTCTTTTAAAAAGAAGCCAAGAAAAATCACAATGAGATTGAAAAAATCCCACCACAGTAATAAAGGTAAAATCTTAAAAGCGACCAGGGGGAAAGATAGATTATATAGAAAGGAACAGAAGTAAGGATGAAGTCAGACTTCTTGTCAGAAACTATACAAGCCAAACAACGGTAGAAAGACGTCTTTAAAGTACTGACAGACAAAAACCGTCAATCAAGCATTTTTTATGTAGTGAAAATATTTTTCCAAAATTAGCCAAATAAAGACTTTCAGGCAAAAAAAAGAGGGTTTTGATTCATTACCAACAAATGTTCACTTCAACAAATATTAAAGGAAATTCTCTAAGCAGATGAAAATGATAACAGGTGGAAATTTGAGCCTACCCAAAGGAATGAAGAGCACCGGAAATGGATAATATGCAGGTATAAACAGAACAGATATTTTTTTCTGCTATTCACCACCTCTTTAAAAGATGAGCAACTCTTCACAGCTCTTTAAAGTTAAAAAAAAAAAAGTGGTGAGTTCTGGACTTTATGTCATACTAAAAGTGAAATAAATAAAGTATGGAAGGGGAAATGATATGTAATGTTGTAAGGGTCTACATCATGTGTGAAGTGGTATATTACTTGAAGGTAAACTGGGATAAATTGAAAATCTATACTGTAAACCCTAGAACAATCACTAAAAAAAAAGAAGATTTATAGCTAATAACCCAATTGTGAAAATAAAACAGAATAATAGAAATGCTCACCTAATACCAAAAGAAAATAGAGAAAGAGATAAACAAAGAGAAAATAAGAGAAAACGTATAACAATATGGAAGATTTAAAACCAACGATATCCATCACTGCATTAAATGTAAAGGTCTAGACACTTGAATTAAATAACAAATACTCTTAGATTAGATAAAAAGACAATAGCCAACTATGTGCTGCCTGAAAGATACCACTTAACAAATAGATTTTAATAATTAAAAATAAAAGTATGGCAAAAGTTATACCATGTAAACCCTAAGCAAAGGAAAGCTGGTGTGGCTATATTGATACCTGACATTTTATGGTAACAATTATAGTTGGAAATTTTGACACTTCACTCTCAATAATCGATAGCAAAAGTTTTAGCAGTAAATCAGTGGGGATACTGAAGACTGCAACAACACTATCAACTAATGACCTAATTAACATTTATAAAACACTCCATCTGATAACAAAATACACTCTTTTCAAGGGAACCCAGAGCACTAAGTAAAATAGACATTATTATGAGCTGCAAAACAGTCTCAATAGATTTAAGAGAATTAATATTATGCAAAGTATGTTCTATGACCAACAGAGAATTAAACTAGAGCTCAGTAACAAAAATATCTGCAAAAATTTCCAAATATTTGGAAATTTACCCATGGATCAAAGAGAAAATCACAAAAGATATTAGAAAATGTTTTGATCTGAACGAAAATAAAAATATCATGTATCAAAATTTGTGGAATGCTACTAAAGCAGTGCTTAGAAATCTATAGCTTAAATGTTTGCATTAGAAAAGAAGAAAGATCTCAAGTCGATGATCTCAGCTTCCACCTTAGGATACTAGAAAAAGAAGAAAAAATTAAACCAAAAGTAAGTGGAAGAAAAATAAATCAATAAAAGTTATTTTTTAATGAACAGTTTTAAAAAATTCAAAATCCAAAGCAGAGGGCCCAATTGTTCTAAATTTGGTCATGTGTCTTACTTGGGAGAAAACAAGACACCATAAATGAAGACAACTGCAGAGTATCTAGTTTTCTTAAAATTAAAAAAAAAGGAAAAAAAAAGCTACAGCAATATTACCACAAGAAGAGAAAATGAAAGCATCATTAGACAAAATAACAAATGTTCACCATTTTCTTATAAACTGAACATTCTCCCTCCTAGTAATACTCAAAGCCACGCTTATAAATAGGTCATAGAGATGTAAGTTATTACAATTATTTTGTACGAGTATTTTAGTAGCTTCTAAGCGACATAAAAATATTCATATCTAATAACTTGATTGAGAATCTGTCATAAAGAATTAATCTGCAACTTCAGCAAAAATTTATTCACAAAGAGTAAGAATAGACTCTTAAAATTTTTAGTTCAGGTTTTAATCTCAGATCTGTCACTTACAAAACCATAGGACTTTGGCAAGATTTGGTTCTACCTATACAATAAGAATAAGAGCACTCATATTATGGGGTAACTGTGAGAAGAGTGAGCTGTCAGTAAGTGGAAGCCAATTATGTTAAAGATATTTACTATCCTTATTTATATTAGAGAAAAAATGTAAAAAATAAATTTGGTTAAACAAATTATAATATGTTCATCAGATAGGATAAAATATAATCCTACACATTAAAAAAAAATGAGACAAAAAAAGATTGTAAGTACATAGTCATTCCTTGGGAACGTGTATATGTTGTTAAGCAAAATAAAATATGCTAAATGTTTATAATAACCATCTCTTAGTTTTAATATTATGAGGATTTGGGATTTTCTTTCTCTTTACTTTTCAGTGCTATTTTAATTGAAGTGGTACATTTCATTTTATCAAATAAAAATGTATTGGTTTCTTTCATTTGACAAAAGTAATTATGAAAAAAGAAAAAAATAAACTTAAAGATGTTACTACTAAACAACTAGAAATAGATAGTAGAATGGACAAATGAAAGGAGTGTGCCAACTTGCTTTTATTACAGGATAAAATAGTTATAACTTTTCAACAGTATTATTTTATTAAATGGGAAGCTATAAAAATCATCTTGTTAAAATTTTGTATAATACCTCCTAAACGTTATATTTAAAAACTACAATAAGTGAATTTGGATTTACCAATCTTGAGTATTTTGTCCTACCTGAAGTATGAGTGATTGATACAATTAAGCAGTACTATCTACAAGTTATTATATTACCATAGACATGTTTTTTTTGTGTGGTTTTTTTTTTTTTTTGTGGTACACGGGCCTCTCACTGTTGGGGCCTCTCACTGTTGTGGCCTCTCCCCTTGCGGAGCACAGGCTCCGGACGCGCAGGCTCAGCGGCCATGGCTCACGGGCCCAGCCGCTCCGCGGCACGTGGGATTCTCCCGGACCGGGGCACGAACCCGCGTCCCCTGCATCGGCAGGCGGACTCTCAACCACTGCACCACCAGGGAAGCCCACCATAGACATTTTAAATTAAAAGCTCCTTATTTTATTTAAAAAAAACCTTCAAATATATCACTATTATTAATTTTACTGTCAAGATTTACTATAAATTCTGAACAGAATGTTGTTTACCCCATAACTAAATCTGTTGATGGAGTTTTATCATGGTGGTAAAATAAAATCACAAATTTTAAGTCATGAATAAATGAAGATAGTCTATGTATTTCATGAAAATAAGTTTTTAAAAAATTTAACCATATGCTTAATTGAAGAGAAATAAATATTATAAATGATGAATTGCATCCAGTAAATCATTTAAGAGTCTTGAAAATACCAATCTCAACATTTTTCCCAGCTGGTTTTAATAATGAGCAGATTTGCTAGAGGTACATTTTAAAACACTTCATATCAGTATGAGAAAAAGAAAGTATTTTAATGACAAGCTATACAAATTAAGTTCTTGATACAAATAATAATCCAGTGAAGATGTTTTACAATGGGCAATAATTGTATAACTGTTAATCTGGACCAAATTTTATCAAATATTTATCCAAAATTGTATTATAGTAGGTAGCGGTTGAGAACACAGCATCTAGACAGTCATCTATTCTAGTGACACCCATGAAAATTTAAACACACATAATTCAAGTTGTATTAAGCCCTGGAATTTTCTCATGCACAGTAATTGTTCATTAATAGTTCCAAGCCTTAGTAGATAAAACAGAAAGAATTGGGGAATTTTAATCCCAATTCTACTTATCCAATATATCAACTTTCATTGTTGTTGCTGTTATAGAATTCCTTGATAATCTATAATGAAAGACCCTATTCCTAGAAAATGAATAGACATTTAAAATATTTAAGATATATAACCCATCACATAAATTTTCAAGAGGTCTTGAACTCACTTGGAACTAGTTATTATTCTTATGAAATTAAATGTGTGTATGAAAATAAAATATGCACCATAATTATCCAAATACATTTTTAAAAACACATTTAATCAAAATGCTTAAGTTAATACTTAGAACGTCAACCTCTTTTAAAAATCATTATGGAAAAGATGTTGGTACAAAGAGGTTTATCGTTGCATTATTTAGTATACGTTTTAAGTCAGTCAACTAGTGGGGAAAGACATCAAGTAACCCTGGAAGATTAAATAAATTCTTACTTCTAGTCCCTGTCATAACTACATTAAAACAGCAGGGAAGGAAATCTTTAAAAAAAAATGTTAACAAAGAAATGGTAGAAAAGATAATAGCAGAGGAGGGATGACAGCAAAACTGGGAAAGATAAATGGAGATGGAGAATTGACAGTTGACTTAGCAATTGTCAATTCCAGAGTTAGGAATCTGGAACCTAAGTGCCTACAGCAGGACAAAGTCAGCAAGAAGCAAGTATATTTATGACCCCAAACTCCAGGAAGGATGAATAACTGACTCAACAAGAACTTTTAGAGGATGGAGAGAACATTGAATTAAAATCAAAAAGGTTTGAAAATTTGTGTAAGGAGCAGTTAAGAATCTCAGATCTCTTCCATTAGCCCCTACAACAAGGAAAACTGTCCTTGTCCACCTGCACTCGGCAGATGAAAAAAAGATTTAACTCCGTAGATAAATATAGGCTACTTCAACAAAAGAACATTACCAGAACACCAATTCACCTTTTCAATTCACTACATGGCCAATTCCACAACAATCAACTCATGGAAAACCAATTAATTGCTCCAGATGGCTAATTTACTAACTGGTAAATTTGTGAAATGATTAATTGGCTAAATTTACACGCTGCTTTTAACTATTTCCTTTAAAAATATTTCATATAAACATACACAGCATGTAATTATAGTATGAATTATTTGTATTAAGTGTATATTTGAGAATGCATTCATGAACATATTGTTCAAAATTTATTTCTAAGAATTATACATGCACAGAGTATATAGACTTCATAAAATATTTATTTAATATACTCCGGAAGCATATATGTTTAGACTTATATTTCCAGCAAAATAGTGAGCCAGATGTTCAGAGAAAACCTTAAACACAGCTATAAACACTGGATAAAATACAAAAATATATTTAAATATAGGGGCTTGTTTTTGTTTTTATAATCCTCTTTAGTTTTAAAATACAGTTTTAAACACGGTTTCTAGTCTCTAGTTATGTGGAGGTAAACAAAGAATATTAACTGAAGTCAAAAATGACAAGAGGGCTTCTCTGGTGGCGCAGTGGTTGAGAGTCCGCCTGCCGATGCAGGGGACACGGGTTCGTGCCCCGGTCCGGGAAGATCCCACATGCCGCGGAACGGCTGGGCGCATGAGCCATGGCCGCTGAGCCTGCGCGTCCGGAGCCTGTGCTCCACAACGGGAGAGGCCACAATAGTGAGAAGCCCGTGTACCGCAGGAAAAAAAAAAAAAAAAAAAGACAAGAAAGCACAAATCCATAGGATTAAGAAAACTTTGGAAACAGTGTCAGCCTGGGTGAATCTACCTATTTCTGGAGCACTAAAATCTGCCTTTGATTAACCAAATGAACCTAGTATAGGGTCAAAGCATGGCACCTGAGGTATTTGTGTGCAGGGCAGGGTTCAGCAGGAAAAAGGGAGTTTCACACAAAATCACTTACAAAAAGTCAAGTTACGTGCAGAACAGTTTTAGTGGGTACATTAGCAAGGAACTTGCTCCATGGAAAGGGGGCGCACCCACCTAGAACTTGGCTCTGGGCAATTCCTAAAGGTAGGACCAAGATACAAAAATGAATGGTTATCACATAAAATGCTTAACCCGTGGGTAAACTAAACACTGATCATGTAAAACAATAACAGTAATATTTAACTTAGTGTGTTTAAAAAGTTAAATTAGAATTGAAATAATCCTGGATTATTATGCTCAGCTCACATAATGCATGAGTGAAATAGGTAATCAAGTTGATAATTAGAAAATGGAAAAAGTTCATAATAAAATTTTTAAAAGGCAATAATCTATATTTTCTTCTAAAGACTATTATGTTCAGTTTTTTTGTGTGTGCTATTGATAGAAGCTTAAAGTTTCTAAGGTTTTAGAAGTCATTTTTGAAAATCATTGTGGAGGCAAACCCAAACTTCTAAGCAAAACTCATGGATGGCAAAATGAATTCACACACAAAGAAAAGCTTCAGCTCCATCTCTGTGAACCAAATCCTGTAAGTTTTGCTTTTAGTTCAGACAAGGTTCAGATAAAATCTGAGCTCGTGGTCTCCAGCCAAATTAAATAAAAGGCCAAAATTTTGACATTGTCAGAATACTCTTAATAATTTCAACATCTGTTGTTTCATACTCTTCTGTCTGCAAAATATGGACGAATAATAAGTGATTTCTTACCAAAAGCATATTGCCTTTGGAACTACACTTATGCTTGCTATTCATAAACTATACCATAATTAATACTTGTTAATATTTTGGATGAAGTGACTCAAAGAATCAAAATTAATATCTCCAATTCCACAATATTCTGGAGGAATTAATCTTGGTAATATCTGCTAGGTTCAAAATATTAAGGAAAAGCATATAGTTTCTAAATTACATCTTAGTTGAGTTTAGTGGCTTTGCTTTTGTTAGTCTATAAGGAAACAAAATGGAAACAGCTGACATTCTCACATTAGGATAGTTAGAAGAGAGTTTATGGATAAGAAATTAATTACACAGATGTGAATGGAGTACAGAGGAAGTGAAAGGGATAGTACAGGAACACAGAGGTAGCAGCAATGGGCTGACATCACTCCTAGGCCCAAAGGGCAAGGGGAGAGATATTACTGGAAACCAGAAGGAGGGAAGTCCATGTACAGCTGACCTCACTGAGAGCAGAAGTGATCCTCCCTTTGAGAAAAGTCGGTCCTGGTGACCTCAAGGAAACAGGAAATAAATACAGTTGCTCCCCTCATCCGAGGTTTCAGTTACCCGAAGCCTACCACAGTCTGAAAATATTAAATAGAAAATTCCAGAAATAATTCATACGTTTTAAATTGTATAGTTATGTACCTTTCTGAGTAGCATGATGAAATCTCGTGCTGTTCCCACCCAGGACGTGAATCATCCCTTTGTCCAGATTTTCCCCATTAGTCACTTAGTAGCCATCTTCGTTCTTAGATGGACTGCGGGGTCGCACAGTGCTTGTGTTCAAGTCACCCTTTCTTTACTTAATAATGGTCGCGAAGCACAAGGGTAATGATGCTGGCAATTCAGAGATGCCAAAGAGAAGCCATAAAGTGCTTCCTTTAAGTGAAAAGGTGAAAGTTGTTGACTTAAGGAGAGAAAAGAATTGTATGCTGCGGCCGCCAAGATCTACCATAAGAACAAATCTTCTATCCATGAAACTGTGAAGAAGGAAAAAGAAATTTGTGCTACTTTTGCTGTCGCAACCCAAACCGCAAAAGTAATGGCCACAGTGAGAGGTAAGCGCTTAGTTAAGATGGAAAAAGTATTAAGTGTGTATGATATTTTGAGAGAGAAAGAAAAAGAGAGACCACATTCCCAGAGCTTTTATTACGTATATTGTTATAATTGTTCTATTTTATTGTTCATTATTGTTGTTAATCTCTTATTATGCCTAATATATAAATTAAACTTTATCATATATATGTATCCCTAGGAAAAAACATTATATATAGGGTTTGGTACTATCCGTGGTTTCAGGCATCCCCTGGGGGTCTTGAAATGGATCTTCAGATGAAAAGGGGGGACTACCTGACTTCTCGCGCCTCCTTCCCAGGTGTTCTGATCAGTGTCCTATTGACACAACTCAAACTGAAGGCAGATCGTACAGATTACAGTGATGTAATTTATCAATATCTACATCCTGGTTAGAGATCAGAGTGGGAAAAGGTGTAATGTAGATCTGGAGGGGCGATTGAAGAAACTCAACACACTTTACTGTTCTGAGCTCAGGAAGATACATTACAGGAGCAAAATAAAAATGAAATGTTAATTATATTACCAGAATTCTCTGATTTGAAAAATCGCAATAACCAAAAACATCCCAAATTTCCAAAATGCAATGTCAAATACCAATGAAAAACTGGAGTACAATAAGTTAGTTGAACCACTTCCTTCTGTGTATGTGTGTGTATATATACATTCATATTTCATTTTTCTTTTGAAGTAAAGCTAATGAAATAATGTTTTTAAATGCTTTAGTTAATACCTATATGAAAATGTATGTATAACTCCAATATTATAAGCATTCTTCTATGATAATAATTCCATTATAATGAATATTTTCTAAACAAAGTGAAATATGCCATTTTTCCTAAATTAAGTTCGTAATAGCCCTCACATAATAAAGAGTTAATATTAAAACCTGGATATAAATTTTAAAGTTTCATTTCATTTAATCTTCATGAATCCAATGACATTTATAAGATTATAAAACCTTATCTCCTCATTTCAGAGCAAATCAGGACAACTTTTAAAACGGCATATTTTCTTGTAATTGCACGTAAGAAAGAAATCTCTCATTCCTTTTTGTTAACTAAGAAGCACAATCAAAATGGGGGAATTTTGTTTCTTGATGACATACAGATATGTGGCACCATTCTTTTTTTTTTTGCGGTACGCGGGCCTCTCACTGTTGTGGCCTCTCCCATTGCGGAGCACAGGCTCAGCGGCCATGATCACGGGCCCAGCTGCTCCACGGTATGTGGGATCTTCCCGGACCGGGGCACGAACCCATGTCCCCTGCATCAGCAGGCGGACTCACAACCACTGCGCCACCAGGGAAGTCCGTGGCACCATTCTTTACTTGTTTTTATTAATTTGGTGTGACTTAAGAATACTACCTGTGTAACCACATAGACGTTGGTTAAAATTCTGACTTGGGCGATGTTTTGCTATAAATGGGCAAGGTACTTAATTTCCATAAACTCTACCTCTTTATCTTTAAAATGGAAATGATAAAAATATTAACACTAATAATATCTACCTACCGCATGTTTTAAAAATGTAAAAAAACAAATAAGTAAAAGTTACACCTCTACCCCATAAGCCCAACAGCCATAGCAGATCCAAATATCTACAAGCTTCTAACAGGGAGATTTAAGCTGGTTTCTGCTAGGAAGAAAATTTCCTTAAAATCTCTGATGGAAATATAGTGCTAGAGCTAAAGTGCTAAGAGGGAATTATTTGTTCGCACCCTAATTGAGAAAAGTAAGGCAGATATAGTCAATACATCAAGAGCTCACTGTCTCTCTGCTCATCTAATAATTTATTTTTAATTAAGTATAAAGCATATCTGTATTTGTCAGGCTTCTCCAGAAACACATAACCAATAGGATACACACAGACACATACATACATACATACATATAACACCCCATTGTCTGGCTGAACTTTTTAGTGCTAAACTTAGGGCATAGATTTAGTGAATAAACTTTCTCCTGTAAAATCACAATTGTTTATGTTTACTGAAACCACGTTTATATGAAAGGGTCCAGAGAAATGAGACAATTCTATAAATGAAACAAGGTAGCCCACAGAATGCTACAGATTTTATTTTGTTGCAACATAAGTCATTTGCAAAACCTAATCATTTACTAAAACAAGGAAGATTTTACTTGCGTTTATAAATATCTGTCTCCAGAGTTATTATATGTATAAATATAAATTTAAAGAGATGCGTCTTATTTTTAGCCTAGAAATTACATATTCATTTATATTAGGTAAGAAAGAAACTATTTTTATTGCCCTCAATTGAGGTCATACCGTAGATCAGTTAGAAATTGTACTGTAAGATATCAACTCTGTATATTGTGTGGCTCAAAACAAGATATGAATATGAATCATACATTACATGGAATAATCCAAAAAATTTTTAATCTAAGAGCTTCTATCTTGTATTTTCCTGAATGCAAATATTCTGTCCAATAGTCCTTATTCATACATTTGTATATCTGATATTTGGTTTGGAAAATGTTGCCACCATATAGTGCTAAATATCTAGTGGTAATTGGTAAAGAGTTAGGAATATTATTGTAAACTTTCTTTTTCTTTACATCCCACTCTCTTTTTATACTTATTTCTTCTTGGTTAAGTTATCCTTGTTTTGTGAATTTCAAATTGAATATATTTTGCCAAGTGTGCATATTCTGAGTATATTCCCTTCAATTAAAAGACTATTCTGAATATATTCCCTTCGATTAAAAGCATTTAGTCTATAAAATATTTTACAGTTAAATCTAGGCACTGGGCTTCCCTGGTGGCGCAGTGGTTGAGAGTCCGCCTGCCGATGCAGGGGACACGGGTTCGTGCCCCGGTCCGGGAAGATTCCCACATGCCGCAGAGCGGCTGGGCCCGTGAGCCATGGCCGCTGAGCCTGCGCGTCCGGAGCCTGTGCTCCGCAACAGGAGAGGCCACAACAGTGAGAGGTCCGCGTACCGCAAAAAAAAAAAAAAAAAATCTAGGCACTGAGTGGTTGCCTCTGATTTTTACAAAAATATAAAAATGTAAGGCAGAAAATAAGAGATTTTGCAAATAGCAAGTTATGTATGCATCAGCTTTTAACATCCTTTCCATTGCAGAGTATAGATTTGTGAATATGGTAAATTAAGAAGCATCACAATCTTTCTTTATATTATTTCCTCTAGTATTTGATAGAACCTGAAAATCATAAGTAAGAAACTGCTAATTTTTACCACTAAGAAACTCAGAAGGGCTTCCCTGGTGGCGCAGTGGTTGCACGTCCGCCTGCCGATGCAGGGAAACCGGGTTCGCGCCCCGGTCTGGGAGAATCCCACGTGCCACCACGGAGCGGCTGGGCCCGTGAGCCATGGACGCTGAGCCTGCGCGTCCGGAGCCTGTGCTCCGCAGCGGGAGAGGCCGCAGCAGAGGGAGGCCCGCATACCACAAAAAAAAAAAAAAAAAAAAAAACTCAGAAAATCCTGAAATTCTAGACAATTTTAGATCTTTCTCCTCTGATGAGTATCACAAAGGTGCTGGCTTTTTGCCACAATCTGTTTAACTTTTTCTTTTCTTCATGGGCACTGAATCAGTTAGCCTGTGCTATCTAACAATCCACGGCAGAGTTAATGGTTCAAATTAACAATCTTTTTTTTTCTTCGTGTTCCTAAGTCTGTGAGTCAGCAATTTGTACTAGATTCAGCTGAGAAGTTTTTATGCGCCGGGATTGGCTTACTAAGGCACCTGCAGTCAGCTGATAGACCTGCTGGGGCTGGATGGCCTCACTCACATATCTGATGGTTGGCAGGCTATTGGCCAGGTTCTCCTCCATGTGGTCATTCCATCCACTGTAGATTGATTTCCAATCTTGGCAATATTGCAAGAGAGAGCAGAAACAGCAAGCCTTTTCATTTGTAGGTTCAAAATGTGCACAAGTCACATCAGATCTTTTGGTTAAAGCAACTCATTTGGACAAGATATGATTCAAGGTGTGGGGAAAAGAGACCCCCACTCCTTGATGAGAGAGACTGCAGAAATGTGTAGACAGTTTTAGATCTAACATAGGTATATGATTAATTCTAGCTTTTCCACCCTCTAATCTATTTGAATGTGGCCATATGACTGAGTTCCAGCCTGAGAAATATTAAGATGAAGTGATGGCCATCTTCAGACATAAACAAGAACACCTCCCATGGATGATTTGCCATGTTTTTTCCCTTCCAGTTCATCGAGATTGCAACACCTAAGGTGGCATGAAACCAGGTAATGAAGATCAAACTTTCTTCAGTCTAAGTTTCTGAATAACTGTGTAAACAGAGCATCCCCATCTACCCCTTATCGCCACACCTATCCCGCCTTCCTGAAGCAATCCTAAACTGCATGTGAGTAAATTATAAACTTACTTTATATTAAACTATTACCTATTAGGGACTAATATTTAGTATAGCCTAAGTTATTTTAAATAATACAAGTCTACTTTTTTTGTATATTTGTCATAATATAATAAACTTTTTAAATACTAAAATTGCTTTTTTCTTAGCAGAAGTTTTTGAGAGAAGTCATTCTTTAATGGAAACTTCTACGGTTTCACTGAAGGCATAATTTCTATGTGTAAACATGAAGTTTGTTGATAAAACTATTGCAGTTATCTGAAACAACTGCAAATTTTTCACATAAGTTATATAGTATTCTAAGGTCTGTCAATCAAGATTCAGTGTATATGATTTAATCTAATCCTTAATAAAGCTTAGAGGTGCTGAAAAATCCTATGTGATGTGTATAATATTGTTTTAAATTGGAAATTCAAAAATAACTGTTTCACGAAAATGATTAAATAATCTTTGAGTAAAATAGAATGCTCTGGGTACTCAAAATTGACTTCTTTCAGAAACTTTTAGTAATGCTGAGAATTAATCAGATTACTAAGAAGATTCCCCAAAACTCTAAGCAATAATATTGCCAGTAGCAATGGGTTTTTGAAAGAAAAATTCCAAAATACTCTAGTATTTTTTAATGTATAATGTCATCATGACACAGTAATGAAGATTATTTTTAATAAATGTATCTACAACTTTTTCTTTTTAAAGTAATGCATAAGTATGTTAAAATCTACATAGTAATGGAGATAAAGTGAAAATTAAATGCCTCTTTCTTCTGCACTATGACTTCAACTCGCTCCACTGCTAAAAAGTAACCACCCTCCACAAGTTCTTTGATCCTTCAAGAAAATTTTATTAGGTTTCTTTTTCACATGATTCTGTACTTTGGGACTTTAACTTAATAATATAGCATAGAGATATTTCTATTTTACAATGTACATAATTCTCTATTTTATGACTTTCTGATTTCAGACAAATTTTGTTGATTCGTCTAAAAAAGTAAGGAAGTGGTACACTTACGTAGTTCTGTCATTTCCCTTTTACCACGTCTTTCCAGATAGTCTCACTTATTATTTTTATATTGTCAAGATTTAAGACATTTGCATTCTTCTCTGTACATAAAATTCCCAGAAATATTTAGTTATAGTTTTCTATTTAAATGCCTTTCATGTTCATTGTCATTCTTTTTACCACAGTTTCTCAAAAAATGAGGTATTATTATTATTATTTTGATATATCCCTAGTTGATTGAATTTTAACCACAAGGTTTTATTAATTTACATTTTAAATTGATAATAACTTGGCTGGGAATAAAACTATTCAGTCATACCTTATGTCTCAAAGTCTTTAGGTCTGGTAAATGTATCTTCTAGTATTGACCAATGAATCCTTTGTAAAAGTTTTGAACTCAGATTGTTATTTTTGTTGTTGTTTTCACTAATAAGTGGTTGACTTTTTGTACTTAGAGACCATAGAATTTTTCTTTGTCTTTGAAATGGAAAAAAGCAATACGAGATTATATCATCTTGTTGATCATCCTGTACCAAGGTTTCTTGGGACTTGGTTTCCTTTCAGTCTAAAGATGCAGGTGGCAGCAAATGCTGTGTTTCACCTATATCATTTCAGTTCCCTTTATCATTTTCATGCACACCAACTCCCAGTGTGTTCTTACTCACAACAGTGAGCACCAGGGTCTCTTTTGGAGGACTGTCCTTAGGCTACCAACCTCATTTCACCTGCTCTTGAAAAACTAAGGGTCCTGAGAATTTATATCCCCACCTGGCCTGTGATTAGCTGTTAAACAATGACTGAAGCATGCAAGGGTCTAAATAATGCAATTCCCTTGCCTCTGACTGGGACAACTCTCAGAAATGAGCTATACTGTCTCCTGAGCTGCCAAGTGGGATTGTGTTCATGTTTCCTCTGTCTGGTATTTTACTAGGTATCATACCACTGTTTAGCTTCCTTCCATTTCTGTGCCCATTTCTCCACTACCCTGCTGTTTTTATCTTGGAAACACTGATAATCCTTTGCATATGTTCCTCATCTCAAAATCTGCTCCTGGTATATTCCTTTACTTCAGGAAAGTTTTCTCCTTTTATATCAGAATAATTTTTAGTTCATTAGGAATTTGATTACGTTTATAATTCTTGGTGACTTTTGCACTGCAAACAATATGGATATTGTTTTATTTTCTTCTTTTCAGTTAAAGTTATCCCAAACTCTACTTTTTTACCCTTTTGAAATGAGCTTATATTTCTAGCTGGATAGTTTCAGGGTTTGTTTGTTTTTTTTCCCAGTGAAACTCAATAATGCCAGTATCATAAAAATTGTCAGGAGAGAGAGAAGAATTGTGTGAGAACTTTGTGCCCTCTTCTGTTCTTTGTTATTTGTGTTTTTGTTGAGCCTTAAGCGTGGGGCCTGCTCCTCCAGGTGGGAGGCTTAACCTGTTCTCTGAGGGATGGGAAATTCCACTTGGGTTTGGTTTGGTCTCTTGCTGAGGGATAACAGCCAATTTCGTTAGATTGGTTAGGTCTGGTAATAGTGACAGCCCTGCAGCTTATGGGCTGTACTGTTTGTAGCTCAGTACATAATTTTCATTGCACGGATGCCTCTTTTCTGCAGGAGAAAAGCAGAATTGTGTGCACAGCTCACCCCTCCCAGTCAGGAAACTGATTCGGGAGGAGAGAAAAACATACTAGCTGAGCAATTTCTTCTCTGAGGCTGCTTTCTCTGACAACTGCAGTGGAATAATTAGCTCCAAAAGAGAGGTTTACAGATCTTCATATAACCAACATATTCAACACATCTTCAGCTCTGTCCTGACAATCTCGTTATTATTGTAGGAATCTTAAGAATTTATTTTATTTTCCAATCTGCCATGACTCACTGTGCTTCTAAGCTGGGAAGTGTGATTCAGTATGAAAATCTTGTTTTGGTTATGTACACATTTAATATGTGGCAATTAACCTTGTATATGAGTAGATGTAAACACGTGAAATTTTTCTTTTTTAATTATATTTTATTTGCTGAGTATATTTGTTGATTCCATGTTCTTTAGTATAAAATAAATATCAATTTTTTTCATTTTGGTTAAGATTTTACACTCTCAGGCAGACCGTCTGAGTTCAAATCCTGGCTCTGTGATTTAGAATGGTTATTAAACTCTATGTCTCAGTTTTTTTATCTTTTAAATGGGGATAATGATAGTAACTAATTTATGATATTGTTTTGAAGATTAAATATGTCCATTCATATACTGAGTTTATTATAACAAGTACATAGTAAGAACTTAATAATTGTTGACTTTTTAGCTATCACGTTTTCTGGAATTCCCTGGTTCTGTTCTTTATCTACCTTATCACATTCAGTCCTTCTAACAGTATTATACTTGATTATAAGTTGCATTCTACACATGAGCAAACCAAGGTTCATAGAATTTAATTCACCTGCCCAAATCCCATTGACAGCAAGTGGTCAAACCAGCATTTGAAGCCAAAGTTAGCCAGTTTTTCAAACGCCAAACGTGTTTTCCACACGTGGCAATGCCTTTTGTAATTTTCAAATGCATTGCAGAATATTTCTCCTTAGAGTCAACTATTACTTGAAATGTTCTCCCATACCATCTCATGCATATATAAGATTTAAGTATGGTGAAAGAGACACAAATGTTCTAGTAAACTTTGAAACAGCAAAAACGTTAATTTCAAATTTCTGAAAGTGGTGATATTAATTAGGTTCAAAATCTAAAGCTATCATGTTGACTATATTTCTGCTTTGGTACTACAACAATTTCAGTGAACTGCCTTATTTACTGATTTTTGGGGAGACTTTGTGAATTTCATGAGATGCCTCTGCAACAGTTTATAGTAATGAGTGTGTGCGTGACAGAGAGAGAAAGGGAGACAGAGAAAGGAGTTGAATGGGGAAGATAGAGTGGGAAATTCTTTACAAATGGAGACTTCTGTACTACAGTCTGTCTCAGTTTACCACATTGTTCACACTGTCTTTTTCGTGTTACTATGTCTTATTTTGTCGACCAGAAAAATGTACACTATTCACTTAGTTTTCTTATATTGTCCCTTATTTCCACAATGTACTTCCTCCATTCTAAACATTATTTTAGGCATTACTTTAATATTACAGGGTTTTTTTGAGAATTGAGACATCCCTAATGATCATAATTTACAGTTTTAAAAACAGAATAAAAGAAGTTACCCATGGAGTTCTGAAATCCACGCAGCTGAATAGGATGCCAATTGAGTTAATTCAGGAATTAGTTTGAATTCCAAACACACTTAGAGGCAAATAGTCTGATTTTAACTTATTTTTAATTGAATTTATCACCCTACATTGGATTTATTACAAAACGTGAATTTTAAATTACCATCTATGATTTATCTCAGAGATGTCTGCTGCCTTATATGTTAATTCACTGTACATTCTTTCAATAAACATTTGTAGTCAGAAAAACATTGGTTTGAATTTATATCTGTCATAATACCCTAGAACAAGAAATACAGTCTTGTTAGAGCTGGTTTCCTAATGTAAAATAAGGAAAATAATACCTAACTTAGAAGGTTTTGGTAAAAATTAAAACATGTATATGTTAAGAATATACACTCTTGTCATATAGTAAATGCATTTCTTTCTTTCAGGAACAACACTGTAACAACTAACTGTGGGTGATAAAGATAAGGGAAGGAGGTGAATGTGACAGGAGGGGCAGGCTCTGATGAGATAGAAGGCTACTAAAAATAAATGCCAAAAAACTCAACTACCTAGAATAATATACAGGACACACTGTTAAATTTGAAAAAAATAAAAGGAAACAGAATAAATATGTATAGTATGAATATTCTGTATAAAGAGAACAAACAAATATACATAATATTAGGCATTTCTCATTTGATCTTAAATGTCTGAAGGCTGACTTGAGCTTCCTGAAATAAGAGAAGGAATTTTATTGAAAGCCTATTTGATTTTCTCATGTAATAACTAAACCAAAGGCAAGGCATGAATCTGCTTATGTGCTATGGATATGTAGAACCAGATATTCAGTTCTCTCTCTCTCTCTTTTATCTGCTTCTGTCTGCAAAACCACTTGATTCTTTCCTACTGAAGATCACCTGTCACTGTTAGTTCATATCATGGTTGTCAACAACTCTCTTGATCAACTCAGCCTTCAGCTGGAGCAATTTAAGGTGACGGACCAGTTTTGCTTTTCATTGAGGTGTAGCTGACATAGGACATTAGTTTCAGGTGTGCAACGTGATGATTTGATGCCTGGGTGTATCATGAAGGGACCTCCAAAATCAGTCTAGTTAATGTCCACCACCACACAGAGTTAAAGTTTTTTTCTTGTGATGAGAAATTTTATGATCCACTCTCTTAGCAACTTGTAGATATATAATACATTATTGTTAACTATAGTCCTATGCTGTACACGACGCCCCCAGGACTTATTTATGGTCTAACCCAGGGGTCCCCAACCCTGGTACCGGTCCGCGGCTTGTTAGGAACCTGGTCGCACAGCAGGAGGTGAGTGGCGGGCTAGCGAGGGAAGCTTCATCAGCCGCTCCCCATTGCTCCCCATTGCTCACATTACCACCTGAACCATCCGCCTCATTGTTTGCCTTCTTGTCTGAACCATGTTCGCATTACTGCCCGAACCATCCCCACACCTCCCCGTGCCCAGGCCCGTGGAAATATTGTCTTCCACGAAACCGGTCCCTGGTGCCATAAAGGTTGGGGACCACTGTCTAACTAGAAGTTTGTATCTTTTGACCCCTCTCACCCATTTCACCCACAGCCCCCACTCCTGCCTCTGGCAACCACCAATCTTGTTCTCTATGAGTTGGGTTTTCTGTATTCCATACAGAAGTGAGGTCATGCAGTATTTGTCTTTCTCGATATGACTTATTTCACTTGGCATGTTGCCCTTGAGATCCATCCATGTTGTCGCAGGTGGCAAGATTTCCTTCTTTTTTGTGGCTCAGTAGTATTTCCACTGTGTGTATGTATTTATGTATGTGTATATGTGCTGCATCTTCTTTATCCATTCATCTGTTGATGGACATTTGGCTTGCTTCTGTGTCTTGACCATCGTAGGTGGTGCCGTTGTGAACGTTGGGGTGCATGTATCTTTTTGAATTAGCGTTTTTGTTTTCTTTGGGTAGATGCCCAGGAGTGGAATTGTTGGATCATACAGTGGTTCTATTTTTGATTTTTTGAGGAACCTCCATGCTGTTTTCCATGGTGGCTGCACCAGTTTGCTTTCCCACCAGCGGTACAGGGGGTTCCCTTTTCTCCACATCTTCACCAGTATTTGTTGTTTGTTGTCTTTTTGATGGTGGCTATTCTGATGGGTGTGAGGGTTGTATCTCATTGTGGTTTTGATTTGCATTTCTCTCATGGTTGGTGATATTGAGCACCTTTTCGTGTGCCTGTTGGCCATCTGTGTGTCTGCTTTGGAGAGGTGTCTGTTCTGGTCCTCTGCCTGTTTTTGATTGGATTGTTTGTTTTTGTGCTGTTGAGGTGTATGAGCATCTCAATAAATCATTGAGAAAGATTGTGTTTCATTACTCTTTAGTTGGGAAATTGACTGTCTTTATGTTATCAAATCTGGATTTCCATCCTTTTCGCAAAAGCTAAAAAAAAAAAAAAAAAAGCATTAAAAACACCATCAGCTCTGTTTGCTTCAGAGCAAAAGTACTAAAAGATTCCAGGAGTTGCTTTACATTTCCTCTTTCCAACCCCAAGTCTTGGCAGCCTGGAAGTCTCCCAATGCCCCTCACATGCTCCCCTTAGGAAGGTAATGAACCTGTTATACCCAGGTCCAAAGCTTGCTTTTTTTTAAAATCTCGTATTTATTATTCTCAAGGTCTTTTACATTAGGAGGGTCGTTTCCAAGGACTTCATGGAACTTGAGTCAGTGAATCATAAAATACTAAGAGCAGGATTCTCCAACCTGACACTCAATTAATCCTGCTTCTGACAAATGAACTGCAGAGCTGAGACTGGTAAAAGTGGCATTGTTCTTCTTTTCCAATAGTGACTCTTGGCTGCTTTTACTAAAAACTCACGTTGGGGAATACGTGCAGTCTGATGTTTGGAAACCTCTGTGCTGGCCACTGTTCCTCCCTAGAGCAGAATTTAAATCCTCCCACCCAAAAAGAAAACCTCCAGACATGACTTTCCCCCAGAGGGTAGGGAATGAAATCACATGGCAGATACACCAGAGAGAGGCCAGCCTTCTTTTCCAAATCCTGCCTTAAAAGTACTGGTCAACAATCCCGAGAGTCTCAACTAAGTGAAGTGTTTACTCATGGATCATTGATTGTGCACAGGGAGGTGTGGTCAAGCAGTACAGACATGGACACCGAGAGCCCCATCCTTAGTTTCAGAATGATTCCAGAAAAGCATGAATCATGACTTTGGCAGCTACTCCAAAGATTATTTACTACATCATATCTATATATAAATCTATATCCATGTCTACTTAGATATAAGTGTATGAAACAAAATAGGGGCAGGGGATAGTATGGAAAAAGGTAAGGAAGATGGGGACATTTACTTAATATCCTTATGACTATTAGGATATTTTTTGATACATAGCTTTAATAAATTATTTGGTGGTTGGCAAAAAGTTGAAGTATGCTTAGATTGTATAAGCTGCGTTAATCGACATAGTCTTCAGGATAGTGAGAAAAAAAATCTATTTTAATCCAGTGAGACCACATTTGAAATATATCACTTTAAGTGGGTATAGTCAAACTCTAGTAGATCTAATGAAGAGTAATTAGCAAGGTGAAGGAAAACTATCATGGGAAAAAGGAGTTCCCTATTGGGGGAGTCAAAGCAATAGCCAATTATCAAGTTTATTGTAGATGATATTCATGCATCAGAAGGAGGGCTGTTATATCGATATTTTTAAACTCAGAGCTGAACTGAAAAGTTTCCATGATAGCAGCTATTTGTTTTGTCTGTTTGTTCACATTTGATTTAAGATAGCATTTTATCAAATGTCCTTTAAAAGCTTACAAATTATAACAGATGACTCAGTTCTTTTCTGCTGTAGGATTTAGTTCCCCCTGCTTACAGCAATCATGCCTATAACCAATACATCTCAGTGCTAAGTAAAAATGGCAAATAATAACTTGTCACTTTCTCATAGTTTTATATCAGTTTGCCTTTAGAGTTGTTATATTTACTCTAACATATATTATGAGACTTTGAAGATATGTTATACAAAGTATATTCATGTGGCATGCACAAAGATTTGATTATGTAATTTACTTCTTTTTATTATAGTGGGCTCTTAAAATTACTAACAAATTATCAATACCTGATAAGTATGACTTTCAACAAATGAAATAGTAAAACGTGAAAAGTGTTGTTTTCATCAATTTCCATTGAGAAAAAAACATAAAATACAAATAGAAATAAGATGCATGCAATATAACAATTTTTCTAAAGGAAAATGCATCTATAAATGGGAGATTATACAGGCATTCTCAAATTTTGTGGCACTTTATGGTATATTAAACACAAAGTTAAAAGGAAAATTTGCCTACAGCTGAATAGGACGTATTATTTTTCTGGGAACTATTTTGTAATTTACTCTGAGATCGTATTGTTTTATTTTGAAGAAAAGTCAGAGAGCAAAATGAGAACTATTTGTTGGAAAAGTTCTCTCTTTTTTCCATTGTGTTATTGGCAATGTTTAAGGAAGCAATTTGATAGCACAGAGATAAAGAACAATAGAAGACATAACAATTAAAAGTAAGTTATCACTTCCTAGCTTTTATCAGAATTATTTTCTTATTTGCCACTAAGTGGAAATGATAGAATAAATTGTATTTTTGAAAATTATCACCCACTTTCAAGATACATTCTTTATCTTTATTTCAGTAGATGAGTCAAAAGACAATTAAGTGGTCTCCTTTCCTGGAATTTATTTTTATAAATGTTTGCTATTCTGTAATAACCTCCTATTCTCACTCAGCATTACCTTATTAAAAAAAGAACGAATTTTTTTTTTCATCATGGCTGTATGTGAATTTGCCTAATGTGTTTAACGAGTGCCACATGCCTATGAATGCTCTCTGAAATAAAGAATTGGCTCTCAGTTAAGACAATAACATTATAAAAATAACATTTTTTAGAAGCTTTGAAAATATTGACTTAAACTCTTGACTGAGTAAAGCCATAACAACATAAACAAAACAATAGAATAGAAAGAAGATAAATCAGACTCAACTAAATCATAAGAAGATAATTTATAAAATGAATAAAATAAAAGTAAACATTTAAAAAACAAAATATTTTTTTAAATGTATCTTCAAGATTTTTTCTGTTTATCTTTTTGGATAATTCAATGTGAAAAGACAACTCAAAAATCAAAACAAACATAAAATGATCAACATATAGGTTCATTCATCAACAAGTATTTTTAGCATACACTAGTTATTCCTAGGACAAGTGTCCTCGAGTTGGAGGTATTATAGGGTTGCATAAAAAGTAGAGGTAAGAGTGTCATCTAAGAAATGGATCATGAATGTACAAACAGGAAGAGACTACTTGACATAAATGAATATATAATAAGAGAGTTAGCATTACTTTGTAGGATTGTCCAGCTATATCTAACTAGTCCAGAAAGAGCAGGTACAAAATAGAAATCTGAATAGAACCAGGTTTGCAAGTAATAGGTTCAAGGGAGTTGAAGATGACTGCAGGAAGATTAATAAAATAAATGCCTATGGTTTATTCTGGAAAGGAGGGAAATGTTCTGTAAAAATAGTGAAAAGTTGTAGGATTAATGGATTTTAGTTCTTGATGGAGTTGAAAAATTGTTCAAATTTGGGTCCTAGAGAGAGTGAGCTGGAAATGTGGAAAGGTGGGTTTGAGATTGTGATGCTTAAATAAATGGAAATGTGATGCTTAAATAAATAAATGTGATGGAAAAATAAATGCATCTGCAACGCAGATAAATCCTCTTTATATAACGTGAGTTTTAAAAAGACACTAGTGTAGCTAACAGCACAACTTACCATATTTATAGAAACACATGTCAAGGCATATGTTCTACTCATGAAGGGCCAAGAACATGAAGAACAGCATGCTATGTCATTGCCAAAGGTGCTGAGAAAGCTTGAATTTCTCAGCCAGTAGAATCTTGAGCAGCAGAGATGTTGCTAATAATAACATCTTAAATATACTTTGCTTATTAAGAAACTCTTGGCAGCCACAGTAATGATAATCTCTTGTATATAATGGTATAGAAATTCAGGTCAGAGCTATGTTTTCCATCCAAGAGCCTTTTACTTTTAATAAAGGGTTTGCATTATATAATAAATATATATTCTTGAATTTAAAATTTAGATAGGGTGAATAAAAAATGGAAGCAACCCTCCCACTCCTGTTATAAATCTTTATATTATTCTTAAGAGTATCCTACATATCCTTATGAAAATATTCAGAAAATCATTTAATTTAGCAGAAATTAAGTTCCAAAACAAATTCCTAAAACAAAGAAAAATTATAGTTAAAATAATAAGAATGAGCTGGTTTGTTTTAGGAATGTTAGACTCTGACACTGATTTTTGTGCCAAGTTATAGAGATTAATCTTATCCATTGTACTGCCATACTGTTCCAGTGCCTGGAGGGGAGCTGGGTTGGGGGCACTTTTGACTCCTAGAGCATTTCCTACATTATTAACTATTTTCATGTACTAATAATCTTATTTTGATAAATTCTATCTGAAGATGATATATTTCTTTTCACGAATGGGAAAAGTTTTATTGAAAGAAAAATGTGAAGTGATTTGTCTATAACAAGATGTTGGCCTAGACATCTTGGATAGAGCATCAAACTTTCACGTACACCAAATTTCAACCTGAAAATTATTTGAGGAGCTTTCTAAAATACACACTCTAATCTTAGGAAAATGAAGAGACCATATTCTCCAACAAACATATCCTTGTGTTTGATACAAATTACTGATTTTTTTCCCTATGCAAACAGCTTTGAACTTCTATTTTCAGCCTGCTTGTTAAGCCAAACTGCTGCCATATATAAATTTTGAAATATTATTACACTACCTATAGAATGAAATAAGCACATGGGCAGAGACACAAACTATTTTGTTTAAAAAGAACTATTGTTCACCATTAGCTGATTAAAAATAAAAGACCTAAAGAAGTATTCAGAGAAAAAAAGGACCCCTTACTACTTCTACCCCACCACCACTCTGGTTCTATTACTGCTAAAGTAACTTCCACTGCCACTATCATATTAAGGAAGGAAGGTTCAAGGCAAAGGCCCTACAACTTTTACCTTTACACTTCTTCTGCTGCAACATAAATCACCACATCCACTTCAGCATAATATAATTAGATGGAGATCTAAATAATTTCTTTCTTTACTTGAGTCTTAGAGGTTCTGGGGCATAAAGATATATATACCCATCTAGATGAGAGGTAATAGTAGTTAAAAACTTGGTGCCAGGCATTATGGCTCAGGAAACTTTCCTCTTCCACATGCTAAGTTTCTGACCTTGAGTAACCCCACTGATTCCATTGGCCTCCTTTTACTCATCTGCAAAATGCATGTATTATTTGCCAATGTCATAGGATTGTTTTAAGTATTTTTAAAAATAATTCACAGAACTTTGCACAATGTTGCATAATGAGCACTCAACAGATGTCATGTTTTCTTATTATTCAGGCTGGTATATTCCTACAGCCACTCTTCCCAGGTACTTTTTTCCAACCTTCAGACAAAATCTGTGATTCCCTGTATCACTGGAATAGCAACCACACCAAAGAACTCCCCAAGTTCTAGGGACACTGTGATGAGAATGTGCCTCAGAGTGATCCATAAAAGGTGTTATGTTGTCAAAGTTGTTTATTTCCCTCCCGTAGTATTTATTTTGCCCTCCACCCCATTACACACCACTTATTCTTTAATCTTCTTATTTATACTTCTCTCTTCTAATGCACTAATTAAATTTATTTTTTTCTGCTTATTGATTACCACTTCTTAAACCGACTTGAATAGGAATTCCATGAGGTCAGGAATCTGCCCTCTTGGTTCATTTGTTCACTGATTTTCCTATTTTATTCACTGGTGCATCTCAAAAGACGCTCAATAAATGTTTTTGAAATAACTAATAAGTCCAAGGGAAATAACTAATAAGTCCAAGATAGAATAGGGGTACAATTCAAAAATTAAAATTGCTGGATTTTCCACTTAACTATTTCAGTCTGAATCTTCCTCTGAGTATAGTTTATACATAATTTTACATTTAAGTTTGTCTTTATTTTCTCCATGTATGGTTTATTCTATTCCTCAAATAAGTTATTTTATAAAATTGAATAAAATACAAAAATAAACAAATAATAGATAAAATCAAGACAGGACCTCCTCCTGGTGCTGCACAGAGAACGTCATACACAATCCAGTCAGCCACATGATATGGCAGTGGAAGGTAACTACAAGTTAGAATTGAAAGTCAGTGGAGGGGAGGTTAAAATTCAGTGACTTAGAAATTCACCCCTATTATCTGTGAAATCCTTTGTATCTGCCAGTCTTCACAATCAGACTATACACTTCTGATGGTAAGAAGTATACAGTACACATTTTAGTTTTATAGTGACTTTTTGATAGTCAAGGAATTAATATAGCATGTTATGAAGAAATACTTTTTATTATTTGTAAGAAGTGCTAGCTAGCTCTGTCAGTTACCTACTGTGTGACTTCTTTCAAATTAGGTTGACAATAATGCTAACCCTTCCTCTAGTGAGATTCAGGAGAGAATTACAGTAGTTAAGAACGAGAACTCTGAAATCAAAGAGTACTGAAACTACATCTTGGTTGTGGAATTTACTACAGGAGTCAGACAGTTTATTCACCAATTGATAGGCTTAGTTTCCTCCAAAATAGTTGATGATAGTATCAACCTTGTGGGATTACTGCAAGGATTAAATGAAATATTGGACATAAAGCATTTGGCACAGTGTCAGGATCTTAATACATACACACACACACACACACACACACACACACCCCTTTATTAGGAATTTTTAAGTTACAGACTCAGAGGGTTGTAGATATTAAGTAAGATAACGTGTGATCCAAAGATCTCTCATGCACACAAAGAGGGAAGTCCATATGAGGACAAAATGAGAAGGTGACCTTCAGCAAGCCAAGAAGAAAGGTTTCACCAGAAACCAGTGCTGCCAGAAATTCTTCTTGGACATTCAGCCACCAGAACTATGAGAAAATAAATTTCTGTTGTTTAAGCCACCCAGTCTGTAATATTCTGTTGGCAGCCCCACAAACTAATACAGTAGGGAAATATTGGAAGATTCTAAGTAGGGAAGTGACAGATTTACATTTTAAAGTGGTCACTGTGTCATATGAAAATTGGAAAGTGAAAGCAGAGAAAGTTTTAAGGGTTTGGAAAAATGATAAGAATAAAAATTGGTTCAATCATTTTGGAAGGCGGTTTGGCAGTGCATATAAAATGTTTATAAATGCATAAAAGTTGTTGAAGAAATTCCATTTTAACTCCTTTACAGATGAAGTCACACAATTATCCAAAGAAATTTATAGGAAGATGTTCATTGAAGCATTATTTATAATGCAAAACTGGGTTTATCTAAAACTCTAAGAAAGCAGTTAAACCAAATATTGTATAACCATAGGGTACAATAAAATACAGTAAATGAAAATAATTATATGATTTTTATTCCTCTAAATATACATATATACATATATAAGTCAAAGTCTACATAAGATATTGTTAGCAGCTGTTACCTATGGGAGATGGAAATGGTTAGGTGTGAGTACAGTGAATCAAGAAATTGACTATTGCTTTTCCTTTAAGGCACATCTACACTCTTTTAATGTCTTATGAATATGTATTTCCATTAAATAAATTGATCTACTTTAAACAATGAAATTTTAAAATTATACATCAACCTTTTCTGTATAGTTAGGGTCCTTAAATATCTGGGTTTGTATGCATTAACTACATAACGATTTGGTTGCAATTTTGCTGTGTACAATACAACAAAAAACCCCCATATTTATAGAGAAATTTGTTAGCCAGACAGCTGGTAAATAGGAATGCTTGAATATATAATGAATATGATTTTAAATTGACAATGCAAACAAACAGGTGGAAAGCACCATATCATTTTCAATAAATTTTTAAAAGACTATATAGTTACTTTTTATCAGAGGACCTTAAATAGGATGCCTGTGTGACTAATTGCCTCGTTAATCATTAGGATATTACCTGTGATCTTTATTAGGGACTTTTTGTACTGCTTTATCATCTTAAATGGAACATATTTCTTAATTTCTCAAGACAATTACTTAATTTAAAAAAGACAACTGTGTTTAAGACAGTAAAACTTCTACCACATATTTGAAGCACTATATCCAATGTGGTTAAATAGATCTGTATCATTAAATCATTCTTAGTGATCATACCATGATGTAGCAATTTATTAATTTAATAAGCTGAATGATTACTTACTCATTAATCTTCATTTGCTGTTATCTATTAATATAGCTTCAATATTGTCAACCTAAGTCATAGTGATATGGGTCATCATTATTTTAGAATAAGATGATGCTTCGAATTATATTGTTCTCCTGTTTCATGTCTACTCTCATTTTATTTATGATAACACGTTTTTGTATACCTACTTTGTTCATTTTATTGTTTAAGTTCTTCTCTTGCATTACCTCATTTTAAAGACCCTAACTTAACGTTTGTATAGGAAATCTCCAAACCATCTTCAGTAATCTTCTATGAGCCATCTGTGCAGTAAAATACATTTGCCATACGATATTATATTGTGCTCATATTTTATCTGAAAAATTTTTCTGGCTATTGAACATTTGTTAACATTTAATGGTAAATAGACCAGACATTGTTTCTTTCTTTTATATCTTTATCATTCTAGTAGAAGACAGTATAATTGGATATTTGAGAGTTCCTTAGGGATGGAAACACATGCCCCCTTATTCTGCCTTTCTTCCTGAGAGATTGTATTATTTCAAAATCATAGTATTTTTAGTAATTTTGATGTAGATTGGGAAGTCATTAAACTGTCTACTTGTCTTGGTACTCATGCTTTAAAGTGTAATAAAAATTGTAATTTTGCCTATGTCTATAAAAACTCCACCTATGTACACATTGACAGGAGGCTTTAGTATACAGTAAAAAATGCACCCAACCAATTTGTCCATTTGTCCACTCTTTGCCCATGTGGCTAGCCATTTAATTTAGGGATTAGTAAATTATGCTTTCTAAAATTATGACTAAAAGGAGACCTCTGTTGTTTATTATACTATTCTGGATCCTTGGGAGAATCCCTTAAGGAAATTTAAAACTATAAGCTATGTTGTACCTGCTTAATTAAAATGATCATTATAGGTTTTATCTATGCCAAATCCATGCTAATTTTTGGTCATTATCATTTTCTATTACTAAGTGTTATTCTAAATATATTATGCTCCCATTCACTATAATGATTTCTCAGGTGTTATAATCATGATCTTTGCTTAACAAGTCTGTATTAAGTGGGATATATTAGAGTGAAACTAAAGTAGATGAGGTCTGTCTTGGGCACTTATATATCTCTCTTTGATAAACCATTTGATCTTGATGGTGCCTATATTCTCTGGTATAATGTATCTTCTTCAATTTCTTTGCTATTTCTGTCTTTAACGCATCTATCTACAACCTTTCCCCTGTGATTTTACTACTCATGGGTCATAGAACTCTTTCTATGGCAGATAATTAGATACAGTCATTCACATCTTAGACATTTAGGCAATATAAACCTCAGAAGAGAGGTCTTTCTTGGCAAATATGGAAAATATAGAGAAAAAATGAATCATTCATCCACTTTTGTTTTCCTTCCTACCATGGTCAAAGCACATATTTTAATTTTTCTGAATAAAATTTACATCTTAAGGTAAAATATGCAAATTGATATACTTAATTTAAAACTTTTAGAAAATTAGATAAAATTGAAAAAATATTGTATAAAAATTCTTAAACCTGTTGAAGATACCCCTGATCATCATCCTCTTTTTCATCTTTTCTTGTATATTGCTGCCTAAATAAATTTTTTGTAATCAAAATTACATTAGAGGGCTTCCCTGGTGGCGCAGTGGTTGAGAGTCCGCCTGCCGA
>NC_041219.1:18580547-18587084 GCF_002837175.3 Physeter macrocephalus | reverse complement strand
AAAAAAAAAAAAAAAAAAAAAATTACATTAGAATCTTATATGCTTACCATGTACTGGCATGATTCTAGTTAAAACAATTCTAAAAAGTATAAATAATGTTTTAATTATTTATTTCATTGTTTATTGTAAAAACTTAGAAACGATAGAAAAATAGAATAAAGTAGGGAAAAATTTTTAGCTAAATCCTATTAAAGTCAACCACTGTTTTCACTGTTATAATTTTCTCACTTTCTATCTTTGCAAAATAGTTTATATACAATTGTGTATTTTTCCACTTATCATTAAAATGTCAGTTTTATCCCATGTCCTTAAAACTTAAGTATGACTTCTAGTAGCTACTTAGTGATCTATTAAATAATAGTAATATTTTAACTAAGTAAATATGAGATAATTTACTTAAATAACTCACGGGTAAGATTATTTATTTATTTATTCTACTATTTTACCATCACAAATAATTACATAATGAAAGTGAGCTTGCATATATTTTTGCTTATGAGTTATATTATTTTATTAGAATTTACAACTAGAAGTAGAATTACTGGGATAATATGAATGATTAAAGGTTCTTGATATATGTTAACATAATACTTCAAAGAAGACTTACAAAGTCCATATGGTCAAATTTATTGATAATTTTCTTTTTTTTTTTTAACATCTTTATTGGAGTATAATTGCTTTACAATGGTGTGTTAGTTTCTGCTTTACAACAAAGTGAATCAGTTGTACATATACATATGTTCCCGTATCTCTTCCCTCTTGCGTCTCCCTCCCTCCCACCCTCCTTATCCCACCCCTCTAGGTGGTCACAAACCACCTAGCTGATAATTTTCTTTGTGACTTTCTCCAGACATTAATTTAAAAAGTATTTCCCTGGGCTTCCCTGGTGGCGCAGTGGTTGAGAATCCGCCTGCCAATGCAGGGGACACGGGTTCGTGCCCTGGTCCGGGAAGATCCCACATGCCGCGGAGCGGCTAGGCCCGTGAGCCATGGCCGCTGAGCCTGCGCGTCCGGAGCCTGTGCTCCGCAACGGGAGAGGCCACAACAGTGAGAGGCCCTCGTACCGAAAAAAAAAAAAAAAAAAAAGTATTTCCCTGTCATATACCCCTTCACCTCAGATTTGGTCTAATACTTCATGAGCATCTATTTGTTTGTGAATGGGAACAACTCAAAATAACGTTTATTTCAAATTTAAAAAATCAATTACCTAGGAATATAAGTTAGTTTTCCCTTTTGATTTTGTATTTCATTTTTCAAATATTAAAGTTATTTTTTTGATTAACAGCTTTAAAGAAAGATAATTCACATCCCATACATGAACAATTCAATGGTTTTGAGTTTATTCACAGTGTTGTGCAACCAACACCACAATCAATAAAACATTTTCACTACCCCAACAAGAAACCCCATACCCTTCAACAGTCACTCATCACTTCCCCCAAACCTCAACTAACCCTTAGCAACCACTAATCCATTTTCTGTCTCTAGAGATTGGCTTATTCTTTATATTTCATATGAATGGAATCATACATTATGTTGTGACTGGCTTCTTAGAATGTTTTGAAGGTACATCCATGTTGTAGCATGAATCAGTACTTCATTACTTTTTGTTACCAAATAATCTTCCTTTATAGAGGTATAACACATTTATTCATCTACTTATCAGTTGATGAACATTTGGAGGTTTTCTACTTCTTGACTACTAGTATAATGCTTCTTATAGATATTCCTGTACAATTTTGGGGGTGAAAATATGTTTTTGTTTTACTTGGGATATACCTAAGTGTGAAATTGCAGGCTCATATGTTTACTCTATGTGTAACCTTTTAAGGAGGTGTTAGTTTTTCAAAGTGACTGCACCATTTTATGTTCCCACCAGCAGGGTATCAGGGTTCCTATTTCTTTACATCCTTGCAAATACTTGTTATTGTATGTGTTTTTTGTTATAGCCATCATTGCAGGTGTCAAGTGGTATCTCATCGTGGTTTGATTTGCATTTCCTTGATGGCTAAAAAGTTGTATTTAAAGTTTATATTCTATTTCTATTATTCTGCCACATTTATATATCTTTCCTTGCCCCTGACATATATTTTGATTAATTACTATAGTTCTATAATATGCTTTAATGTTTATTTCCAGTTTCCAGTATAACCCTTTTTATACACATTTCTTGTGTATACATCCTTGTTTCTTAATTGTTTTAGATTAACATTAGAACTATTTCTTATGGTTTGAAAAACACAATTGCCAATTCTACCTCCAAGTATTTATCCAAGAGAAACAAAAGCAGGAACTTGAGTATTTGTACACCTATGTTAGTAGAAGCACTCTTCACAATAGCCAAAAGGTGGAAGCAACCCAAATGTCTATCAGTTGATGAATGGATAAAGAAAACGAGGTACACACATAAAATGAAATATTATTCAGCTGTTAAAAAGAAGGAAATATGGCACATGCTACAACATGGATGAGTCTTGAAGACATGATGGTAAGTGAAATAAACCAATCACAAAAGGATTGTATGATTCCAATTATATGAGGTACCTAGAGTAGTCAAATTCATAGAGACAGAAAGAGAATGATGGTTTCCAGGGACTTCAGGACAGAGTTTCAGTTGAGGAATATGTAAAAGTTCTGGAGATGAATTATGGTGATGGTTGCACAACAATGTGAATGAACTTAATGCCACAGCACTGTACACATAAAAATAATTAAAGTGGTAAAATTTCTATTATGTATATCTTACCACAATAAAAAAAACTAGTAAAAAACACAATTGGAAACTCCAATAGAATTTTATGAAAGCAATTAATTTAAGAAAAAGAGTTGACATGTTGTAAAATTAGTTTTCACACTAAGGAAAATTCTATCTCATTTGACATTGAATTTAGTTTTGTTATTGAAGTTTTATAGTAGTTTTCCCAATATTTCTTTTTTTAAGTCTATTCCAATCTCTTTTACACTTATATTACTAATATAAATAATATTTTAAAATACAGCTTCTAGTAGTCTATTGGTAGCATAAATAAAAGATTATTCTTGTCTGACTACTCATTAAGTTTTATATTTTAAACATACATCTTGAATTTTCCTGAAGCTTGTTTATTCAAGAAAATTCTCAATGTTATATGGTCATCAATTGAAAACTTTAGTTAAAACAAGAGATCTTAAAAATAATGCACCTATATTTAAACATTTTAATGAAAACATACACATGGGCATTTACTCACCACTCCATTTAGATAAGGCAAAGGCCATATTTCTGAGTGTGGATCTGCCTATTTTAGTTTTGTATAGTCTTTCTTACCTAAATTATAATCCATCACATAATTTTTTTGAGTGTGGTGGTTGAAAATCATCTGGCCATGATGACAAGAATCATTCTAAATTCAGGTTCATTAAGCTCAAGTCAGTCATTTGTGCTGCTCAAGAGTCCTATAACATTGCCTGGTCCAGGCACTTTGCCACTCTCTCAAAAAACTTCTCTCCCTTCCAACATCCAGTATTGCCTTCTCATCCATGCTTCCAAGTGATGACTAAGCTTTCTCTTTCATTGAAAAATAAAGAAGAGAAATGATTTGCATTTCCACTGCCACACCAACCAATTTCTTTCCATAGAACTCTCTTCTTAGTGTGAAAAGTAAATTTTACAAGATGTCAACTCTTTTTCTCAAATTAATTGTTTTCATGAAATTCTATTGACATTTCCAATTGTGTTTTTTATTCTGGTAAAATAGACATAGAAATTTACCTTCATCTTTTTCTCTGTACCTATGGAATGGATGATCTCTCCATTCTGCTAAGACCAAACTTTTCACATGTGCACCAGATCTCTCTTCCTTATACAAGAGCATTCCTTCAGCAACTTTTCCTACTCAAACCTAAATCATTCACTTTTCCTTCCCATTGATTGGATCATCCCTATGAGCATATGAACCATTTGCTATTTCTTTCATCCTACAGCAACCCTCTTTTAGGCTCACATTCTTCTTCAACTACCAGCACCTTTAGTTTTTTTGGTTTCTGTTTAGAGAAAATACACAAAACAAAATAAAACTTGAATGAGTTGCATAAGCCAGTTTCTAATCCAGGGCCACCTGTTGTTCCTGATTTTTATGTCTGATAAATCCCTTTTAATTAACATTAAGCTTTTTTAAATGTAAATGACTATTGAAGAGACAAGGCTAATTTTTCTGCAAAAATATACATCTTTTTACATTTCTAAAGTTTAGTCATGGAAAGATGTGAGCATGCAACTAAGTGACTTCTATGAGCAAGACTTTTTCATTATTTTGTCCCTAAAAAATACATTCTACTTGAAATTTAAAAATTCTTTTGGTAAATGTGGGTCTTATCTTTTTTGTTCTTACAGTCGGTGGGCAACGTCCATGGGGCAGGGGAGAATAATGATAAAATAAAACATTGAAAACTTTTCTAGACATACGTCAATAGATCAACAAAAATCTCTGTTTAGCTGTCTGAATATTTACTCTTTATAAGGTGTGTTTTTCAATTTGCGTGAAATATAAAGAGCTCTTTTTTTTTTTTTTTTCTCCACAGCATGACAGTCAGGGACAATTCTCTTGCTAATTCTGTGGTTTTGACCTCTTAACCTAGTTAGTATACAGGGAATAAGGAATAACAACATGCAGACCTTTGAGAACTGAAGCCCAAAAGACACATCTGGTCATCAGAAGGGAATATAGTATGCCAATAGCAAATAGTCACACTTACATGATGCCATCTGCTTTAGCAGAACTAATGGAGGAATGAAAAGAGATAATTTGAAGTAAATGACATATAAGTGGATTGCTGATCCAAATAGAATGCGGTGAGGGATGCCACTTTCCCATATTTGGTTCAGTTTAATATGTGGGCAGTGACTTTGATAATCTGAGTGGTGTGCACTCTTCAAGTTCAAGAGGATTTCAAGTGATAAACACCTCAGGAGAAATCAAACCTTTGGAAGAAGCAACTATGTCTCTTAGCATGAGCCAAGAAACTTGGGATTTTAGAACAATAAACTTATCTAGATTTTGAATAAGTCAATCATCTAGTCAAGTAATGCTTAGAAAATAATAATTTTTCCAAGATGATGATGTTCATCACCATCAAAAATACTATCCTTTTTCTCTGGAAATGTGTAAAGTTGGCAGAATATTTCTGACATATACAAAAGTTTTGGCAGCAGGGAATTTTTTTTTTTCTGAAAATGGAGTGTTGACCCAGCCCCATTTTCACTCAGTTTAGCTGTTTCAACTTCTTTAAAAGTGAGATAAAATATGTGAAAGTTGAGGTAGGTTAACAGAAACTCCTATGTGACTTAAAAGAGAAACAGATCATTGAGTACCTTGGATGGAAAATAAAGTTTGAAGCATTGCTTTCTTGAACATTCTATTGACGATCTCTCCAGTGAACAATTTTATTTGGGGTTTAAGAAACAAAAGGTCAGCTAAAACTAGCTGGTTCTGCAACAGTAATATTTAGGCCTCAATATTCTTAGAGCTGTAAGAGTCAATGAAAGTGTCAAAGGATTGCACAAATTTTTGAGTCCAGCCAAAGAAGTTTCAAGAGACCCTCTGGCATTGTAACGGTGGTGTTTGACATTAATTTAGCATTGGCTGCAGCTTCTTACATGTATATAATCATATATGTTAACAGCTCACAAGACTTTACTAGAGACCTATTATTAGGGCTGACAATAAGAAGATTGGAAATAATTATTTTTTGCCTTATTGTAGCAATTAACTATTCATTCTCTGTCTTCTTGCTTTATATCATGAAATTGCTTCTGGATATTATTCCATTAATCAATACTGAAATATAATTTTGCAATTAGAGAGCCATGCTAAGTGCATATCCTATGCCGTGATCCATGCACACTTAGCAAAGAGCAAGCCCCCTAACCATTTAATCCCTAAGACATTTGAGCCTCAACTTATTTTTAGGCAGCATACTGATACGTAAACAGCATGGACATTGTCTTAAAGTATAAATAATTTTTTCTTTCTTTTGCATTTCTCTGTAGAACCTGGCATTGCCTGGCCCAGTGTTGGCACATCATTTTGAATATGTGTAGTTTAGTCTTCCTTTGTTTTTTATTTAATATAACTTCATTTAAAAGTGTTATTCATTTGACCTTTGTTATGCTAGTGTGTTGGGGATTATTTTCTCAATACCTATTTTAATAGGGTTTATATTATTATTCACAGATGGAGGAATATCATGTCTTTGAAACAACGTATTACTCAATAGATCTAAAATGCTGTAAAGGCAGTTATGTTTCTCTGATATATATAGATTTAAATTTGGTGAACATGTGTAAAAGCACATGAAACCACTGTAATAACATACAGGCAGATGCTAGAAAATGCTCCCACTTACATTAGAGGACAAGAAGAATTAATTTGTAACATTTTTGAACTTTTAGAATATTTTTGGGAGATAGGTTCCAATTTTGAACTTGTATATATGTGACTTTCAAGGGCAACTTTTTTTTTTTTTTTTTTTTTTTTGTGGTATGCGGGCCTCCCTCTG
>NC_041219.1:18543133-18580317 GCF_002837175.3 Physeter macrocephalus | reverse complement strand
GTGGCCTCTCCCGCTGCGGAGCACAGGCTCCGGACGCGCAGGCTCAGCGGCCATGGCTCACGGGCCCAGCCGCTCCGCGGCATGTGGGATCCTCCCAGGCCGGGGCGCGAACCCGGTTCCCCTGCATCGGCAGGCGGACGCGCAACCACTGCGCCACCAGGAAAGCCCCTCAAGGGCAACTTTTCAAAGTAGTTATTCTGTACTTTTTTTTCTTCTTTTGGTGTATCTGGCAACAATTTTTCCCTAGTTTTTTACAGTTTCTAAAAATATATCTTGAGATTCTCAAAATACATGAAAGCAAATTCCCAGCTAGTTCCTCACTTGAGTATATTTGCAATGGTGGTATGATTCTAAAAATAATATTTATGCTTAATGTATCCTGCTTTGAGATTTGTATAAGAGGTTTTATAGCTTTGTGAGTTGTTAGCATATATGATTATATAAATTTAAGAGCTGCAGCCAATGCTAAGTAAATGTCAGTGTGGTTGTGAGGGAAAAATGTAATCATTTACATCAGCTACCAAGTCTAAACATTGTATAAATATGGTAAAACCTTTTAAGAACTGCTCCTGATAAAGAGGACAGAATTGTGCAGCTATAGATTCTGCAGAGGATGAAATAAAGGACGAAACTAATTTTCCCTGATTTGGGAAGCTTTAGCAATCTCAAGATATCAACTTTAAATGTAGAGAAAATTAAACTCAAATGACACTTGAAAAATAAAGCAATAGTTTTATACACTTAGCAAAGAATAAAGTGTGTCACAGATTCCTTTTTTTTTTTTCCGGTACGCGGGCCTCTCACTGTTGTGGCCTCTCCCATTGCAGAGCACAGGCTCCGGACGCGGAGGCTCAGCGGCCATGGCTCACGGGCCCAGCCGCTCCGCGGGCATCGGCAGCTGGACTCTCAACCACTGCGCCACCAGGGAAGCCCTCACAGATTCTTTTGATGGCACACATTTTCATGTGTAGAACTCTTATGGCCATTTTTCATTCCCTCATTTCTATTCATTACTTTTGATGGTAAGACTTTCCTCTTCAATCTCAAATCTTGATAATAAGGAAGAAGTAGAACTCATTGCCATTCTTAAAAAATAGGGCAACTTAATTATTGTTTAACTTGAAAACTGACCTGTTCATTCTATTCTCCAAGCAAAAAAAAAAAAGATTTATTTTGTTGTTGATGATGATAATTTTTGTTTCATTTTTAACTGTTTACTCTGCAGCATGATTTCTCAAGCATGGGACTATTCATATTTGGAATCAAATAATTATTTATTGTGGCAGGCAGTCTTATGTGTCTTATAGGTTGTTCAACATCATCCCTGATCTTTACTCAGTAGATACCAGTCCCACAGAGTGTGACAATCAAAAAATGTCTCTAGACATTGCCAAATGTCACCCAATAGTCATTGAGAACAAATGATCTTCAGGATAGTTTGGGACTTTGGGGGCTTACAGTACTAGACAGAAATATAAAGGGAATATAAACACAGCATTTTATTTTACAATAGAAAACATAACCCTAAAAGTAAGAAAATCAGTGTAGCAGTTGTCATATATATACAATATCCATGTGTTCCAAACATGTAATTGTCACAGATAACTTACTAAGCAGAGAAGTACTTGTCAGGACAATGAGACATTTGAAATCTAGATTCTCCTAGCATGGCAAATATGTTAGGCTTTGCTTCTTTTTACCTCAGGAGAGAGTGAAAGAGTACTGGGGTAATTTATGAATTTTTGGTCCATTTATGGTTTGCTGTTGCCTCACCATAGCTACTTAATACTCTATTTTCATAATATATGTGCAGTGTAGTATAGTATTTTAGAAGTCTATTGATACAGA
Source organism: Physeter macrocephalus (assembly GCF_002837175.3). Taxonomy (NCBI): domain Eukaryota; kingdom Metazoa; phylum Chordata; class Mammalia; order Artiodactyla; family Physeteridae; genus Physeter; species Physeter macrocephalus. Next base: position 18,578,469 of record NC_041219.1, on the reverse strand, counting down.
AACATCAGGAAATGAACTCACCTTTGCATCTCAAACTCAATTATTAGCTTTCAGGTATTCTATTATGTAAAACAGTTTATACTGTATGCTAATATTGTTAAAAATATTAAACAGTGTAAAAAACCTACATTTCTATGTTGACAATTACAGAGCATTAGTTGATTTTATCTGTTGAAAGACATGAATTAATAAAACCATGTTTCCATGACAACAATGAATCACCTTTGCCCTAATAGCTGCAGTTTTAATTATAGCTTATATTCTCCTAGTAATAACTCTTCACTGTTTCCTCACTACTTTCTATACTGAATGTTTTCTCTTGGTGCCTTAGCCATTAAAGATCCAGTTTACAAAGGCTAAATGTCAAGTTAAACACGTTAAAGCTGGATTTATCTCTTGGATACTACACCTTGACAATTAACACTAGAAAGAGTGACATTAAATTAAAGCACATGGATAGTTTCTAATGTAGAGTTCTCTATGTGTATAGCATTATTATTGAGATTTCAACATTTATTTGTTGCTTCCACTGAGCAGTGATAAAAGAAAAATTAAGTACATTATAATATGATTTTAATAGTGTATATTTCAGACTATCAAGAAAATCTTTACAACAATATTTAGAGAAACTTTTGTTTTAAGTTAAAAAAAACTATATTTGGGTAGAATGTGTCTTTTGGATGACCCGTTTGGACAAAGAATGTCACTGCCATAGCAGTAAACAAAGGCTGTTGCAGCCATCAAGCCATCAGCCACGGCAGCCATGCTACCCCTCACCCCCTACCCCATGAGGGGATTCAGGATAGAGAAAGCAGGATAGTGGTCCTACATAGTTAAGGTATATATCAAAGAAATGATTTCAATGATATATCCTGACTCCTCCCTTACATCTTTGGAACAGTCCCTCAGAGCTATCTGATTGGCTGTCTCTTGGGCTTAAGTCCTCAGTATGTCTGCTAAATAAAATAAAACTCTCAACTCTTAGGTTGTGCATTATTTTTCAATTGACACTCCCTAGTCTGTGTCTTTATTATTTTGTTATTAGGCCTCCTCTGCTTTCTCACGTGTCACCCTGTCATCCAGGATTTCTCTGCTGTGTTCCAGGTATTATGTTGCTCTTCCAATGTCAAGAGTTTGAACCTGTGAGCACTATCTAGGCTTGAATTCATTTCCCCTGCCTCCAGTGCTTCATTATCAGTGTGCCTATACCAGGTTCAAGATTCAACAATAGTTAAGTCCCAAGTATTCTTGGGCGCTTTCACAGATCATCTTACCTCATCCTATCAGCCTCTAAGCTACTTAGTGCCACTTTCAATTTGAGGATGATGAAGCTGAGGCTTTGAGTGTTTTGACTCACCAGGCCATGGGCACACAGCTTTTTCCTCTGAGCCTTTCGGAGTTTGACTCACCCATCTGATAAATTCATCTCTACTACGTGGCCACTAAAGACCACCATGCCCCTTTTAGTAGAAATATTTTTCATGGTGGAGGGGTGGTGGTGGGATGAATTGGGAGATTGGGATTGACATATATACACTAATATGTATAAAAGGGATAACTAATAAGAACCTGCTGTATAAAAAAGTAAATAAAATAAAATTTAAAAAAAAAATTTTTCAGAGAATCTTTTTTTTTTTGCCGTATGCGGGCCTCTTACTGTTGTGGCCTCTCCCGTTGCGGAGCACAGGCTCCGGACGCGCAGGCTCAGCGGCCCAGCCGCTCCGCGGCATGTGGGGTCTTCCCGGACCGGGGCACGAACTCGCGTCCCCTGCATCGGCAGGCGGACTCTCAACCACTGCGCCACCAGGGAAGCCCCAGAGAATCTTTTAAAATAATGTGACTTAGATTTTGTTTAACCAAAAAGGAAAATAATGGTGCTAATCTCAGATCAGGTGAGAAGGACTCTGTGGCTCTGAGAAGCAAAGAAAAGATATTCTAAATCACAAATCACAAGTCTTCTCTGGGTTTTGAAAAAAGCTGTATTCATATGTTGTGATGCTAATGGCAGTTTAACTCATAGAGATGGTTGCAATGTTTTAAACCAAAGTTTATGGAAATACAATTAGAATGGTATGCTCTAAAGAAAAGCACTTGCAATTTTTGAATCCTTGATAAGTCAGATTAGCTGTGAACTATGTATGAGGCATATTTAATAATTAACGGCCCATTTTGTCCTTGGCTTTTCTTCTGGAGAACTCAGCCCTTGGAGGTACATTATAAAGTATGAATAGATATTAAAAATGTAATTTTAAAGTAGAAATGAAGTGAGGCCTCTGCCTAGAACGTGACTTGTCTAGGTTTATTATTCAGATAGTTAAAAAGCATTTTATTGAGAATACAAAAGATAAAACCCCTGATTTTTAAGTCTGTCTCTTAGAAATGAATAAAGTATTAATGTCCCTACAAAAGGATAATGGTGGAAATGTTTATCGTATACATTATTAATTTTATGAAATCAATGTAGTTATTTTGGGGAATTATAGATTTTTATAGAATATCCCTTACTAGATTTACAAAATTTATGAAGTCACAGTACACATTATGGAATTAGGAGGCTTGTTCAAAAATAAATTCTGTTCCTCTTCAGGAAATGAAGGCCCAAGTCATAAGGATAAAGAGTAAAAATTCTGTTATTCAAGGGCATAATAACTATCATGTCAATTATAACTATTTGTGGGTAAGAAAAATTTAAAGACATCTGCATGGTCTTTAAAATTGTTTTTGTCGACATATATTACTGACCTTAAGCACAGATTGCTGAAATGAACATCAGAACATTTGTTAAGGGTGGTAAATATTATAAACTGATGTAAGAAAAAAAAATTAAGTATATTAGAATAAATTATATTAGACAAGTTTGCTAATTACCATAATTTTCAGGTAAGCTACTACAAGTCACAATCTCTCAGAAGGTGTTAGAGAAGTGTAAAATAGGAATAGCAAATTGCACTTTACAAACTTAGTATATGGAAAAATTCTACAATGGCCTTAATAGTATAGGCCATAAGAAAGCAGCCTAAAAAGTTAAACACAAGTCCAGTGAATTCTATTCTGGGGAGGTTTGAACATTAGGTACAAAAATTTATCAAAAAATTCAAAAACTTCTGCATAGTGACATGATTTTCTAAGTACCAGCCAAACTATTGGCAGTTGTTTTTCTCAAACTGAAAATTGCTTTTGTGCCATCAGAACAAAATCAGATGCTATAAAACTCAATTTCCCATAATAGTGCATTGAAAGAAATGCAGAAGTGGGCATATACAAGCATAATGGTATGAAGTAGATAGCCTTTACCCAGAGTTAGAAAACCCATAGTGTGTGAGTGTGTATGTGTCTCTCTGTGTGTGCGTGTGCTAATAAGCAGACGTATAGGCATTTTCAGTGCTACTGAAAGAAGTTTATATTCCAATATTATATGAATGCATAGATCAATTACAGAGAAAGTTAATCAAGGATCTTTTATAAAACAAATTTGGAGGACTGATGTAATAGCAAAACAATAATTTGCAATTGATATTAGAATCATGCTATAATTTTCTCCCCCTGCACCTCCCTGCCCTTCTAGATGCAGCCAACCAGTGATCTGCTTTCTCTCACTAACAGATTAGTTTGCATTTTCTGGAATTTGATAGAAATGTAATCATATCACATATAGTCTTTTTAAAGAATTCTTTTGGTATAGGCTAGAGTGGGATGTAGACAATGTGGACATAGGTTTGTGCATGATGGCAAGATAGATTGCAAAAAAGAAAATCTGATGGAGAACAAGACAATGATATGAAGATATTACCTGGATAAAAATTTCCACAACTCTTTGTAAAGGAGCAATTAGAATTTAATATCAGAACAACATTGTGTATTACTTTTAGCTTGTTTATAAATATTCATACTTCCTTTAGTTATATATTTAAATACATGTATTTTTGTTTTTATAGTGTAGGTTCAGAGGTCCTTCTATTAGTTTGGTAGAGCTAGCATAACAAAATACCACAGACTGAGTGACTTAAACAAGAAAAATTTATTTTCTGATGGTTCTGGATGCTAGAAGTCTGAGATCAAAATGTCAGCAGGTTTGGTATCCTCAGGCCTCTCTCCTTGGCTTGCAGACGGCTGCTTTCTCTCTGTGTCCTCACTCTGTATCTGTAATCTATTCTCTGCTTTAAGGACACAAGTCATATTGAATTAGTGCCCACCCATATGTTCAAATATAGTCACATTCTGAAGTACTGGGAGTTAGGACTTCAACATATAAATTTTAGATCATTAAAATCCTCAATTATCTTTTTCTTAACCTTTCCAAAATGCTAAATTAAAGGAACCTAAACCTAGATCACAACTGACAAATTCAACTGAAAATCTTCTGAGCTTTTAGAAGGATGCTGCTAAGACTTGGATGTGATGATTATTACAATGAATGCTTTCTGCTACAGGAAGTACTTGTAAACTATAAAATGATATGTGTCATTTTCATTTAACCCACAATTAGATTCTTCTGTGTAGTAGTGACTGCTATATACAATGTATCGCTTTGTTTCATCTTTGTTCTGGGAAGTATGTTTGTAAATGGTTCATATAGAGAATATAGCTTTATTACTAATTTTGTAAACTATCACTATTATATCTCTAAATAATTTATCACTGTATTTTCAGGTAATGTCATTTTTCTAACTTTTTATTTCCTTTGATAACCATAAATACTAACTCTTCTCTCATTTGGGGGGTAGCTTTAAAAAAATTCACCAGAATTAAAATTTTTTAATGTGTCAAGTTTTTACATTTCAAATTTTAAGACATTAAGTCTGAAAACTATGATCTTTCTTCAAAAGATATAGTTGGTTGTCTTTTTGAGATAATACAATTTGTTTTAAAAAAAGGAGATACTTTAAGTTGTTTAATATCTGTCTGTGATTTTATAACACCAAAAATGATCTAAGATTGTGATCATAGTCTTTTATAATGAATGCCAAATATTTTTTATTTTCTATAAATACAGGATTGTAAGTGGGTAAATAAAGCACTTTCCTCTTATGCATTGCATCAGATATTTTACATGTTTAATGAGATACATGGTGCATTTACTTAAATCAACCATTATTTATTCTAGGCATTGTGCTTTATAATCTCTAATGTTTGTATATTATATATATAATATACATATATATCCAAATAATAAACTAAGAATTTCCAGCAAATTTAAGCATACATGGTTTCAGAAGTCCAATTCTTAAAACTTACATTGTTTGCTTTAAGTTTAATTAATAGTTGATCTTACTGTTTTAGACACTGTGAAAAGAATGGTTACTATTTATTATGAAACCGATAAAACAAAAGCAATCACTTAGTATAGTATACATTACTAAATTTAATCTGTAAAACTTCAGACACTTGTGTATAGTAGTGAAATGATATGTGCCTAACAGCCACATGAATAACAACTGCATATTGCACAGATAGTGCAATCACTTTGTGATAGATTTTGTTATGGGATGAATTGTGTCCCCCCAAATTAATGTGATTAATATGTTGAAGCCTCAACCCCCAGTACCTCAGAATGTGACTGTATCTGGATCATATTTTTAGTGAAAAAAATTAAAGTGTTAATAGCAGCTTTCTATAGCAGTGGATATATGTGCAAATTGATTTGGCTTAATCCAGCAAACAAGCAAATCACCTGTGTCCTTTGAACACACACACACACACACACACACACACACACACACACACACACATATATATCTATTAGGTTCCCATTATCCCATTATGCTAAGCCTTTCAGCTGATTTCTTCATCTCTCTGATGGCTGATTTTGAGAGCTTATAGGGGAAATCTAATTAGAGAGAATGTGTGAAGAGAAATGTACAAACCAGGCTTTCCTTGCTAAAGCTAAGAGGACTATACTTTGCTAGTGAACAATGTGGGATGGAGAGCCTGCTGTTGCCGACCCTTCACCTCTCTGACTCTGGTGGTCCTGAACCTTTCTTTGAGCATTGAACCACTCTGTTCTGATGGTGATTTCAGGGCTGCCTATCTGCTCTCAGCATCTGCAGGCAGTCTGCACACAGGAGAGTTTGCTTGCGCATAAGCCACTACACCTTTCAAAGTGAGCACAGGCGTCCTACACCACCCGACCTTCTGTTTGTTCTGGGTGAATCTTTTCATCCATTTCTTACATGACTTGGTCACTTATACACAGTAATAAATGATAGGAAAAAAACTAGAATTGCTTCTGGGCCACATCCTAGGCTTGAAATGTGTGTGATTTTTACACGATAGTTTATGATAGATGATTGATTTTAAAATACCTGTCTCACTTATACTTTGATATGAAGACTGACAATTTCATTTTCAAATCTTCTGTATGGCAAAATTAAAAATTGATTTTAAAATTAACATATGCTTTCCTATAAAGATCTGATATGTGTGTTTAGATTACTTCCAGGATGCTAGAGACTCAGAACAATCCTTTAGCAAAGTGTTACAAAATGCACGTATACATTCCATACTTTCTGACACCTAGGAGTTAACATATACTTGTCAAGTCAAACCATGACTTCAATTTGAGACTTCGAATTGTCTTTGTAATTTATCTTGTTGATGTTAATTCACATAGAATGATATGGGTAGATTAGTCTTTGGAAAGTTATAGAAAGGACTTGGGTGTTTTTATATACTTTGTATGTAAAAAATACATTATGACATTATTAAGTATTGCTTTTATTCTTTCAAGCATTCTAAGGCTGGGTTTCTTAACAGCAATACCTTTGTTATTCTGGGCTGGGTAGTATTTGCCAGTGGAAGGTGTTCTGTGCCTTGTAGGATGATCAGCAGCAATCTTATACTGTATTCACTAGATGCCAGTAGGACAGCCTCCCCCGCACCCCACCCCCCCAGGCACATACGCACTGTGTGGTAACAACCAAAAGTGTCTCCAGCCATGCCAGTGGCCTCTGGGGAGAAAGACCACGTGCAGTTAAGAATGATGGCTCTAAGGAATTTACTGAAACATCATAGCATATTAGATAACAGGAGTTTTTAGTCTGTATACCAGAATATAATCTCAACTTTGCTACTTACTAGCTTTGACTTTTAGTGTGTCACTTTATTCTTTGGGATTTTATTTTCTCATTTAAAATTTGAGGGCTACCTTCATCCACTGCTTAGAAAATTTAGAATCAAATGCTAACTCCTTAACATGGTTTTGAAGGAAAACACAATCTATGATTAGGGAAAATAACCCAAGGAAACTAATTTAATTTGGTTGGTCAGAAAGAAACCTCTCAAAGGTGACATGTAAAAAGAAACATGAAAGAATAAAAATGCAAGTCTTGGGATTAAGAGGATGAAGAGTGGTCTGTGGAGAAAAAAAAAGCAAGTACAAAGACCTCAAGGTCTTTGTCTAAAAGTACATGTGATTTTTCTCCTATTCTATAGAGATTTTGTCTGTTTGTTGAAGGAGATCAGAGTGTCACACTAAAATTTGCTACTTTGGCATATGAATTACTTTGAGCTGATGGAAGTTGAGACACAGGAAGAGCTCTATGCCCTCCCCTCATCTACCTAAACAGGACATCTACCTAAACGGGCCCCTTGTGAAGATGTCCTCCACTCTCCTATAACAGGAAGAGGGGAACAGCTCTTATCACCAGAGAGGGGGGCAGCACGGAGATGACTCTGCATGAAGTAACCATACCAAATAACCCTTATTTACCATTAGTTTCCCTCATATATTTACCTTTCCACAATTTACTACCCTGATAAACCCAAACCACCTTTCCTTTTTCTAGTCGCTTGTCCACAATTTATCATTCTTTGTTAAAAAGATATATAAGCTCTCCTGTCTGACCACTTCTTTGAGTTTTTCACTTTTGTGAAGCCTCTGTACACATAAAAATATATTAACATTAAGTAAAATTGTCATTCTTTTCTCCTGTCATTCTGTCTTTCATCAATATGAGTCAAAGGCCCCATTTATAGAACCTAACAGAGTAGAAGAAAAGCTTTTCCTTTTCTTCTACTCTGATATGTCTACTTACCACCAGAAATTCTGGCATATATTAGGGTCTCACTAATTACGTGTTGAATAGATAAGTGTATGAGAATAATATTGACATTTATTTCTAGGCCTGATGTCAAAGGAGGCACTGCATGGGAAAGAACTACAAGAATTGTATAGTGTCACACATAGCTAATGGTTATTATTACCATTTTTGTTTTCACAGTTTATTATATTGATATTACACAAGCCAGTATAATACATTTAGTGAAGAAACTTTTACTTCATTAAGTGTGGATTGGCATAATTTTGAATTTAGGGTTACAGATAGAATCTTACCCTTCTATGTAATGGTTCCAGCCACATTCCTGTTATATTTCATTCTTGGTTTCTAAATGAATAACTCATCAAAGTTTATGCTTAAGGATGTGATTCCCATATTCTAGAATAGGCATGTTATAGTTGCTGTAATTTTAAAAACTGTAAGCATACTGTACTCTGTAAAAAACACAAACTTAGTCAGGACCCAATTTTGGTTCTTAAATAGCATGTTTTGTTCAAGAATTCCAGACTTTTCAAAAACATTACTTTTATTTAACATATTTAGAGAATTAACTCTTATGGGCTGTGTGGCATTTACCACCTTATTGATGCTACTGAGCTATAAATATAACTCTATGAAAATTTCATTTTTCATATTAAGTTGGCTTTGATCATCCCTTTGATGTCTCATTGAAGTGTTATTTTTGCCCTAAACTCCTGATTTTGTCTCCATGTTTTCTCCTTGAGTTTACTATTCCTTATGAACCTTTTCAGCTGCTAATTATTTTATATAAGTGTTGAAATTAAAGATATGCAGCTTATAAATCTTAATAATTAATTCACCTAAGGCTGTTTCTCTGTATGGCGTGATAAAACCATTGCGTGATATTTCCAAGTATAATGTTATGAATGGGAAGATAAAACATATTGTTTACACATTCAGAGACAAGAAAGAATTATAATTTCAGGCACAGTGGTTATCTGAGAGTTATGCTGTATGGACACTGGCAAACTGAGGCTAATCTATTCCTGAATCTAGATACTGATATTCTATTTTATCTGTATCTAGAAGTAAGTAAGAGAATGGACCCTAACTACAGCATTAAGACTCCAGAGACAGTTAAGGTAAATTAAATAGCATGCTTCCCAAACAAATACATTTGTTTGATAATATACCTATATATCCTGGGCCCAAGTGGAAATTTCATAAATAAACATATTTTATTAGTCACAAATTAAATATAAGGGGAAGTTAAGAATTATTTATCTCTATGGCCAAATAAACAAAAATACTGAGTCAGGATAAGATGGTTTCCGATTTCTGATGCTTCATCTTTTTAATCATTGTTATTGGAAGTACCTGATCTTAATCAAGTTATAGGATTTACAGTTGAGTTCTGTAAAATAAAAGGAGATTGCTATGGTATTACTAAGCTTTACTATATCTTCCTAAAGTCTATATTTACATGAGAAGAAAAAAATCATGAGATCTAGTTTGTTTCCATAGTCAAAGATTTCCTAATTTCTTTGCCTAAAATTATCTTCAATTCACATCTTTTTCACTTTTACACGGAAGAGTCTTATCATATCATGATAACTTTTTTTTTTTTTTTTTTTTTTTTTTTTTTTTTTTGCGGTACGCGGGCCTCTCACTGTTGTGACCTCTCCCGTTGCGGAGCACAGGCTCAGCGGCCATGGCTCACGGGCCTAGCCACTCCGCGGCATGTGGGATCTACCCAGACCGGGACACGAACCCGTGTCCCCTGCATCAGCAGGCGGACTCTCAACCACTGCTCCACCAGGGAAGCCCGATACCTATTTTTTGGTGTCTGTGGTAGGCAGAATTCTAAGGTGACCCAAGTTTCCTGCCCCTTTGTGTAGTCACCTTTCCTTGAATTTGTGCAGAATGACAAATCACTTTGTGATTATGTTTGGTCGTATGAAATTTTGCAGATGTAACTTAGGTTCCTAATCAGTTGACTTTGTGTTAATCAAGAGGGAGATTATCCTGGGTAACCTGGTCTACTCAACTCAGGTCTTAGAAGTGATCAGAGAGATCTGAAGTGAGATTCTCCTACTGGCCTTACAGGAGCAAACTGCCATATTGTGGAGAAGGCTATGTGGCTAGAACCTGAGAATGTCCTCTAGTTGACATCTAGCAAGAAAACAGAGACCTCAGTCTTACAACCACAAGGAACTAAATTCTGGCAATAACCAATGACCTTGGAAATGGACACTGAGCTCCAGATGAAAATATACCTAGAATGACACCTTGAAAAAAGAACCCAGTTACAACATATCTGGACTTCTGATCCATAGAAAAATATGATAATAAGTGGGTGCTGTTTTAAACCCTACTTTGGAGTAACTTGTCTAAAGTCACTAGGTTTGAGGTAGCTTGTTACACAGCAATGGAAGATAAATATTGTATCTTTTCTCTAATAATTCCCATTTCTAAAGAGTAACAGAAACTCAATGAAATTTGTCACTTCAAGGAATCATCCCTGTCATTTCCCAGTTTTATTTTCAATCTTGAACTTGTGTTTAAATGTAGTAAAGGAGAGAATAAAAGGCCTAGATCTATCCTGTTTAGAAGTATGCAACATCCTAGAAATTTAAAAGGGGTCTTAACTTATATTGGGTCAGACGCTCACTTTACAAGGGAAAAACTGAAGGACCTGAATTTATTTTTTAATCAATACTTCAAAAATTGGGGTAAAAATATAAAGTAAGATTTAAAAAATTAGTGCAGCTAACCAAGTAATTAAATTATTTTCAAACACATTTGAATTCTATTATGATTTACCTATGGGTGGATTATTCAGATCCATTTGTTTCTTATCCTTGTACTACTTTTTTCTTCTTTCTTCCTGATTTCTGATTATATCATTGCCTATGAGCAGAAGTGAGCAGTGCCAGAGAAATTCTCTGTGAATATCTTTTAAAATTTATTAGCATCAGTGATCAAAGATTTAGTGAAGGACAAGGATGAATTTAATGTTTAAAAATTAAGTTATAGTACTTTGGGTAATATTGCACATAAAAACAAAAATCATAAAAATTTTAACTTTGAAACATGGTACTGCAAATCCTTTTTATAAAAACTGCAAAATGAGAATTTTTAGCTAATGAGTGAGACTTGGCAGGACATAAATGGAAATATGTTTCATCGGCCAACATGTTCTGGAGGCATATGAGTGTTTAAATAGATGACGCTCAAAAGAATATTTTTGGCATCAAAGTGCCTCTAAACATTTTGATCAGGAATTTGATTGCCATATGTCCGTATCCTCCAACTTAAATGATGAACATACTTAAGGTCTCTTGGGATTTTTTAGTTCCTGGCAGTACTGACTCTTTAACCATTAAGAATTTTGTCTTGCAAAATGCATTCTTTTCCTTTCTTTCATAATTTTCCTTGTACATTGATCATTTCAGTGTAGGCTGTCTGGATTTCAAGTTGAAGCAGTGATTTTTGAAGCTCAGTATTGAGAGAAGCAGCCATGTTTAGGGTTTGCTTTTGAACAGTGCTTATGAATTCCACTGTCATGACACTTAACCATTAAAGCTTCCATATACAGATTCACCTTTAGTCTTAGATGTTCAATTTTTAAAAATATTTATTTATTTATTTGGTTGCACTGGGTCTTAGTTTTGGCAGGTGGGCTCCTTAGTTGCGGCAGGCGGGCTCCTTAGTTGTGGCATGCAAACTCTTAGTTGCAGCATGCATGTGGGATCTAGTTCCCTGACCAGGGATGGAACCCAGGCCCCCTGCATTGGGAGCTTGGAATTTTAACCAGTGCACCACCAGGGAAGTCCCAGATGTTCATTTTTTATCTAAACTCCTAGACTATAAGTGTCTAAAATGTATAATATGTCATTTTCATCTTTGTTTCCCCACAGAAACTTTCAAAAGGAAGGTATTAGAAAATATTTGCAAATACATTACTGAATACCATATTCAGTAAATGCTAGATATTTCATTTGTTTCAATAAATCACATTATTTTAATAAAACATGCAAATGTTACCAAAGGTAGAGATCTGAGTTTGGGGGGAAGATAATTGGACCTGAAACTTTTCTGATGCATTAGAAATCCTCAAATTACTTAAAATGTATGAGGAAGGAAACATTTTGTTAATATTTTTCCAATTCACCTCACCATTTTCTTCCATTTTTTTCGGATACCATGAATATATTTAACATTTGTGTGTACGCACAAGCAATCCTGCAGTATGGAAGTTAGGAGTAGCCATTTTTTTCAAGTAACTTTCTAGAGCTGACAGTTCTAGATATGCATTGTAGGCAACTGATGGTTGCATGTTTTTTAAATTAATACTTTATTTTTTTTTAGAGAAGTTTAGGTTTACAGAAAAAATGAAAGTACAGAGAAAAATGGTTACATTTTAGTTATAAATGCTTATTTCAATTAGTAGGTCTTGTGCACCACATTTTTGCAATTCCTATCCTCCATTTCATTTTATCTTTTAAATCAAAATTTTTGCTTCTCCTTATTTTTTTAATGTTCACTCTTTGAATACTGGAGTTTATAATGTGAATGTCTTGTTAAGGAACCCCAAGAATCACAAAATAAAAAGCATCAAAATGAAATATAATTGATTGACTTATATTATAGGCAAGGTTGGCATGCCTCCTAGGCAGCAATAGAAAGGGTTCAATCAGGAGCTCAAGTGCCATAATTGAAAATAAAGGTTTTTACATTTACTACCTCACCTACTGAAAAGGGGGAATTTCTCTTCCTGCATTAGATAGCTTGAGGCCTCAATCTCATATCTGATGGTGTCTGGGCCCATTTAAGTTATATATCAAGTTAAATAGCTCCCTGGCTGGCAGACATTTATGAGTAGAATTTGAATGATTTCAATCTTTCAATTTAATAAAGGAGATAGTGTAACTTAATAGTTTCTGTGTATTCAAAGAACTTCACAGAGTTCAGCGACAACTGAATACAAAGCACTTAGAAGACAAGAAGAATGTCTGGTTGAATCGGAGAAGCATTAAGTTGTCTGTTCACAGTCTGTGCACCACATCCTGATAATGGTGCACAAAATGACCTCGTTTCTCCCTGTGGCAAATTGCCATGCTTGACATCTGTGGAAATTGTCACACATCTGAATCCCTGAGACACTGTTCTGCAACTTCCATCCCTCCGCAGGACCTCTTTCTCCTAACTCAAGTGCAGAGAGTGCAGCATAAAGAAACAGTAACATTGGTAGTGTGGTCTGACTGCACAAGACACCACTCAGCATGAAAATATTGATAGCATTTGGAAAACAGAATAACTCTATTATCAAAGTGAAGACAATGTACTTGCAGCAGTTATCTATTTATACTCAAAGATGAATATGGAAATCTAGAGTTTTTACTGCTTCTGTAGGTGATATTCTAGCCAAGTTGTGAGTGCAATCCTCTTTATGACACGATGTTAATTAAGCCAACTATTCTCTCGATAAGAATGTCTGCAGGTTATATCCTACAACCATCCATCCTGCAATTCATCCATCCAAGCATCTATCTATCTATCTGTCTGTCTGTCTGTCTGTCTGTCTATCTATCTATCTATCTATCTATCTATCTACCTACCTACCTACCTACCTATATCTTATCAGTCATCTATTTACGTAAATCTATTTTCCTTAGAAGTACCTCCTGTAAAACCTTTCAGTGTTTCTTCATTTGCCTCTACTAGCTACCAATTTATCGTTAAAGGTTTTTTAATGTTTTCCTGCATAGTACTAAAAGAAATGCCACTTCTTTCAAGAAAAGACTTACCATTTTCTCAAGTCTTATTTCATCTCCATACTTCTCTATGGCTCCTCCATTATATCACATACTAGACTATCTGTCTAGTGGTTTTGCCTAATTTCCTGACTTCCTAAATAGATTTAAGATTCTTCACATCAGAGACCATGTTTTTATTTTTATTTATTTATTTATTTATTTTTAACATCTTTATTGGAGTACCATTGCTTTACAATGGTGTGTTAGTTTCTGCTTTACAACAAAGTGAATCAGTTATACATATTGCCGCTCTCTCACTTCGTCACAGCTTACCCTTCCTCCTCCCCATATCCTCAAGTCCATGCAGAGACCATATTTTATTTGTTTTTTTATCCTTCATTTATCCTCACCTAGTGCCTTGTGAATAGTCAGAGCTAAATAAATATATATTGTGTTCGTGATAAAGAGTATCATTTACATTATTATGCTAACTTACTTTAGAATATAAATATTTTTGTGCATCTATTATAACTCATAGTTGTGAATAAGACTAATAATCATGAGTTCCTACTACATCAGGCTCTGTGCAGCATACTTCATACACATTGTTGCATTGGTTTCTGAGCTGGGAGATTCAAAAGCATAAAGAAGCTGAGGGTTATGGAGGTTAAGAGACTTGTCCAGATTCAGGGTGTGGTACAAATAGGATTTAATTCCTGAGCTTTAAATCTCCCCATATAGGGTTTGTAACTATTGTACTATACTTTGTTGTAACTGCTTGAGTTGGGCATATGAGATAGTCATTAATGTTCATCATTCTAGCCATCTTCCTTGTGGACACATGATCCAATTGAATTTTCCCACCTCACTTGATTTTAGCATGGCTATGTGATTTCCTATGCCATAAAACATAAGCAGAAGCTATGGTGCCCTTTCTTACAGAAGACTTGAGGGCCAGTTTGTGATCTGTCATGTTCTCTTACCATTGCTGATGTGATTTTGGAAAAATTTCATCAGTCTGAGCCTTTGAGTGACTACAATAAGCATAGCCCTAATGCTGGTCTATGTTGTGCCTATACCATGAATGAGGAAAAAAAAATTATTGTAAGTCACGGACATAATGGGGTTGTTTATTACTGCAAATTAACCAAGTCCATCCTGATATAACAAGAAACTCTTCTTCTTGTAAAATATCTTTTTCCATGCCTTTTTCTTCAGTTACCTGTTTCTTGTTTGAACAGCAATCTGTTTATGGACAGATACATGATTACAATGTTTTATTCACTGATATGCCACAATAGTTGGAAGGCCAATTCTTATGGAGAATTGAGAGGCTTGAGGACTCATTTACCAGAATCATCTGGGAGCTTTTAAAAAAATACAGAGTCTGCAATCCACCCTAAATCTACCAGCTCAAAATCTCTGAGAGTAGGCCACTGAATCTTGATATTCACCGATACCTTAAAGGAGTGTTACGTACAGTAAAGTTTGAGAATTAATGCCATTGATAGTAGAAGGCAACATTTATTTCCATAGCTAAGTCCTGGGCTCAGTTTCCTTCTTGAGGCATGGCAGGAGTTATCCCGAGGCTTTGCCTTAATATCTTTTTGGTAAATGGCAACCACAAGCAACAACAAAAAATGAACTTGCAATGCAAATTAGAAGTTTAAGAACATTTCAGTGTTTTCAAGGTAAAGTGAGCAGGATGTAATGAAAAAGCATATTTAGAGAAATGAAATTGAGATTAACAGTGTAATTACTTTCAGATCATGTTCCTTGAGCAAGAATCCAAGTAATATGCTTTTATTATGGAAAATATATGGATACAAACTACAGATAAGAAAAATATGAAAGAAATAAAAGTAAGCTATAATGTGGTATGTCTTTCCAGACTTCTTTTTTTCTTCTTTTGCTATGATATCTCTACTGGATATATAATAACACCCATATAGCATAAGTGATATCACACATTATAATACTTTTAGTAACTATTCTGTGGGATATTGTTTCCTTTTATTATTTTATTGCTTTTAATAATATTGTCATGCTTATGATAGTGAATACTGTTTAATGTTGTTTATAATATATTCAAGTTTTATAATCTGCTATTACCCTCCATAATTTCTCAGTTTGAAGGCACCTGGAAGATATGACTTTGAAGGCAGCTCTGCTACTAATACATGTGACCGTAACTGAGTTACTTAAATCCTCTGAGCAATCTGTATATTCCTGGTACCATACAACCCTTACTTGTCCTCTTCAGTCTTTGCCACACCCCTCTAAAATAAGTATCTTTATCTCTTTTCATAGAGGAGGACAGAGTACTCTAGAGACGTCATGGAGCCAGTAATTAAAGTTGTGTTGTCTACTTCTAATGCCTCCACACTTCTTCCCACAGCTTCAGCATGAGGCTAGTTTTCTTGATTGTCTTTTTTTTTTTCTTTTTAATGAACTCTGCCTTCAAACATGAGAAACACGTCATTGTAAAAGTTAAGAATGTCTTGTTTCCTCTTTGGATGGTATAATCAAAAGGGTACTGTCTTTGGAACAAAAAACTCCCAGGATTCAAATATTCCCCTCTAGCACTTGCTAAGCTCTGTGGCCATAGTCAAGTCCCTTTTCCTGTACAAAGGAATGTACAGAATGTAGATTGTCAGAATGTAGCTTGGTTGAAAGATTGGCTTGATTATAAATAAGGAGCATGCTCTTTGCATTAAATGGTGTATGGCTAAGCAGGCTGGATTCATTTGACTTCCCAGACAGCCAGAGTTGGATTCAGAAGCAGCTAATTGCCTTGGGGACCTTCCTTTGGCATCTTGCCCAATGTACTCTTCGTGGGAGGAGCAGCTTCACACACAGTGCTTCGAAGCATCTGGGTTGCTGCTGTTCTGAATGCTACTGCTGACAGATTTACCATCTGCCTTTGAGAAAGACAGCAGTCTGGGGAACTTTGATACTAAGCATTCACATGATAGCCTTTGACAGTCAAAAGCCCTCATTAAGTAAGATACCAAAATATGTCCCATCTAAACTAAAGAAACAATAAAACACCAGCTTTATTTTGGTTTTCATTCTTTACAAATGTAACATGGAAATTCATTGATGGCAGCGCATTTATTGAACATTAACTTTGTTCCTATGCTCAGTGCTTTACATTTTCATGTTTAATTTACATAACCACAAACTTGGGTAGGTAAACTTTTTATCTTTGTTTTGAAAATAAGGAAACTAATACTTAGAGAATAAAAATTTTGTTCAGGCTTACTTTAGATAGTGTCAGAGCAGGAATTTGAATCCAGGTAGTCAAAGTCGGTTTACCATAAGCTTCATCTCTGCATATACTACATTTTCAACCATTTTCTCCTGGAAGTTGATGTTCTGGATTACCTTAGCATAGGTTGATTATTTAATTAATGATGCAGTTGCATAGTGTATTTCTATTACAGTAGATTATACAGTCAGGATAGATTACTCAGAATGTGGTTATATTGAGATCAAGGTTGCATCTGATCTTTTCTTGACCCATTAGCTTCTCCAGAAGAAAATGTTATTCAGTGAGAGATGGTATCCCTGATCCTTAAAGATGCATGTCACACTACCAAACGTAGGGTGGATAGCTAGTGGGAAGCAGCCGCATAGCACAGGGAGATCAGCTCGGTGCTTTGTGACCACCTAGAGGGGTGGGATAGGGAGGGTGGGAGGGAGGGAGACGCAAGAGGGAAGAGATATGGGAACATACGTATATGTATAACTGATTCACTTTGTTGTGAAGCAGAAACTACCACACCATTGTAAAGCAATTATGCTCCAATAAAGATGTTAAAAAAAAAAAAGATGCATGTCAAAGGTCAGACCAGTTTGACAAAAGTGCACTTCGCCTTTAAAACAACCAGAGTACTTGTCACAGTGATGTGAAGGTACTTTAAAAAGTAAAAACTGGGAATTCCCTGGTGGTCCAGTGGTTAGGACTCAGTGCTTTCACTGCTGTGAGCCCGGGTTCAATCCTTGGTCAGGGAACTAAGATCCCACAAGCCGTGTGGTATGGCCAAAAATAAAGTAAAAGCTCTATGCAATTTTAAGTTATATCATATCTGAAAGATGGCACATTTGGTTAGCCTAATGTTTATTAACACTTGCAATTTATAGAATAGCTTTTTATCATCATTATGTCTTGCTTTCTTAGAGGATTGATAAAATATATACTCTTAGCAAGTGAGATGTGATAGACATGTATAATTATATTTGCACACAACTGCAATTATATACACTGCTTTGCTTAAACATTCTTGGCCTGCTCTTTAAACACTCAAAAGCTGATGATCTCAATGCCATTAATATCTATGTTAACTTTAAATGGAAATTTAATTTAAAGTCCCTAAACAGAAATGCATGAATACATTTAAAATTGAATTGCATCTTTTAAAATAGCTCTCTGTGGACATTTCTTTATGTTCCTTAAAAGGCAGGCACATTCCAGCCGTAAGCACTTGCAGTTGGAATGCGTGTCATGACCGATAGTTGCCCTGCTTTCTTTCCCTTCGGGAAATCCACCAACCTGGTTGCAGACTGTCAGTAGGAAGATAGGTAGAATGATTTATAACCAGCCTGTGGCTGTTTATACTAAAGTGCATATAGCCAAAGCACGCTGGAGGGGAACATGGAGTGGAAGATATTGATTCATATTTTTTAGGACCAGCTCTAAACCCTATAAGCACAATCAATATTGAGTCTGTTAACTTATATGTAGTACACTAATGAATAGTAGAAGAACTTGAGAGCAATCATCTTAAATGTAAAGGGAATACAGCATACAAAGATGACATGCATGAGTCTGAAACTCATGATTTAAGATTACTCTGTATAAATGAAATATAATTCCCAATTATATTTGAAGACTCTGGATCCTTTTCTGGTAATCAGGCAAAGAAACAAGTTAATTTATTTGTTGGATATAAAAGTTTACAGTAAATCAAGTCAGAGATAAAGGAAAAGAGAAAATGTATGGATAAATTAAATCTAAGGTAATGTGCGTGCATATGCACTAATCCACAAGAGTGTGGTATAGTGACAAGAATTGTGTCACATGAGTCTAGTTTCACCAATGTGGGAAGAATTCTAGGATTTGAAGACAAATACGCGTGAGGACAAATCTTGATTTGGCCACTTGGTAGATGTGCATCTCTAGATAAGTTGCTTATCTTTGCCTCTGATTTCTCTCTAGTTGCAAAATGGGATAACACCAATTTCGTATTTTTCTTGTGAGGTTTTTTTTTTTTTTTTTAATTTATTTATTTATTTATTTATTTTTGGCTGCCTTGGGTCTTTGTTGCTGTGCGCAGGCTTTCTCTAGTTGCAAGGAGCAGGGGCTGCTCTTTGTTGCGGTGCGTGGGCTTATCGTGGTGGCTTCTCTTGTTGCGGAGCACGGGCTCTAGGTGTGCTGGCTTCAGTAGTTGTGGCTCTCAGGCTTTAGAGCGCAGGCTCAATAGTTGTGGCACACGGGCTTAGTTGCTCTGCAGCATGTGGGATCTTCCCAGGCCAGGGCTCGAACCTGTGTCCCCTGCATTGGCAGGCAGATTCTTAACTACTGCACCACCAGGGATGTCCCTCTTATGAGGTTAAGATAAGAGGAAATGAATTGGTTGCCACATTGAAAGCACTGAATCGGTACTAGCTTCTGTCTTTGCTCCATATTTCATCCCTTACTGAAAATGTCTTAGTCTAATGTTCAAGGTCTTCCCTAACCTGCTTTTACCCATTCCTCCAACTTGATGTCCTATAATGCCCCTTTCAAAAGTGATACTTTCACTAAATTGGTTGGTAAGTAGTCCTTGACTTTCTTACATTTTGTACAATTCCTACTTTTTCACATTAAAAGTGAAAAGGTGTTTAAATCTTTGTCAATTTAAAACCAGTCTTTCTGTAAGTCAGCTGACCCACAATCATTTTGAGTTGTTTAAAAGAGACTACCCGTCAGTAAATTTCTATTAGTCAGAATGCCTATGTTTCTCGGGTTTTTGTTTTTTTTCTCCTTTTAAAAAAAAAATTCTACAGAATTTTTAAAACTGGATCTTCAAAATATTTTCAAGACTCTAATAAAATAAAGATTTTTCTCCTGTTCAGACCACATTCCAGTGGCCTGAAGGGATAGGAGCATATTTATGTAGCTTATATTATCAGGCTTCTGTGTAAGGTTTCCCTTACTAAAGGAAATTAAAACAAACAAAAAAACCAAAACAAAACAAAAAAATTGTGCCTTGAAGGAGTTCCATATAATGGTCTAGAAATTCATATCAGCAAACTGAGTAGATAGGTTCAAACCTCAGGAATTTTTGGCCTTATATTAAAACTATTTAGATCAATGGTCCCAAACACAAGTGTTTTCAAGGATAAGAAGAATAATATAATGGAGGGCAGTAGACCAGTATGATATGACATGGAGTGTTGGCAACAAAGGCATATTGGAGAGTGGAGGATCCATCTAAATTTATAGCTGTGTCTCAGTATCTCTGCTTCTCTACCTCTGTATCTATCTATCTAGCCATCCATCCATATAATTGTTCATGCCAGTTCAAACTTTATCTACAAGACAAATTCTTCCAGAGTCCAGCCAGTTTGTGACCTTTGTACTAGTGCAGATAAAGAAGCTACACTACCACAAACATACACATACACACATTCATAAATTTACTTGTAATTATTGAATTTTAAAGGGAAAAGTATTTTGCCTTGAGATGATATAAAAAAGATTGCATCAAAATTGGAAGTCATATCATTCCCCATACTCTCCTCTTCCTGTCTTCTTCTTTTTCTTTTTTCTGTTCTTCATCATATACATCTTCCATGATCTGTTTTTCTCCCATATTCCAGCAGTACCCAGGCATATCCCTTTTCTAGGGCAGAGTGGAGAGAGGGAAAGAGAAGAACCCTCACTAAGGGAGAGGGATGTCCAAGCAGTGTGTGTCCTATCAGGGGAGATTGTCCCCTTTTTGGAATAGTTAACAGAATCTGTAAGACTAGCCAGTGGGGATGCTTTCCGATCACTGCCCTTATTGCTTAAGCTTGGCCGAGCCATTTCAAATATTGCTGAAACAGAATTATTTTGTTAAAATAGTATGTTAAATGCTATTATACGTACACATATTTGTTTCATTTTTATAATATATAAATCTACTATTCAACTTTTATACTTTTGGCTTTCAGACAGAGTTTCAAGAGTATGTTGGGTATAAAGTAGAGGATTTCCTAAAGTTCCCAGACTTTCCCTCTCCGCCTCTGATAATCAAATCCTGTATATGTCTCCCAGACCAACTCATTTGCCATTTAACTCCACAGACTTTTTCCTATCTAATCAGAGTAAAAAATTGCTGGCTCCTCCTGTAAAGCACTATTTTTTTTTTTTTTTACCTTTTTGTGGCACTTATTTGATAGTTTATATCATAATTACTTGTGGTTATGCTAATCTCTATTCTAATGCCACCTTTTCAGAGAACATAGACATCTTTCTCGCCCACCCTGCAGATGCTTTGTGCTCTGTGCTGAAGCAAATATGAAAAAGAATACTTGACTGCTATAATACTTTTAGAAATTGGTAAGATTAGTCAAATTAGATTATCTACAGGATTCTTTTAATAATAGTGTGATGTTTGATGAGTTTTCATCAATATTAAGAATCAGTTAATGCATTTCGAGTCAAATAAGAAGTTAACAGAAATAAACAAAGATAAGATATGCATAATGTATCTCATGCATTCATGGTCTCTTTAACTTTAGACCCCCAGGTATTCTAGAGTTGAGCAAATTTCCTAGTATGTATATTTTTTCCTCAGTGATCCATGGCTGTCTTCCATTCAAATTTCCAAGCATGCTTTTATCTGCTATTCACTCCTTAGCACACTCTGACACAGAAATTATAGGAAGGTATTTCCTCTATTTTTATCCCAATTCAAAACAGAACCTATATTATTGCATCCTTTTGTCTGTCTCCTTTTGTCTATGTTTAAGTTTAATACATTCAGGACTTGATGTCATCTTCACGTCTTACAATTTATTACTACACGTTGGCTTAACTGCTAAAGCCATGAGGTGAGGTGTGCATGCATTTGAGGAGAAAATTTGGTTGTTAATCTCAAAAGGGATATTCATCAGCCTCTTTTTTTTTCTAATTCAAAATTTTAGCAAGGTTAGTACTACATAAGTTTTAGAAAAGTAATTAAAATCTTAAGGACAGGGTTATAATTATGATTTCTTGAGGAATAACATATAAATTCAGTTGAGTATTTTCCAAATCTTGAGATTTGCATTAAAAATAATGCCTCTTTTTGACAAAAGGTGTCAATAATGAAATAAAAAATAGAGTTACCAGTTTAATCTTCCCTGTAGGAAGCAAATCATCTCATTTCTTTCTCTGAAAATTAATAGATTTGAAAAGCAGACCTTGTAAAAAGCCTCACTTACATTATTAAAATGGGCATCTAAAATTGAAAAATAAAAAAGTACTTTATAAAAATATTGATGTGGTAATGACTTTGCAATTTTGGAGCACAATAGAAAATCTCTTCATATAGCTACTATCCCATTTTGCGTTGTTGCATCACAGTTTTAAAAATACCTAGTGCATTTCAAAAACACACAAAGCAAAATCATATTAAGAGAGGGGGAAGTAAATTAAGGAAAATAAAGGAAGCATCTGTTGCATGACTGGAAACTTTCCTGACTGTTGTTAATAATGGGAAGGAAAATGGAGAGGTTGTAAGCTTTTTATTGAGAATATGGTGGGCCATATCATGCTTTTCTTACATTATTTTATCCAATCCCCACA
Organism: Physeter macrocephalus; assembly: GCF_002837175.3. Taxonomy (NCBI): domain Eukaryota; kingdom Metazoa; phylum Chordata; class Mammalia; order Artiodactyla; family Physeteridae; genus Physeter; species Physeter macrocephalus. The sequence continues at coordinate 18,555,874 of NC_041219.1, read as the reverse complement.
GTAAATGGCTAAATTGAGTACTGTCCAGTTTTACAGAGAAGAAAAAATGGTGGCCAGGAGATATTAGGGTATCATTTGCACAAGATCACACATATAGTAAGTTGCAGGCCAGGAATTAAACCCATGGCTCTTCTTTTCTCACTGTTTTTAAATATATATTTTTTAACATCTTTATTGGAGTTTAATTGCTTTACAATGTTGTGTTAGTGTCTGCTTTATAACAAAGTGAATCAGCTATACGTATACATATATCCCCATATCTCCTCCCTCTTGAGTCTCCCTCCCACCCTCCCTATCCCACCCCTCTAGGTGGTCACAAAGCACCAAGCTGATCTCCCTGTGCTATGCAGCGGCTTCCCACTAGCTATCTATTTTACATTTGGTAGTACTTTTTCTGAATACCAAAGCACATAAAGATATTGCAGAATTGTTAAGGGTCAGTGAATACCAGTGGAATTATTCATCCCAATAATGTGATATTAGAAGAGCAATTTTGCAAGATTAAAATATATTATAATAAGGCAAAGAGGATGATATGTATTTACTTTTCAAATATGTTTGTCTATTTTCTATTTTGATGACTGAAGAATATAATATAAAGGTAAATGTGGTAGGGTTTTTTTTGTTTTTTTTTTTTGTAGTAAGTGGGCCTCTCACTGTTGTGGCCTCTCCCGTTGCAGAGCACAGGCTCCGGACGCACAGGCTCAGCGGCCATGGCTCACGGGCCCAGCCACTCCGCGGCATGTGGGATCCTCCCGGACCAGGGCACGAACCCGCGTCCCCCGCATCGGCAGGCGGACTCTCAACCACTGCGCCACCAGGGAAGCCCAATGTGGTAGGTTTTTAAGAATATTTTTTGAAAGTAAGGATTATTACTTTCTTCACCTGTTTCCTAAAGTGGTTTAAAGGGTCTTCTTGGGAGATTAATTTTCTTTCGGTTTGTCAATGTAATCAAAATACGGCGGCATGTAAATGGAGAGGATTGACAATAGCACAGACTGTTTCAGAAACATGGCTCTATGGTGTATTATTGTATATCAAAAACTCAAAAATTTTTAAATCAAAGTTTACAATACTTTAGTGAGTCATCACTGTATAAAAATATTTCTTCATCACTCTTATTTTTATGTTCCTTTAATATTTTAAAAAATTTAATGTTACCTATAAAGCTTTTTGTTTTTGTTCTTGTTTTTGTTTTTTTTTTTTTTTACAAACTATCAATTATTCCATTAAGCTTGCCCTACAGGAAGTAAAATACTTATTAATTGATTAAAATATTTAACAGGCACCAGAAAATGCACTATTCTAGGGTCTGGGCATATCCACAAATCAAAAGAGCAACAAATTATATGCTCATGGTGTATGCTTTGTAGTGAGAGACAATTTTCCCTTGCAATTATGCCTAACTGTCATTACTATCATTAACTGTCATTAATTTAAATATTTTAACTATTTCCTTTTATCTGACTCCAGCTATCAAAGGCCTTAGCCTTTACAAGTGTGGTATTCCCAGAATGCACACTTGGGAAAACAGCTGTAAATAACCTAGCCACAGGAAAGAAATATTCAAAGTATAAATGACAAAATTCAGATTTTGTTTTGTGTTTATTTACTGGTTTGTTTTGTTGGTTTGTGGCAGTTATTTGTGGGTTTTATTTGCATTGATTTACTTTTGTAGGCCTTGCTTGGCCAGAACAAGATTTGGACATAATGGTTTCATCAAGGTAATGCCACCCTGTGAAACATGACATGGCCAGATGGTAGGGCTTTCTTAATCACATTGCTTCCCCCCATCATGGCCTTCAAACTGCAACATTAACTATACTGTTTAAACTTTTACCACATGTTCTTCCATAATGTTTTAAATAAATTGTCTCTTAAGTGGGCTTCATGTTGGATGCTTCTCCAGATACAAAGAGAATTGCATATGTAGCCCTAATAATTAATTTTAGCCAATTGATATTCAGTAAAATTGTTAAAATGACAGAAATAAAATTGTTCTAAATTTTTGGTTTTTATGTAGTTAGTCTGATTGTTTGGAAAATATTAAATGGTAAATTTAGGACAGTGTTATGAAAAACTGTGGTGTTAAATAGCATAATTTAATAAATTCATTGCCTCTCTAAGGCCATTTTATATCTGAATATTATTGCTAAGTATTATAGAATTGCTTCCTTTTGAAAATGTTTAAGGGTAAGCTAAAGAATTCATTGAGAATGCAATTAATTTCTTTTCAAAAATTGCTAAAGTATGGGCTTAAGGACCATTGATTATGGTTCTAATTTTTTCGGTTAAATTTCCAAGACCAGGAGTAGAGTCTGATGTCAATATCTAAGTTCTTAGTGGGTCATTCCAACTGTAATACCATGAACTATTTAAAAATTGCTCTCTGGTGCTCTGACATTGAATGCAAATAGAGTAAAAATTGTATTACCTCTATTGGGCTTTGTTATTTCAGAAATTTTGTTAATTTTATGTATTATCTTATTTAATAATAATAGAAGTGAGAGACCTTAAGTATGCTGAATTATTCCATACTCTCAGCTCCCTTGCAAAATATTATTATTTCCATTTTACAGTTTAGGATCAAGTAAAGTAACTTGCTAATTATCAAAGAGGTAAATTTACTTGCCCCAAATTGCACAGCAAGTATTGAAATTACAATTCAAGCCCAGGTCCGTTAGATCCCCCTTTGTTTCATAACTATGCCATGTTATCTTAGTACAAATAGAAAGAGCCAGAAGGTAAAATGTAGAAGATCCTTTGATGCCAATTTAAGGAATTTGGTTTTATCTGGAAAGCAATGGGGAAACCTGAAGCAGAAATTCCTCACTTTCTCTGAAGCCTCATTGTGTATCACTCTCTCTTTTTCTGAGTGTGCTTCAACGTTTTCAAGCCCCTTTGAGTCTCTGGGTCTTTTCTAATTCTATTGTTCCTGTACTTATTTGCTACACATTCTTTAAATCTCAGCTCTAATATTATTTCTTATGTAAAGTCTTCCCTCACCATCAGGTCTCCTGTAAGCTACTGTATTTTATTTTTTTGTTTATAGCAATTAAATATATATGTTGAATGAATGAACTAATAAATGAATGAGGTACATATTATGAGTGCAAAGTAGAATGTTAAGAAGAGATGATTCTACAAGAGTATATTTCAAGAGCTAGAGAGGCAAAGTAATGGTTTTCATCAAAACTGGAAGGCTTGACTACAGTGATTGAAGAGGGAATTGAAAGGAAAGGATGGGTAAGAAGGATGTGATAAGGGATGTTATATCAAGATTTTAAAACCTAGGAAAATAAGAGACTTATGGCGAAAAGAGAAATAATCTTAAAGGGTTACTACTTTGACAGTAAAAAGAATGGTTTTGGTTTAAGACATTGAGGTAGCAGGTGTGTTGAATTTAAGGAATTTGAATATACAAATTGTATTGTTCAGTAAAGAATTAGAATTAATGAGGCAAAATACTTATAAATATCTTTTAATTTTTCAGACTCTAAGGAATTCAAAGCAAATAATTTTAAACCACACACGTTATTGAGTGTGTGTATATGATTCAGTGTCTTGCACTTGTGCAACTTGGTGGTAAAGTAAGAAATCTCAAATCTGAAGTGTTTGTGAGTGAATTCTAGATAATTGTTATAGCCTGGCAGAATCATTATTTGGCCAGTAATACCATGTGTTCCACTATTTGTCAGTAGTATTTGTGTGTGGTTGGGGATTCAGTGCTGAGGTTCGAGGCAAATAAATGGCAATGTTAAAAATATTTCAGTCAATCAACAAGTATTTATTAAGATCTTTTTGTGTGTGTACTAGCAATGTGTTGTTTGCCTTTCATAGACATAGTCCACGGTGTTTATTAGTGAACCAAAACACAATCCAAGGATATTCGTTCAACCATCTCAAGTAATGATTGTGTTTGCTTGAAGGCAAAAATGATGCTAATTGGTGAATCAGAAAGCATAAAGAAATGTTTCAAAATTATGCTGGTGAGGGAATGGTAACCTAGATCTCCTGAATCTATTTCTCATTTTACACAGGCTGTCTTTGAAATCCTAATGTTCCCTAAAGGCAGAGGTGAGAATAAGTACATCTCATATTATCATGTCCATTGCTTTGATAAGCTATCCATATTATTCCTTCTTTTTCTCAAAGAGACCAAGATGGTCTTGATATTACTGCACTACCCTCCATTTTCTTTTACCTATTTTATCATATGCTATATTTATGATCAGAAGATCTTATCATAGGTACGAATTAGAAATATCTTCTAGGGGAATTTTAACCATTAAACTTAAAAGATCAAGCTCATTCCAACTTTTTCCCCAGATATATTGCTAGGATAAGAAAAGCAATGGTATTATGGTGATATTATGGTTGGTATTACGTTGCTACCAGAACTAACCAACACACACACTGCAGCGTAACCCCTGACAGTTTTTTTTTTTCTTTTTTGTAACACAAGTGCCCGACTTAGGCTTTGATTGCAGATGCATCTATTCAACGGGGCAGCCCCTTCAAAGACTGAACATACTGTCAGCTACAGGACTAGATAAAGGGCAGGTTGCCTCCCCAATCTGAGCCTCTTTTATTTTAGAGATCTTGGCTGATTTTACTAAAGGACCATTTGGGCTATTTGTTTTCGGTTCTCTTCCCACACATAAAATTATTGCTCTTATCTTTTAAATTCATCAATAAAGAGTGAGGCCACGAAACCCTAGACCACCACCCTAGACCCCAATAAAAGCAGAACTCTAGGCCCATGTGCTCTGTTTCTCTCTACCCTTGACTTTGTTGTGTGGCCCCAGGTGTGCTCTGTAATTTCCAGGTCTTGTAAGTAATAAATCTCAATTTGTTTTTCAAAGTTTCCTGATGGTTCTTACTGAAGGGCATCTCACAATCATAATAAGAACCGCAAGAGCTGGTCCAACCACAGCATGTTATTGATAGGCTGAAACCAGCACAATAGGGACACACACACACACACACACACACACATACTCACACCCTGAAATATCCAGTGAAGTCTATTCTCATCTGATAAAATATTTACACTCCCCCCACTCCCTAACATAAATTTCAGAGTCTGAGGTAAATTTTTCTAAATGCTAAATATTTAGAAAAATTGATTTCGAAACTAAATATTCAAATGGGCTAAAGAACACACTGCTACATTATGTTGCAACAGCAGTTATTCTTATTTGTGAAATCAGTATGATACATTGGGTTGGCCAAAGAGTTCATTTGGGTTTTTCCATAAGATGTTACAGAAAAACCCGGACAAACTCTTTGGCCAACCCAATACTTTGCGCAACATTTCACATTCAGTATTATGCTCTGATGATCCTATAAACTTTTCTAATACTAGAGAAACCTTCTAATTGTCTGAAAAGGAAAATTCCTGAGACTATATTCACTTGGATAAAAAATTATAAATTATTATTTGGGCTTTGTATTAGTTTTTAAATGTACTGATGTGAGGAGTGCAAAGAGAAAGGATGGTATATCACATACATGTGACGTTTTCCAGAATTATGGGTCAATGGGAAATTCTTAACCTCTCTGTGTCTCAGATTTATCATCTGTGAAAAGGAAAAAGTCATGCCTACATCAAATATTAAATTATTTCATGCAGGGTGACTAGAGGATAGGGGAACAGGAGAATTACTATCATTATTCTGTTACTTTTTAAATTGGTTTCCACTTTAAACATATGCTACCCATTACAGGGAGTTTTCTCTATCACTTTCCTTTTTTCTTGCTTTTTATTCCTTTTTTATATGTTGCCTTTATACTTATTCTTCAAAGCCATTTCACAGGAAAGAAGGGATGGAAAAATCCAATATGAGAGTTGGTCAGAGTTTGAAAGGGCAACCACTTTCTTTATCCTCCATAAGTCCAGTAACAATAGTGACAGCTAAAATATTATGTTCTTCGTTGTTTAAGAAATTCTTTAAAAGCTGACTCAGTCTTTGAAATATGAAGAATGTTTTCATAATGCTTCACAATATAGTCAATCACAGCTGTATTAAAGCAAAAATGGAGTGTTAATTACATAAACCATATAGTGTGCACTCTGGCTCACCAACTAAGCTCCCATATGCCATTCCTCCATCCTAACAGAACTCTGACTTTTTCTAGGTTTCTACTCTTCTCATGCAGAATATATTTGGCTCAGGGGAAATCAGCCCCAGGAGTTAGCCTCAGATGGTTTCAGCGAATTAATCATTGCATTACCTTAAAGTCACAGGTTCAGTAGAGGCATATGGCCAGAGCGACCTATAAAGTTAAGGATGCTTGATTGGAACACTGAGATTGAAGCATCCTCTCTATTTTTCCTTCTTCCGGAAGGTGTTATACATTAAAGTGGGACTCAAAATGGCTGCAGTTATTTTATCACCCATGTGAGGACAAAGCCAATACACAAAGAAAACAGACTCAATAAAATCATAGGAACTAGAGTCAGAATCTGAGATCTTCTATCCCTCTGGACTTCACGTTATATGAAAGAGTCAAATTTCTAATTTTAAAGCCAATTTGGGTTGGGTTTTCTGTTACCTACACACAAAGCCATCCTAAATCATAAAGGATAGGATTTGAAAAATTTAACGTAATGAGAAAAATTGAGGCTTGGATTAAGCAATGTGATGTGTCAGGTCCAACAGTTAAGTTGTTTATTACAGAATTAGAAGTTGTCCTCAGATCTCCTCACCCATTGTTATCCTCTCTCACAGTAAGTGCCTTGCAGTAAAGCTCATAAAAAGAAAGTATAAACAATAGAGTTCCAATGTTATCATATTGTTCCACTTTGCTAAGAAACAGATAAAAACCCTCAGTTGATTTCAAAGGGAATTGTGTCACCTGTTCTTGTCTCCATGGACTTAATTACATGCTTACCACTTCTGAATTTATATCTTAAGTCCAAATATTTCATCTGAACTCCTCACTGACATACTCACATATGTCGTTTAACAGGCAGTGTATTACTGAGACTAGTAAAGCCAGCTGAAATACCAGTATAAAGAGGAATGAGAGGACTTGTGATGTGTGAGATTGTTTATACCCCGACTCTTTGGAGATTTATTCCTGACTTGATGCACTGATAATTGTTCTTCAATTATTTTTAAATACCCCAAATTTAAAACATGTTTCTGGCTAATTTCTTTGACTTACAGTTCATAAAATTGTTAATCAATCTTCTAGACACAATAATGTGTTTGATACCTTTCCTGACCATATTAGTTATTGCTATAATGTGCTACCCAAAACTTAGTGGCTTTAAAAAAAAAGCAATTAAACAAGTAAAATAAGAGAAACAATATTAAAATTTAAATTACAATAAACAAAGAATATGAAGAAATAAACAAAACAACAAAAAGAAGAACAAAATACATAAAAAGGAGAAAAAAACAAAAGAAAAAGAAGAAAACAGTGCTTGTCATTACTTACGAGGCTACATATTGACTGTATTGTTCTGCCGATCTGGGCTGGATCACCAAACTTTTTGTCCTTCTTCATGCATCTGACATCTGGACAGTGAGAACATCAGTTGGGATGATTGATTCATCTCATCCTTTAGGAGAATAGTCTGGGTTTGTTCTCATGGCAGAGGCAATATTCCAAGGAAGAACAGAAGAGCTCTAGACCCATTGAGGTCTAGTCTCAGAACTGGCATAATGATTTATTAGTCATGTATTTTAAATTTGCTCAGTGTCCTAGCATAAATTTCTTTATCATCAATTTTTTTTTTTTTTACAAAGTTTGGAGTCATTAGACCGGCATTCATCTCTCTTTATAAGATGAATAGGCAAAGAACCATAGCATAAGGACTGCCCCCATCAATAACAAAACAATGTCAACAATAAATCATTACTCTGACGACAATACATTATTTAAGTTCTGGAATATTTGAACTTCTCTTTAAAATACATTTAGGAAAGGATCGAACATTTTAGGAAATACTAGTTCCTTGCTCCTGAAAAGATTTAAGATGATATTATGAAGAAAGAACAGGATGAACTAAATAAAAATTGTTAGAGTGAGAATTATGACAAAATTTAAATTACAATAAACAAAGAAAATGAAGCAATAAACAAAACAACAAAAAGAAGAACAAAATACATAAAAAGGAGAAAAAAACAAAAAAAACAAAAGAAAAAGAAGAAAACAGTGCTTGTCATTACTTACGAGGCTACATATTGACTGTATTGTTCTGCCGATCTGGGCTGGATCACCAAACTTTTTGTCCTTCTTCATGCATCTGACATCTGGACAGTGAGAACATCAGTTGGGATGATTGATTCATCTCATCCTTTAGGAGAATAGTCTGGGTTTGTTCTCATGGCAGAGGCAATATTCCAAGGAAGAACAGAAGAGCTCTAGACCCATTGAGGTCTAGTCTCAGAACTGGCATAATGATTTATTAGTCATGTATTTTAAATTTGCTCAGTGTCCTAGCATAAAATTTCTTTATATCCATTTTTTTTTTTTTTTACAAAGTTTGGAGTCATTAGACCGGCATTCATCTCTCTTTATAAGATGAATAGGCAAAGAACCATAGCATAAGGACTGCCCCCATCAATAACAAAACAATGTCAACAATAAATCATTACTCTGACGACAATACATTATTTAAGTTCTGGAATATTTGAACTTCTCTTTAAAATACATTTAGGAAAGGATCGAACATTTTAGGAAATACTAGTTCCTTGCTCCTGAAAAGATTTAAGATGATATTATGAAGAAAGAACAGGATGAACTAAATAAAAATTGTTAGAGTGAGAATTATGACAGAGGCCCTATGACCAGCCACAGGTTTAGTGCTTTGCTTAAAAGGCTCACAGGACTCAGCATATAGTAATACTGAATGGCTAAGATTTATTGCAGTGACACAGCAAGGATACATAGCTGATTCAGTAAGGGAAAAAGACACATCAGGCAAAGTCTGGATGAATTCATCGGCAGACTTCCCAAGCGCTCCCTGAGAGGGCCTCACGGAGAACATCCTCCCTTCCAGCAACGAAATGTAGTTAACACAGGCACAGTGTTTCTACTCAGGAAAGAGCTGTTTGATTCTATTGTTTTCACTGGGAGCTGGCTACACAGACACAAAATCAACCATAACTACTGCAATTCTATACTCCCAGAAAGGAAAGCAAGTGTTTAGTGCCCCAAACTGTTCAAAAGCCAATGTCCCAGGGAGCCAAGGCCCATCCCTATAAGCAGGTGTTTCTAAGGAAAACAGCCCACCTATTACCTAAATTAAAAGATCGCTGGAAGCCAAATAAAATAGAATCAGCAATGTTCCAAAGGTAATCAGTGATTTGGAAAACAAACTTGAGAAGAATGCCTACAATATTTAATCAACAGACAAAGATAAGAGACTGTGGAAAACATAAAAATTGAAAAAGTAAAACAGAAAGTAGAAAACAAAATGCACGTAAATTTTTAAAAAAAAACTTTACTCCCTTATTTTTCATAAGAGAGTAAAAGAACAAAATGTAACAGAAACAATGATCTAACTTAAAATAGGGGGGAAAGGCTTTTCTAATGTAATACAGGTCATTAGTTTGAAGGTCACCATGTTTATGGCAAAATTTAAGAAAATTTAAAAAACAATTATAAATATATTAAAATTGTGAATTCTAAAAATAAGAAAGTAAATACTTGGTTTGGTAGAAATATGAGGGTGTTTATGTTGCTTTTTTCATTCAAAGAAATGAAAATATCTTTAAATTTTTTTTAAGAATGAGAGTATGAACATGACAACAAGCTTGTGTATAATAAATGCATAAATATATCAAAATTTGGATCTAAAAGATGATGGCATCCATCTCTTATCTTGAGCACAGCGTACCTTTGGAAACAGAATTAAAAGGCTACAAAAAGGTCCCACTAAATTTTCTTAAACTTGGTTCGCAATGAGTCAGGTTACTACTGAGAGCAGAGTGACAGTCATACTATACTAGGATGAAGGGGGAGTATGTAATGCCACTTGATTTTTAAAATCAGCTTCCCTATAACAATAGACTAAAAATGGTTCTGTTCTAAAACTGGCACCAGAATTGAAATCCAAAAGGATTCTCACATAGAACCAGAAGGGCTAATCGCAGAGTATTCATCAGATTTCATGGGAACATTCAATTATTAAACATCATATTTCTTCTGCCTTGCTTCTTCTTCTCTTTAACCCTCCCTATCTTCTCACCAGTTCCAATGCTGAAGGATCAGATAACTGTGCTCACTTTCCTGCTCAAGTTCCAAGGATAAAATTAAGAAAGCATTTCCATAAATGAAGATAGGACTTAAAGAGAACACACACATAAAGTCCCAGAGAAAATGGCATATCTGGATATAGCCATCCCCATTAAAAGATAAAGCGTGCTCAGAAATAAATCCAAAATGGGGTCTATCATAAATGGCATTTTAAAACAACACACACACACAGAATAAAAAGTAGAGAAATATAATAGCATCAAAGGCCTAAAAATTATTTACTTTGCAAGAAGAATTTGTCTAGGAAATTAAAGACAATTTTAGATTAAAACTTTTCTACTTTCTAAAATAAATTTTAGAATAATACAGGCTTTTTAAAACAAAACAAAACATAAAAGAAAATAAAATCTAAAAGGACAGATGAAAAGACAATGGAAGGAAATGATAGCTGGTGGTACAAATTAAACATAACGAAGAAAACATTAAAACCATTCCAGAAATTAAATAAAAGAAAAATTAGAAGCAGCAAAATGTAAAGTCACATGATAAAAATAAAGTTAGTCATAGAGGATAATTTTGAGAAAAATGGGAAAAGATCAAAAAGCTGTCAAAATTCAGTAAAGAAGTACGAAAAGCTCAAAATGAAAATAGAGAAAATGATACATGGAAGGCAGACAATGATATAAACATTTAATGCATAAAAGTGTGTATTTTTAAAAAGCAAGAATAAAATATGAAAAAGATATTAAAACGTATAATGGAAGAATATATTTTTTGCAAATTTAAGAGAGAGTTTTACAGGAGATTTAAAGGGTTTAATGTGTATTAGAAATGAGAGAAAATGAAAGGAACAGTAAACCACAAACAACACCACATCCTGATGAATTTACTGAACATTAAAACGAAAACAAAAGAATACTATAAACATCTAGACAGAAAAAACAGATCATTTACAAATATAAAAATGTCAGTGGGCTTCACTGGTGGCGCAGTGGTTGAGAATCTGCCTGCTAATGCAGGGGACACGAGTTCGAGCCCTGGTCTGGGAAGATCCTACATGCCGCTGAGCAACTAGGCCCGTGAGCCACAACTACTGAGCCTGCGCGTCTGGAGCCTGTGCTCCGCAACAAGAGAGGCCACGACAGTGAGAGGCCCGCGCACCGCAATGAAGAGTGGTCCCCACTTGCCACAACTAGAGAAAGCCCTCGCACAGAAACGAAGACCCAGCACAGCAAAAATAAATAAATTTAAAAATTAACAAAAACAAAATCATGGCGTCTGAATAACTTGAAGAAATAAGGGTTATAAACATTGTACCTCCATCCATTGTAAAAAAAAAAAAAATTAAAAATGTCAGTGGTATCTCATATTTTTATACATCCACAGTGAGGGCATAATAGAGTGTTGTAAATTCTAGGCAGTTTAAAATTTTTAAAAAGGATGTGGCATAATTTTTTAGTTCTTTTAGCCACACTATAAAAATTAAATTTACAGGCAATATCAGGAAGGCAGGCCCAGGAATGCTCTGCCCTTTCATTATCAGTCCAGATTTGGGGGCTTGGCCTCTGCGGTCCATGCTGGAGGAATATGATTTGGGGTCTGTTATATTACTTGTCATGTGGGAAAAAGCTCCTGAAATGAGAAGAAATAAAGCCAAGAAGGGCTAGGGAGTGATTGAAGTTGGATATAAGGAAATACTGACTAAGTTGAATCTTAGTTTAGTCATCAAGGCTACATTTTGATAGCTGCTTCCTCAGTCCTGTGAGTTGCACTAGTTCTTTGGACCAAGAAATTTTCCTTTATCCTTAAACAAGTTAGACTTATTTTGGTACTTGCAAATGCAGGAGTCATGGCTAATAATGCAAGTAAATACTTTAATATTAGAAACTAACAGTTGTGATATTAGTATTAAAAGTTTTGTCTACAAGGTACAAAACATTCAATGAAACAAAGGAAGTCACTTTATCATAACCAAGAGCAAAATGAACAATGGCAATATAAGTGCCAAGAAAGTTTTGGCAAGAGTAATTCCAGAGCAAAATATGTAAAGCAAAAACTATATAACATATAAGAGAAATCAAGAGGTATAGAGTAATTTTGGAGGAAATTTAAATATATTCCTCTCAACATTTGGCCAAATCAAGTAGGTATGAAATAAGAAAAGTCATAAAGGCTTAGAATTATATAATTAATAAAGATGATTTATTAGATTTTAACTATATGTGTATATATATATGTTTATAAATATAATAGTGAACTTTTAACTTTCACTCAGAAAATTTAAGCTTAATCCATGATTTGAGGAAAATTTTTAGTTTTACATGCATATATGAGAAAAGGAGAAAGATGAAATTCAGTGATCTAAGCATCAATCTCAAGAAGTTAAGAAAAAAAAATCCCAGCAAATTAAGTTTAAATAAAAAAGCCGGGGCTTCCCTGGTGGCACAGTGGTTGAGAGTCCGCCTGCCGATGCAGAGGACGCGGGTTCGTGCCCCGGTCCGGGAAGATCCCACATGCCGCGGAGCT
>NC_041219.1:18522235-18543041 GCF_002837175.3 Physeter macrocephalus | reverse complement strand
GTTCGTGCCCCGGTCCGGGAAGATCCCACGTGCCACGGAGCGGCTGGGCCCGTGAGCCATGGCTGCTGAGCCTGTGCGTCCGGAGCCTGTGCTCCTCAGAGGGAGAGGCCACAGCAGCGAGACGCCCGCGTACCGCAAAAAAAAAAAAAAAAAAAAAAAAAGCCAAAAAAATAAATAAAGGCAGCAATCAATGAAACAGCATCAAACACACAAAAGAGAGGATGTACTAATAAATTGTGTAAAACTTCCTGGCACGTCTGATCAATAATATTTTCCTTGAGAGAAGATTGATTTTTGTTTATGGCCTGAAACACTTCTCGAGGCAAATTATCCTGAGTCCGAAGATGGACTGAGCGGGTTACGTACTCTACTCCTTCTGACAGCTAGTCTGTTTCTGGTTCACCCTCATTCCTTTAGGGCTCCCACTAGAAGCCTGCAATTTTTATCAGAGGCTCTTCTCCTTCTCAGACTTCTGACTTTTCTCTCAAGCCCTACGAGACCTCTAAAAACTCCACTTGGTTTATTATCTTTTCTGACACCAATTTCACTTTTATAATCAGCAGTTGCTTAAGGGGAAAAAGTGGCCTTAAGGTTTGAGTTAACTTCTCTCGTCTTCTCTTCTCTTCTTAGCCCAGCATATTCTCACTGTTGATAATTTCCTGAGGCTTCCAAAGAGATTAAAAAACATATTTTGTCCAGTTTATTGAAATATTCTCAGCATGAGCTACAGTCTCAGACAGTCTAGCCTATTATTTTTGAATGTGAGTTCCCATCTAAGTAACTTTTAGGTCAGATTAAATACAGAGACAGAAATTATGAAACCGCTTAAGAACTTTCCCTGTTGGATGCATTTTATTTCCCTATTTTACATCTTTATGGAGCCACAGAGGGCATTGAATTTTCTATCTTCTCATTCTGACCCTGACTCCATCTCTACATTTCATTATCTCAGTGCCTGTCCTTGTTTCTCTGAAATTATCCCGGTGTCTGTCCTTGTTCACTAGCTAGCACCAGTCTATCAGTTTGCGTACTTCAGAAACTGACGTCAGACTCCCTGCAGAGATCTGACAACACACTGTAATCAGTCCTGGACAATAGGTGAACTGTGACCTTAGAGCTTTGTTGCCACCAGTGCCTATAAACACTGATTTAATATTAACATTCCAGCTCCTTTTATTTAAAGGCTATCTTCCTAGTCTCTTCTTTATATAGGCTGAAGGTATGTAGTTGAAAGGGTGATGTGTAAGGGCTTAGCTTGGCTATAGTTTAGTAATCCTAGGTGAAGTAGTTTGGCAGTTCCTTGACACTCTGTGGAGTTATTTTGTGACTATTGATAATCACAATTTTGGAGCTCAACAGAAATTTCCAGAATAACAGGAAAAATTCCCTACATTTGCTTGTATTAAATTTAGTTAATTTTGGTTTGAAGTATCTGATGAATTCATTAATCTGAGACTTCAGAAAATAATGCAGAATACCAAACAAGACTCTGGAAGTCCTACATAGATATGCTTTTTTGTAAATGTAGTCATAACTAAATGTTTGTTATACAGCCATGATCCTGTTTGACTGCCAGTTCCTTTATACTAAGAATCAGTGTCTCTCCAGAACATGGTTAGTGCTGTGATTCTTTATTTTTTCCAACAAAGAAATACTTAGAGCTAAGGAGAATGGGCAACTATCCCAAGAATTTTGCATTATATTTAAATCTTATGCAGCTTGTAGTACTCCCTCACTTCATACTACCCAACATTTGAATAAAATTGCCTCACCAGAAAGAATGAAGTGTTTATCTGGTGTCTTAGTGAACCTTCCTCCTCTGTGTCCCACAGTGACTGTTCTCTTTGAGAAGAGTAATTTCAGATTAACCGGTCACTCTAGTGTGACTGCATATAATTATCAAATCATTTAATATTTACAAAAGCATTTAACAAATGAGGAAACAGAGGCACAGAGATGTTGACTAAGTTTGCCAGCATGGTAAATGGCAAACCCAGAGTTCCAGGAGCCATTCAGTCTCCATATCTCCTGCTCTAAACCCCTGTGCTCTCTGGCCATGGTTCTGGTACTAGTCCTTAACTGCCCTGCTGTTCCATACACTGCCCTTCCTCCTGCCACAATATTTTTTCTGGTATATAGGATTCTCAGACTCTTACAGCATTTTCTTATCCTTTAACAGCATACTTTTTCGTTTACACAAAACATGTTGGCAGAGTCTCTGTCGATACCTAAACTTGGCCACTCTTTCTTTGATGTACCTCTATACACTTCTATCATAGAAAGTAGAGCACTTTAAAATTTATAATACACTTAGTGTTGCCCCACTAAACTGTAAGATCTTTGACTCCTAGGACCATGTCTAATTTAACTCTATGTTCCCCACATCCTGCATTGCATCTGATGCCTTCAGCCTGCTCGACAGACGCTCAAAGAATTAAACAGTTCAAATGTGCTTTACCCCTAAAAGCTCTGTACTCTTGTTTCTGCTCTTTTGGTCATCTGTTTCACTGCATTCTCTGCACTTCACACTTCTGTACATTAGGTCTTGTCATGCCAAGACTTTTAGAGAGGATTCTTTGTCATGTGGGAGAGCTAGAAATCTGCATTTTCTCTTCTGACACCTTCCTCCAACGGTAAGATTATAGACAACCAGTTCTAGTCAGATTATCATTGCATGATGACCTCCTGCCTTCCAGAATTTCCCCTTGGGCCTAAGGGCATTGATGCAGTTGGTCAAACTTTTGTCTAGTATGATTATGCAACTATTCTCAATATTCTGGTTATATTGGCCCTCTGTCATGTCCAAGGAATGTGCACTGACAGCACTGCTATCTCTTCTGTCTATAGAGTCTGCACATGATTGAGTTTGTCACCATTCTGCAAATGAGAAGGGAATTTGTTCATATTCTGCATCCATCACTCATTAGGAAATGGGCCCTTACCAGACACTGAATCTGCAAGTGCCTTGATCTTGGACTTCAACCTCCAGAACTGTGAGAAAATTAATTTCTGTTATTTAAACCACCAAGTCTGTGTTTTTTTTATGGCAGCCCTAGAAAACTAATATAGAACTCAGTTTTTATCATTCATCACCATTATCACATATTGTTGCTTAGAATTATTATTACATCTTTCCATATGCACAGCTTGTCTTCCCAACAGATTAATAGCATTTTCAAAGGCAGGAACTTACCCTGTACTTTGTTACTTTCTTAACAATATTCAGCAATACAATGCACACAACAAAAACTTAATGAATATTTTTGTTAAGTCAGTTAATGACTTGGAGTAACATTTATCTTACTGGTAAAAAGTTTGACTAATTCACAAAACATGGAAGTGAAATATTTCATATCTATCTCATTTCTACCTATATATTTTATTTTTAATAGGGAATGAGAAAGGAAAATCAAGAAAAATTGATTGACCAGGCTTTCATACTTTTACATTTATGTCATAAAATTTATCTTTACCCATACTTATTATAAAACCAAGATAAAGAAATGAAGCAACAAAAGAAGAAAAAAATTCTCCTTTTAGGAAACAGCTTTAATTTTCACTGGTTTTCTTCCTTAATTCCATCAAGACTTCAGGGTATGGTAGTGTCTGAAGAACAAGAGAATATCAGCTTTTAGGTCACTGGAGTATTATTTAATGGAGAGAAAATATAATTTTCAAGAGAAAACAGTATACTAATCTGGTAATGACAAATGTTACTGAAAAACAGTAAGTTTTGTACTGTCTGTAACAAAATGGAGAGCACGTCATTTGAGCTCCTCAAGACTGAATCAAATTACTCCTTTAACACTGGTGAATAGTTTGGAGACTTAAAGACAAAGCAACATCAATTGGTATAAGCTACCTATGATGCTTTAAGTTGTTCATTTTTATGTCAGTAATGATATTTCTTAATGGCTGTAACTGACTTTATTTGGTGAACAAATATTAAATGAGCTAGCAACAATGGATCTATGATTTAATTCCAAGCATAAGTTGCTCAATTATGGTCAGCTAAAAAGGCTATAAATGTATATATCCATGGCTAAATCAGACCTGGCACTAAAAATTTCATCCTGATTAACTTGAGTTTGTCCTATTATCATGTGTTCATTAGTCCTAGAATTATTATTCATATATTGAGCCATGGAATTGAGTCAACCATGATTTTACTTAATGTAATTTATATGTATTCTAAAGTCATCTATTGTCTTCGAGTATATAGTATCTTTTAGTATCAAAAAAAAAAATGGATAAAGAAACTAAAGATTGCCAGCAAACCACCAGAAGCTAGGGAGAGGCAAGGAAGGATTGATTTTCCTCCTACAAATTTCAAAGGGAGCATGGCCCTGGCAACACCTTGATTTTGGACTTCTAACCTCCATTTGTCTTACAAATACATTTGTAAGACAATACATTTCTGTTGCTTTAAAGCACACACACAGAAAGTGGACAGAGATTCTGAATTGTGGTAAAACAGAACATAATTGTGGTAAAACAGAATTTAAATAGTAAAATAAAACCAGTGAGTCAACATGGTGATTAAATAAATGATTGATGTTGAGTGTGTATAACCACAAATGAAAGTGAAGACTCAGCATCTATTCTCAAATAAACTTTTATTTTTAGATGGCAGGAAGAATATAAATGTATGAAACATATTTAGTATAAATATATTTAATGTAAATATATTTATACTACATGAATACATAAATGCATGGAATATATTTAGCATTTATAAAATTACAAATGTGTGAGTTAATTGGATACAAATTTAGTAGGGACATTGCTGATGAAACTGAATAGAGTTAATGAGTCATAACTTTCTATATGAGGCCACCTTGATGATTCTTTTTAAATTGTATTGTGACAAGACTTTCAAGAAAAAAATTTTTAAGTAATATCTTTGGTGGCTACATAAATATAAGATCTGAAGATAAAGGTGTTCCTGCTAAAGCTTTTGATGATTAAATTTGTATCAGCTTCTCTCTCTCTCTCTCTCTCTCTCTCTCTCTCTCTCTATATATATATATATATATATATATAGAACCCTACTTTACTGCTATTTCTTCACCTTCTTATGATCATTCACATTTATATTCTAATTAGGAAAACACAATTAACAACAATATCTAATATGAGAGATTAGTAAAATAATATAATGCTCTGTGTACTTCCTCTTCCTCTTTTAAGACCAGTGCACATGTTGCCTCTGTGAGTAGGAATATTGGCTTATAACTTATAGGTGCATCTTTCTGGAAATTGCCCTTGGCTAAAACAGAGCTATCTTGCCCAAGACACAACACTTACCCCAAGAGAAACCTGTATCCAGTGACAGCCCAATAGTGAGGTACAATGCTTGGCCATTTGTCTTGGTTGAGAACAATTCCAAAGTACTGATCTTTCTCCAGAGGTCCCTGTGGGATGGGCTGAGGGTGCTGCTGTAACTGCTTTACAATTCAGCTTTTCTTGCTGGCCTATCCTCCTTCCTCACAGGTGTTGCTCCTGAGAACATTCCCCAAAATACCTGTGGCATTCAACTCCTCTCCATCTCAGAGTATGTATCCAGAGACTCTGGCCTAAGATTAAATGAAGGTGGTCTATTATCATACTTACAATTTGAATATTTGAGAAATAGATAGAACTCCTTCTTTGTGTACAATATTTGGGGAAAGAAACAAAAGGTTTGCAGTTTTGGAAATAGTATGCGTATACATTTTTAATGATTAGAGTCAGTATGTGGACACATGGGAGCCAAGGGAGAAGTAAAACGACATGAAGAGTCCTGTCTCCTATCTTTAGATATTTGGCATCTCTCCTACTTTATTTTATTTTATATTTTGTTTTTTAAGTGAAATGAAAATTTATTGAATGGACACTAGCATACTTCATAGAATTGAAGGAAGAACTGTAGGCATCAGTGCATTTCTGAAATACTGAAACTTGATACTCTCAGGATGGTCTCTGCTGTCTCTCTCTCTGATTTTCTTCTTTTGCAGCTTCATGCTGTCTGTGATGGGGAAATGTGCTCTGGGGTTATATCCATACAGCTCTATGACCATAGAAAAGCAAAGTATCTCTACCCCACTCCACATGCCTGGACACGCAATACCTCCAACCCCATTATACAGGTACATTAATTCCAGTTAAAAATCAGGGAAATGATTCCAGTTGTCCTTTCTTGGATTATTATGTCCACCTCTGGATAAATCTTTTGAAGCTAGTTTATAGATTTTTGAATCTTCCAACTTAGGTCACATGCCTGGGGTCAGGGATTAGATTCTGTCACCAGAAGAAGAGAGGAGGAGTGCTGGGCAGACAAAGACAGTAGACACCACAATAACTGAAATGAACATGTTGATTAGAATAATTTGAATAACTGCTTTAGTTCTCTATTTTTTTCTTCCCTCTGGGTAAAGGTATAAGAAATAATTTAAGTACATACAATCTTTGGCATTCACAAGGGCAAAGCAAAGGGAAGTGGGCATGGAGAGAGGCCTAGTGAATCTTTGGGAACCAATTTAATTTCAAAAATGTAAAAATTGCCAGTACTTTAATGTTTATCAAGTATTTGCAATATTTTACAATTTTAAATTAAATTAAATGAGACCTTACTATTTTTATGTTTACAAAAATAGACATGGGTTTGTAAAGGTTTAGAAAAGTGATGTAACAGGACTTGTTCTGCTGAAGAAACATAAACTATGAAATTGATCCCAAAATAATGTTTAGAAGTAAATTTGCTAAATGTCAGCAATGAACAATGCTTAACTTTCCACTTACTTACCACCCCATGTCTAGTGAATACTCAGTAAATCTTTTGGATATTGCTTAATGAACTCTAATGTCTCATTGAACTTTAGATAGCATCTCCACTCTCTTGCCTTTTGTCCTTATCACTTCATTACTAAGAAGGACAGAAAGAACAATATTAGCAGCATCCCCAACAGATATAATTTTCACATTTTTTTTCAATGGAAGAACATTCCTTGATCTTCTCTGTGAAATTTCCAGTACTACCAATTTAATTTAACTTTTACTTGTTGAAGACATAAACTAAGGGAAGGACTTTAATGAGACAATCAATCTCCTTTAATTTTTAATAAAATTTTGTGCCTGTGGACTGTGCTTGTTCGTGCATGCACATATATTGAAAGAATTTCCAAGGCATCTGTGAATCAAAAATATTTTTAAATGGCAGTAAAGGATGTGGGAAACAAAAAGTTATTGCTTATTTAAATAAAAATATTTCAGCAATTTTAACACTTAAGACCTAGTTCATTCCATTGGAGATCTACTATATACACTGCACAATACTAGTAACACTATTTGCAAAGATATATCAAGGACTTGCTCAGAGCTGAGCTCTGTTCTGAGCACATTCCATACATTACCTAATTTAATCATCCCCATACTACAGTTGAGAATATTGCAGCTTAGAACAGTAAGACTTGCCCAGAGTCACATAAGAGTGAATGAAAGAGTCAGAATTGATATTCATTTCTGGTTCTAAAACCCATTTTTTTTTTTTTTTTTACCAGGAATAAGGTAGGCACTAAAAAAAGTGAATTGAATTAGATTAAAATTTTGATATAAGAAATATGTGATAAAAGATAAATGAAACATATTTATCATTTATTAAACTGTCCTTCAAGTAAGTAACTTATAATATTCCTTCTGCCCATCTCGATCCCATAATTTTTTTTCTAATAGTTTTAAAAATATGTGATAAGGGATTTCTCTCTTTAAGCTTCACTTATTTATTCAAAAAATTATCAAACTACCATTGTATGCCAGGCATTGTATTGTGAATTCAATGGAGGCATAAAGAAGACATTGTCTTTGTCTTTTGAGGACCAAATTCAAGCAAGAGAAACAAACAATAAACAATTTTAAAATAAACAAACCTCATAGCTTTAGCTATAGTGTTCAAGGAAGCCCTATTCTTTTTATTATTTAAAATTAATTATTAAATTGCACTAAACTTACCAAATGAGTTCTTTAATTTCTAAGGGATTGTATGCATTTTTTAAAGAGGAAGGATTTTGAATGTATAAATTCTAAAATCATCTCATAAATATCTGTTCAATACTTTAGACAGAAAGTGAACTGTGTAGTTCATTTTGTTCACTCTTTTCTTTTTAAAAATGAGGAAACAAGGTTCCTCATTAGTTAAAAGACTTGGGAATTACATAGCCAGAACTGGGACTAAAAGCCAAGTGTCATGTATTCTGGGCTAATGTTTATTCTGTGACACAGCAGAGTCTTTGTCTAAGGTCTTACGGAATTGGGGAGTTCTGAAAGGAAGCTGGGCTTTGCCTAATGAAAATCAAAGGAAAGAATGAGTGAAAATAATTTTTCATTGGCTTTTCCTTCTATTCCTTTAAGTGTCTTGGGAATTTTTTTAGAACCCTTGTGCTTCTCCAGGTACATGGAGTTCCAAAGAGAATGGTCTGGGATTTACCACATTGGAAATGATGTCTTAGAGCAAAAACTAGAGCCATCAAATTGCAGAAAAGAAAAAAGAAATAACTTTAAAGTCATATAATGCCCTTTTTTACGTCTAAGAAAATCAGTATGCAGAGAGAGAATGAATGATCCTCTACAAATTTAGGCGAACTCTAAGGACTTTTATGAGTGCCTTTATTGTGACAAACATAATCCAATGTTTGATGTAAATAGATACTTAATGAATGTTGAAAAATGGATGGACTGTTAAATATTGGAATGATAAAAATTTCCTTAAGTTAAAATTTAAAACAAAAAAGATCAAAGTTTTCATGTATTATAATGTCTCAGAGTTGTTCTTACCTGAGGTACAAAGAATAAATGTAATAGTTCTTATAGAATTTTTTATATTATTCTTTGTTTCTTATTCTGTTTTCCTTTTGGGTTTATATAAACCTTGGTCAACCTAAGTTTTTATGGAACATGTGTAGTATACATATATGTACAATGATTAATCTGAACCATTTCCTGATTTTCTGCAATGAATTCTATTCCTAAGCCACTGCTATGCTTATATTCTCTTGTCTGATAGAAAGCTTTCCTACTATGGAATATTTAAATGTAGAGGAACAAATTTAAACATTTTGTTGATTTAATATTCAACATGGGGATTAATGAAGTCATAAATGAGAATGGAATTTGGTCAAATAGCTGTTCCTATGTTCTAAATTTTCACTTATATAGACACATGTACACATATACACACACATGGCACATGTACTTTATGCAAATTTTACCTTATCTAGCTATTTTCGATCACATTTCTTTTCAAATGGTTTGGCTTAAGAAAATTGTTTTTAAGTGATGTCAGAGTAATGAAGCATGAAGGATATTTAAAAGAAGAGCAAAGTAAGAACACTGAAGACCAAAAAATAAAATAGTCATCCTACTGGATAAAAAGTGCACAAAGATATTTGGTAATTTTATGTATTGATGTCCTTAAATAAAACATTTTAGGACTGAATTTCCTGAGTAATTTTGTAATACGTGGTGTTTTGCTTCCATGTTGTTCCTGACCAAGTGGTTTCAAGGGTTCTTAGAAACCACTCTAGGGCACTCTCTTGCACCACTTTTGTCTTAAAGTATACCAATACACGAAGAGAAGGTATGAGCAGAGCTTAAGTAGTCAATAAAAGTTCAAAGATTTGATAATGGCACACAGAGATGTCTCTCAAGTGGCTTGCTTTTTTTTTTTTAATGAATGTTATTAAGAGCCAAAGCAGAGTCAAGGAGGTAACGATACAAGAGCATGGCATGAACACTACAGCCCCAAGAGAGCCATAGGTTTTATGTTAGATGTAAAGGAGTAAACAGAAACTTGTGACAAGCAAGGAAATGAGCCTAATGACATACAGGAACAAGTGATAGAGATTTGACATATGAAATAATAAACCATTGCAACTTAGCCTCCCCTACATTTTTTTTAAAATGAATGTTATTCAGAGCCAAAGCAGAATCAAGGAGGTAATGATACAGGAGCATGGCATGAACACTACAGCCCATGAGAACATCATGCTACCTATGGTGCTACTGTAGCACCATCATGCTACATTGACAGTGAATGTTTGAGGGCCTCATGGCTTAGCTAACAGGTTTTAGTGGTAAAAATTCAGTGAACTTCAAAAATAGATAAATTGTGGTTAAGGTAAGGAGTGTGTGGTCACAAATCAAGGCAGATATGTTCAGGGAAGAAAAGAGGTTTACTCAGCTACTCTGGCCTTGTAAGCATGTGGTATGCTCCTGCCAAGCCTTGTTTTAAAATTAATCAGAGAAATATTTCTTTTGAATTTAAAGAAGATGCACCAGAAAAGCCAGTATATTCCAGTTATCTTGCTAACCAAACTAGGGTGGCTTT
Source organism: Physeter macrocephalus (assembly GCF_002837175.3). NCBI lineage: Eukaryota > Metazoa > Chordata > Mammalia > Artiodactyla > Physeteridae > Physeter > Physeter macrocephalus. Next base: position 18,532,681 of record NC_041219.1, on the reverse strand, counting down.
CATGTGGCATTTTGTGGCTTTTGAAAATACAGTCAAGTAAGTGCCCATTTACAAATGTTGTTAAAAAGCTCAAACTATCACAGTTGAAAAATCTATTTAAAGGAAAAGAAACAACAAAAAAACCTGATGTTGAACAACCCACATACTGATTTAATATTTTTGACAGCTCTTAGAACCCGTTAACATTGCCACTTTATCTTAGCTTTCCTCAGAGTGGGTATATAATATTAGCTATGTGTTGTGGCCTGATGATGAAAACTGTGATAAGTTTTGGGGTCTCTTAAACCTTAAAAGATAAATTTAATCTTTATTGTCTTTAAAAAAAAAAAGTCTAAAGCAAGTGGGAAAAAGCCATATGGTACTCCAAACCACAAGGGAAATTATACTTCTTTATATGAAGCATTCCCACTAGAAAAAAGGGTAACCCTTCTGTTTATCATTATATTTTATGAGGTAACTTCAATGAAATCATGGAAGCATTATCACACGAACAGCAAAGGATAAAATCTCTTTTGCCAGGGTCCTCAAAGGATAGGAAATTTGGAATATGGCACAATTGGAACTTATTTTCCACACTGCAAATGAGGTTCAAGATGTGGTGTGGGTGAGTGACAGAAGGTTTCTTGCCATCAAAGAAGATAGTCAGCATTTTCAAAACTTTCATGTGGGATATGAGGGTATATTTTATGGGCCCAATACAGGAACTAAAATGTACTTTTAATACAGTTTACGTTGATATTTTATGTGGGAAGAGTTTGTTGACTCAAATGTTCCAATGTGTGAAGGAAGTATCAACAAACATGCACAGGGAACTCACTAAAAAAATTACATGTAGGGATGGTTTTTAGAGGAAAATTGATGAAGTCATAGCAAGAGTATTTTCCATCAGATGAAAACTACCAGTGCTGTCTATTTATTTCCTTTGGAAAATAGAAGATCAAAGAAAATATTTTAGTAGAGTGTTCTTTTCAAATATAACAAAGATTTTTTTGCAGTAATAAATAATGTCTCTTTCTCCTTTCCATATGCTCATTTATGCCCTCATCAAATATGTGCTATGTGACACACACTGCACCATATTATAGTAACAGCAGTCAGCATTTACACAGGCTTTATTATGCCACTTAGCAAGATAAGTGCTCCATGCCAATCTATAGCCACAAGAAAACTGAGGGAAGTGTTCATGTTTTACAGCTGAGGAATGTACAACTTAGCGAGGTTTTGGAAGTGATTTTAAGACTTATTATGGAACCAATATTTGAATTCAGGATATTGATTTCATAGCCCAAACCTTGATGACTTCCCTCCCTATAACTAACTTGTGTCTCAAGAGAGACAGAGATTATTACTCAGTCATCAAAGACATAGAACATTTATAGGTAATTCACAAGGAAATAAAAGGAAAGTGCTTTGAAATCCATAAAAAAAGGGACATGATAAAATCTGGCATGCCAGAGTCACTTTATTAATTATCATTATTTTAAAAAATAATATCTTGTATTAGGTAATTCACTATATCAATATACTACATGCACTAAAGCAAATAATTTATTTTCCACTTCCTTCTACAGCTGTACCGAAATGCACAATGTGGTAAGACTGACTCTTTGATTTGAGCAGAACCTGTGTAAGTAGACCACTTGAATGGCTACAGAGCATAAATATTCAATTTTCTCACTCTTAAGCAAATAAAGCTCTATGTACATAAAAATTAAATTTACCCAGCACCAAAACCAGTTTTAAATATGAAATAAAAATAAGTCCCTGGATTGAAATAATTATAAACTGACCAAAAAAGGTTTTCATCTAATTACAACCATAAAAATGTTGCACAGGTGAAGTAGTGACTTCATCTGAGAAAGAACTAAGTATTTAGGATCAAAGTTACATTAATTATCACTTATTATGAGCAGTTTCCTTGAAAGTTCATACATTTTTACCTAGGAAAACTTTTTGTCTCTCTAAATCACCCTTTAACCAGACTCCAATAGCATTGTCTCCTCATCTTCAGTTTTTAAGTGACAATTCTCTATAGAAAACAATGTCTTGAATAAATTATTCCATTACCTTATAAAAACTCTTTGTTCTTTAGAATTTGGAATCTAAATAAATTTTTTGAGAATTAGAGGAAAAAAACCCTTTCTCTTTCCTAAAAAAAATTGTGAGCTATTTCATCATTGCTTATGAGAATGCAGAGTTGTACGTTCATCTTGACAAATATATTGACAATTTCTTACAGAACTAAACATTCTCTTGCCATATGATCCAGCAATTGTACTCCTTGGTATTTATCTAAAGGTGTTGAAAAATTATGTCCACAAAAAAACTCCTGCACACAAATGTTTATAGCAGCTTTATTCATAATTGCTAAAACCTGGAAGTGAGCAAGATGTCCTTCAATAGGTGAATGGATAAACTGTGGTACATTCACACAATGGAATATTATTCAACAATAAAAAGAAATGAGGTATGAAGCCACAAAAAGACATGGAGCATATTTAAACACATATTGCTAAGTGAAAGAAGACAACCTGATGGCTACATATTGTATGATCCCAATTATGTGACATGGTAGAAAAGGCAAAACTACGAACACAGCAAAAAGATCTGTGGCTGACTGAGGGTCTGGGGAAGGGAGGTGATGATAAATAGGTAAAACACAGAGGACTTTTCAGGCATTAAAGCTATTCTGTGTGATACTTTAACAGCAGATACATGTTATACATTTGTCACAACCCATAGAATGTATAACAGAAAGAGTGAATCTTAAGGTAAACTATGGATTTTAGTTAATAATGACGTATCAATATTGGCTCATCAATTTTAATAAATGTAGCACACCAATGTAAGATGTTAATGATAGGAGAAACAGGAGGTGGGGAAGAGGAATATATGGGAACTCTATACTTTTTGCTCAAGCTTTCTGGAAGCCTGAAACTGTTCAAGAAAATAAAGTCTGCTGAAAAATTGTAATGGAAGAAACACAGATTTGATCTAAAAAAATATACAGTTAGTAATTTGAACATGGGTCAAATCAGTTATATAATATATGATTCAATAGAAGTCTGCTGTGAATAAAATCTGTTAAAATAAAGAAACTTCCCACAAGGCTAAGGAAAAAGAAAAAACACAAAAGAAGACAGGAAAATGCATGTTCCCTTTACTGTTTCTGTATGGTTAAGCAAAAGTAAAGTTTAGTGTGCATTACACTTAGGATTGAAATAAACATTCAAAGGGAATATTTTGTCTTTTAATTGTGATATCTACTCAAAATGTAATTTCTTACTTTAGTTATTTGATTTATAGCACTAAAATTTTGAGTATTTTTTTGAAAGTGGAATTGTTCACAATATTTTTTAATAGATTGAAGTAAAATTTGGTAGTGGTATTAACTGGAACTTATATTTTGGTAAAGGTAAAAACATACAATGAAAAATAAAGTCTAATAATTACTGAACACTATCCATATTCCAGATATTGTGAATATCTCATTTACTCTTAGTTGGGTTAAGTACCTGTTGGGTTGTGTTACTACATCTTACTTTTCAAAGATGGGGAAAAAAAGCTTAAAGAAGTTAAGTAGTAACTTGTTCAGTGTCACAAGGTTCATAATTGATGCAGTTGGAAAGTCAACCCAGGGAATTTGACACAGTCCCTATTCTTAAAAATAATTTCCAGTGTTGCTATAGAAATACTGCAGAAATAAAAATGGTATTATCATTTAGCAATGCAAGCATTCATTTCTATTGCACAAACAATATAAAAATCTAAATTCAAAAATCACCTCTGTATCACAAAAATATCACTAAGAAAATATGACATAGAGAACAAACGTATGGATACCGAGGGTGAAAGCAGGGGTGAATTAGGAGATTGGGATTGACATATATACACTATCGATACTATGTATAAAATAGATAACTAATGAGAACCTACTGTATAGCACAGGGAACTCTACTCAATGCTCTGTGGTGACCTAAATGAGAAGGAAATCCAAAAAAGAGGGGATATATGTATACGTATAGCTGATTCACTTTGCTGTACAGTATAAATTAACACACTATTGTAAAGCAACTATACTCCAATTTAAAAAAACTAAAAAAGAAAAAATATATGAACTGTATAGAAATACATATATACCAAAACCTAGCTTCCAAAAATGTAACTTTTATGTAAGTCATAGAGCAAAAGTCTCATGGTTGATTTGCCAGTATGCATGGGCTAATATGATCATTCAGTAAATTAAAAAAGACATTCAGTATGTAATGTTAACTGCAAATATGCCTAAGTGGTAATTAAACACATTTAACTAACAATTAAAACACATTTTAAGTGATTCAGGATTTCTTTGAGTTATAAAGTAATATAGTCTGATAATGCCAAGTATCACATTTATATGATGATTATATGTGTGTGAAAAATCTAGTTAACAAGCCACATTGATCAATTATAGGACAATATATGTCTGCCTGTAACTCATGGAATTTCCATATTCAGACTATTAATTTAATGCAGTTATAAATTACTTTGTTATTTAGACGTGTTAACTTCATTATGTGATTTAGATAATTTAAGGCTCTGAAAATTTTTTAATGAGAACACTATAATTACATATTCTAACATGAGGCAGTTTCTTTTTATTTTATTTTATTTATTTATTTATTTTATTTATTTATTTTTGTGGTACGTGGGCCTCTCACTGTTGTGGCCTCTCCCATTGCGGAGCACAGGCTCCGGACGCGCAGGCTCAGCGGCCGTGGCTCACGGGCCCAGCCGCTCTGCGGCATGTGGGATCTTCCCGGATCGGGGCACGAACCCGTGTCCCCTGCATCGGCACGTGGATTCTCAACCACTGCGCCACCAGGGAAGCCCAGTTTCTTTTTAAAATATTTGTACACACTGCTGTATTTAAAATAGATAACCAACAAGGACCTAGTGTATAGCGGCGGGGAACTCTGCTCAGTATTCTGTGATAACTTAAATGGGAAAAGAATTTGAAAAAGAATAGATACATGTATATGTATAACTAAATCACTTTGCTATACACCTGAAACTAACACAACACTGTTAATCAACTATACTCCAATATAAAATAAAACAAATAAAATAAAAATTATAAATAAATAAATGGAAATTGAAAAAATATAAATAAAATATTTGATCCTTAAAATTTTGTTTTTGTTTTTGGTAAGAGAGACAGTTCCACTCTTAACTCCCAGTAACTTCCATTTCCAATCATGATCATTCATAATGATTCCCAGGTGTAATTGCTTTAGCTGTATTCTTCAGGCCCTCACCTACCTGAATTTCTTTAAGGAAATCTAAACTCCTAAATTAGGTCTCCCTTTGATGGCATAAAAAAATTGAACTTTGTGTATTCTATAATGTAGAATTTGAAAGAAATCCTTGTGACACTTTAGAGAGTTTTGTATATTAATATTTCCTTAAGAATATCACAGGGTAAAACGTTTTAATGTTCTATGTTTATGTATATGTCAAATATGTGTTTCATTTAAATAAACAAAAAATCCAGTGTCTATGCTACCATGTACTTTGTAGTGATAAGTCTACCTTTTATCATAAGCTATTCACAAACTTTCTTCTTCTTTAACATTTCAGGTATTAATGTCTCCTCACTAATGGTAACATTGGTAAATTACGATGACTACTTTTAAACCACATATTTTCCTTTGTGGTGGGACCTTTAATGCACATCTCCTATTTTTGTTTTGTGTTCTCCTACAATATTTATGTTATGTGTTTGAAATAACGTAATTCTTTAATACAAATATCATGTATGAAATTTATTCTCATAGTTTTCTCTACTAGAACATGTACCTTGGAATCAGATAAAAACCAACCAAACAAAACTAAAAATCTTTAATCTACAATTCACTAGGCACATGACCTTGGGTAATTTGCCTAACTTCTCCAAGCCTCAGGTTTCTCATATAAAAGAGAGATAAAAATTCCTAAACTATAAAGTTGTGAGCATTAATGTCTTATCAAGAAAATGTCTGGCATAATTATAAGCTTTCAATAGTATTTTATTTTTCCACCCCCTCCTTCTCTTCATCTCTTTATCCTGAACATTGAAATGACACCATAAAACCTTTTCTCCAACTCTAAGCATTCGTTTAGCTATGATACTCTCCCTCTACTTCTGGGCAAGAATTACACCTTCACCAACAATAGTATCATATTGTAGCAGGAAAGCCCTAAGCAAGGGAATAAGATTAACATAACTTACAGAGAAATCAATTGTAGAAAAGAGAATTGAACTTTTGTGCATTTTAGATTCCATTCTTGAATTTTTAATTGTGATGATTGAGTTTATCAATTAATTAGAAGAAAAATTTCATTTTTAAATGCCGAGTCATCTCAGTGAGATGACTCGGCATTTAAAAATGACAATTTAAGTTTTTTTTATACATTTGAGTTTGTCTTTTTCATATCAAAAAACTGTAAAGATCTTGCATTATATAGTTAATGTTATTGCTGTGCACATTGATGTCTTTATTTCCTATAGGAATAAATTTTTTCCTATTATATTTTAAATACCATTGTGATTAAAAAGTTATTGATATGGGTTCAATTGATTTTGTTTTTCTGGTCACCTAACTGAAAAGTTTAAAAGAACAGATAATTCATAGATTTTTGTATTTTCCAGTAAAAAAAAAAATATATTGTCTACAACTAATAATATCTTTGTCTCTTAATTTCCAATCTTAATCTCTTATTTTCTTGTCTTATATCAGCCAGAATCCCCACTATGATATAAAACTATGCAGCACTACTGATGATGCTTGTCTTATTTCTCATTTTAATGGAATATCTCTGATGTTACACCATTTTGCAAATGCTTTTCTGGTATATAGATATTTTTATTGTGGTAGAAAATACATAACATGAAATCTACCTTCTTAACAAATTTTTAACTTTATAGTACCATATTGTTAAATGTATGTATATTGCTGTAGATAGATTTTTAAAGTACATTTCTATTTCTAGTTTGCTAAAATTCTTTTAAATTGTGATTTGAATTTTCTTTCATTAAATTCTTACCCTGTATTTATTCAAATAAATATATATATACAAACATATTTAAATATATAAACACATTTATATGTATATTATATATTTCTCCTTTGCTCTATTAATAAGATATATGAATTGATGAAATATTCATATTCTAATGTTGAAATATCTTTGTATTATTGAGATAAACTCAATATGATTAGGATTTATTATTCCATTAGTTTACTACTCGATTTGATATGCTAATAATATAATAAGGGCATTTGCAAAGGTGAAAGTTATCTAACATTTTTGTATCTATGTCCTATTCTTCTCTAATACTGTATTTGTGTCAGTGTCTTAAGATGAGTTGGATAACTGCATGACTTCTTTTTGTTTTAATGTTTTATTTCTTGAAAGTTTCATAGACTTCTATGAGCCTCTCTGGACCTATGTTGTAGGTAGAATAATGACCTCTCAAAGTTGTCCTTAAAAGGACATGAGGGGGCTTTGGACAAGATGGCGGAATGGTAAGACGTGGAGATCACCTTCCTTCCCACAAATACATCAGAAATACATCTACATGTGGAACAACTCCAACAGAATACCTACTGAACGCTGGCAGAAGACCTCAGACCTCCCAAAAGGCAAGAAACTCCCCACATACCTGGGTAGGGCAAAAGAAAAAATGGGAGGGAGCTGTGAAGGAGGAAAGGTTTCCACACACTAGGAAGCCCCTTCGCGGGCGGAGACTGTGGGTGGCAGAGGTGGGGAGCTTCGGAGCCACGGAGGAAAGCGCAGCAACAGGGGTGCGGAGGGCAAAGCAGAGAGATTCCCGCACAGAGGATCAGTGCCGACCGTCACTCACCAGCCTGAGAGGCTTGTCTGCTCACCCGCCGGGGCGGGCGGGGGCTGGGAGCTGAGGCTCGGGCTTCGGAGGTCGGATCCCAGGGAGTGGACCGGGTTTGGCTGCGTAAACACAGCCTTAAGGGGGCTAGTGCACCACAGCTAGCCAGGAGTGAGTCTGGGAAAAAGTCTGGAGCTGCCGAAAAGGCAGGAGACTTTTTCTTGCCTCTTTGTTTCCTGGTGCGCAAGGAGAGGGGATAAGAGCGCCGCTTAAAGGAGCCCCAGAGACGGGCGTGAGCTGCGGCTATCAGCACGGACCCCAGAGACGGGCGTGAGACGCTAAGGCTGCTGCTGCAGCCACCAAGAAGCTTGTGTGCAAGCAGAGGTCACTATTCACACCTCCCCTCCTCGAAGCCTGTGCAGCCCGCCATTGCCAGGGTCCCGTGATCCAGGGACAACTTCCCTGGGAGAATGCACAGCAAGCCTCAGGCTGGTGCAACTTCACGTCGGCCTCTGCCGCTGCAAGCTCGCCCCGCACTCCATACCCCTCCGTCCCCCAGGCCTGAGTGAGCCAGAACCCCCGAATCAGGTGCTCCTTTAACCCTGTTCTGTCTGAGCAGGGAACAGATGGCCTCAGGTGACCTACATGCAGAGGTGGGGCCGAATCCAAAGCTGAACACCAGGAGTTGAGGGAACAAAGAAGAGAAAGGGAAATTTCTCCCAGCAGCCTCAGGAGCAGCAGATTAAATCTCCACAATCAACTTGATGTACCCTGCATCTGTGGAAAACCTGAATAGACAACGAATCATCCCAAATTGAGGAGGTGGACTTTGGGAGCAACGATGTATATATATTTTTTCCCTTTTTCTCTTTTTGTGAGTGTGTATGTGGATGCTTCTGTGTGTGATTTTGTCTGTATAGCTTTGCTTTTACCATTTGTCCTAGGGTTCAGTCTGTCCATTTTTCTTTGTTTTTCTTTTTGTTTTCTGTATAGTTTTCCGTGTTTGTAATCATTGCTAGATTTGTTTTTTGGTTTGGTTGCTCTCTTCTTTTTTTTTTTTCTTTTTTATTACTTTTTAATTTGTTAATTTTTAATAATTATTTTTTATTCTAATAAATTTATTTTATTTTATTTCTGTCTTTCTTTTTTCTCCCTTTTCTTCTCAGCTATATGGCTGACAGGATTGTGATGCTCCAGCCAAGTGTCATGCCTGTGCCTCTGAGGTGGGAGAGTCCAGTACAAGATATTTGTCCACCAGCGACCTTCCATCTCCACGTAATATCAAGTGGTGAAAGCTATCCCAGAGATCTCCACCTCAACACTAAGACCCCGCTCCACTCAACAACCAGCAAGATACAGTGCTGGACACCCTATGCCAAACAATTAGCTAGACAGGAACACAACCCCACCCATCAGCAGAGAGGCTGCCTAAAATCACAATAAGGTCACAGACAACCCACACCACTGGACACAGACCGGCCCACCAAAAACACAAGATACAGCCTCATCCACCAGAACACAGGCACTAGTCCCCTCCACCAGAAAGCCTACACAACCCAGTGAACCAACTTTAGACACTGGGTGCAGACAACAAAAACAGCAGGAACTATGAACCTGCAGCCTGAGGAAAGGAGACCACAAACACAGTAAGTTAAGCAAAATGAGAAGACACAGAAACACACAGCAGATGAAGGAGCAAGGTAAAAATCCACCAGACCAAACAAATGAAGAGGAAATAGGCAGTCTACCTGAAAAAGAATTCAATGAGAAGACACAGAAACACACAGCAGATGAAGGAGCAAGGTAAAAATCCACCAGACCAAACAAATGAAGAGGAAATAGGCAGTCTACCTGAAAAGAAATTCAGAGTAATGATAGTAAAGATGATCCAAAATCTTGGAAATAGAATGGAGAAAATATGAGAAAAGTTCAATAAGTAACTAGAAGAACTAAAGAGCAAACCAACAATGATTAACAACACAATAAATGAAATTAAAATTTCTCTAGAAAGAATCAATAGCAGAATAACTGAGGTAGAAGAAAGGAGAAGTGACCTGGAAGATAAAATAGTGGAAATAACTGCCACAGAGCAGAATAAAGAAAAAAGAATGAAAAGAATTGAGGACAGACTCAGAGACCTCTGGGACAACATTAAATGTTCAACATTCGAATTATAGGGGTCCCAGAAGAAAAAAGAGAAAAAGAGAGGGTCTGAGAAAATATTTGAAGATATAATAGTTGTAAAATTCAGGGCTTCCCTGGTGGCGCAGTGGTTGAGAGTCCGCATGCCAATGCAGGGGACACGGGTTCGTGCCCGGGTCTGGGAGGATCCCACATGCTGCGGAGCAGCTGGGCCCGTGGGCCATGGCCGCTGAGCCTGTGTGTCCTGAGCCTGTGCTCCGCAACGGGAGAGGCCATGGAAGTGAGAGGCCCATGTACCGCAAAAGAAAAAAAAAAAAAAAAAAAATTCAATAATATAGGAAAGGAAATAGTCAATCAAGTCCAGGAAGTTCAGAGAGTCCCATACAGGATAAATCCAAGGAGAAACATGCCAAGACACATATTAATCAAACTAACAAAAA
>NC_041219.1:18520074-18522011 GCF_002837175.3 Physeter macrocephalus | reverse complement strand
AAAAGACAGAAAAAATATTAAAAGCAGCAAGGGAAAAACAACAAATAACATACAAGGGAATCCCTATAAGGTTAACAGCTGATCTTTCAGCAGACACTCTGCAAGCCAGAAAGGAGTGGCAGGACATATTTAAAGTGATGAAAGGGAAAAACCTACAACCAAGATTACTCTACCCAGCAAGGATCTCATTCAGGTTTGACAGAGAAATTAAAACCTTTACACACAAGCAAAAGCCAAGAGAATTCAGCACCACCAAACCAGCTCTGCAACAAACGCTAAAGAAACTTTTCTAGACAGGAAACAAAAGAGAAAGAAAACACCTACAATAACAAACCCAAAACAATTAAGAAAATGGTAATAGGAACATACATATCGATAACTACCGTAAAAGTAAATAGATTAAATGCTCCAACCAAATAGACATAGACTGGTTGAACTGATAAAAAACCAAAACCCGTATCTATGCTGTCTACAAGAGACCCACTTCACACCTAGGGACACATACAGACTGAAAGTGAGGGGATGGAAAAAGATATTCCATGCAAGTGGAAATCAAAAGAAAGCTGAGGTAGCAATTCTCATATCAGAAAAAATAGAGTTGAAAATAAACACTATTACAAGAGACAAAGAAGGACACTACATAATGATCAAGTGGTCAATCCAAGAAGAAGATATAACAATTGTAAATATTAATGAACCCAACATAGGAGCACCTCATTACATAAGGCAAATGTTACCAGCCATAAAAGGGGAAATCAACAGTAACACAAAATTGAAATCATATCAACTATCTTTTCAGACCACACACTATGAGACTAGATATCAATTACAGGAAAAAATCTGTAAAAAATACAAACACATGGAGGCTAAACAATACACTACTTAATAACCAACAGATCACTGAAGAAATCAAAGAGGAAATAAAAAAATACCAAGAAACAAATGACAATGAAAATAGGATGACACAAAACCTATGGGATGCAGAAAAAACACTGCTAAGAGGGAAGTTTATAGCAATACAATCTTACCTCAAGAGCAAGAAACAGCTCAAATAAACAACCTAACCTTACACCTAAAGCAATTAGAGAAAGAAGATTTAAAAAAAACCCAAATATAGCTGAAGGAAAGAAATCATAAAGATCAGATCCAAAACAAATGAAAAAGAAATGAAGGAAACAGTAGCAGAGTTCACTAAATTTAAAAGCTGGTTCTTTAAGAAGATAAACAAAATTGATAAACCCTTAGTGGGACAGATCAAGAAAAAAACTGCGAAGGCTCAAATCAGTAGAATTAGAAATGAAAAAGGAGAAGTAACAACTGACACTGCAGAAATACAAAAGATCATGAGAGATTACTACAAGCAACTATATGCCAATAAAATGGACAACCTGGAAGACATGGACAAATTCTTAGGAAAGCACAACCTTCCGAGACTGACCCAGGAAAAAATAGAAAATATAAACAGATCAATCACAAGCACTGAATTTGAGACTGGGATTAAAAATCTTCCAACAAACAAAAGCCCAGGACCAGATGGCTTCACAGGCGACTTCTATCAAACATTTAGAGAAGAGCTAACACCTATCCTTCTCAAACTCTTCCAAAATATAGCAGAGGGAGGAACACTCCCCAACTTACTCTATGAGGCCACCATCACCCTGATATCAAAACCAGACAAAGATGTCACAAAGAAAGAAACTACAGGCCAATAAAACTGATGAATATAGATTCAAAAATCCTGAACAATATACGAGCAAACAGAATCCAACAGCACATTAAAAGGATCATACAATGTGATCAAGTGGGGTTTATCCCAGGAATGCAAGGATTCTTCAATATACATAAATCAATCAATGAGATAAATCATATTAAAAAAACTGAAGGAAAAAAACCATATGATCATCTCAATAGATGCAGAAAAAGCTTTTGATAAAATT
>NC_041219.1:18511895-18519698 GCF_002837175.3 Physeter macrocephalus | reverse complement strand
CTCCCATTTACCACTGCAACAAAGAGAATAAAATACCTAGGAATACACCTACCTAGGGAGACAAAAGACCTGTACGCAGAAAACTATGACACTGATGAAAGAAATTAAAGATGATACAAACAGATGGAGAGATATACCATGTTCTTCGATTGGAAGAATAAACATTGTGAAAATGACTATAGTTCCCAAAGCAATCTACAGATTCAATGCAATCCCTATCAAACTACCAATGGCCTTTTTCACAGAACTAGAACAAAAAATTTCACAACTTGTATGGAAACAAAAAAGACCTCGAATAGCCAAAGCAGTCTTGAGAAAGAAACGGAACTGGAGGAATCAGGCTCCCGGGCTTCAGACTATACTACAAAGCTACAGTAATCTGGACAGTTTGGCACTGACACAAATACAGAAATATAGATCAATGGAAGAGGATAGAAAAGCCAGAGATAAACCCACACACATATGGTCACCTTATGTTTGATAAAGGAGGCAAGAATATACAATGGAGAAAAAACAGCCTCTTCATTAAGTGGTGCTGGGAAAACTGGACAGCTCACATAAAACAATGAAATTAGAACACTCCATAACACCATACACAAAAATAAACTCAAAATGGATTAAAGACCTAAACGTAAGGCCAGACACTATCAAACTCTTAGAGGAAAACATAAGCAGAACCCTCTATGACATAAATCACAGCAAGATCCTCTTTGACTCACCTCCTAGAGAAATGGAAACAAAAACAAATATAAACAAATGGGACCTAATGAAATGTAAAAGCTTTTGCACAGCAAAGGAAACCATAAACAAGATGAAAAAACAACCCTCAGAATGGGAGAAAATATTTGCAAATGAAGCAACTGACAGAAGATTAACCTCCAAAATATACAGGCAGCACATGCAGCTAAATATCAAGTAAACAAACAATCCAGTCCAAAAATGAGCAGAAGACCTAAATAGACATTTCTCCAAAGAAGATATACAGATTGTCGACAAACACATGAAAGAATGCCCAACATCATTAATCATTAGAGAAATGCAAATCAAAACTACACTGAGGTATCGCCTCACACCAGTCAGAATGGCCATCAGTAAAAAATCTACAAACAACATATGCTGGAGAGGGTGTGTAGAAAAGGGAACCCTCTTGTGCTGTTGATGAGAATGTAAATTTGTATAGCAACTAAGGAGGACAGTAGGGAGGTTCCTTAAAAAAGTAAAAATAGAACTACCATACGACCCAGCAATCCCACTACTGGGTATATACCCTGAGAAAACCATAATTCAAAAAGAGTCATGTACCACAATGTTCATTGCAGCACTATTTACAATAGCCAGGACATGGAAGCAACCTAAGTGTCCATTGACAGATGAATGGATAAAGAAGATGTGACACATATATACAATGGAATATTACTCAGCCATAAAAAGAAACGAAATTGAGTTATTTGTAGTGAGGTGGATGTACCTAGAGTCTGTCATAGAGTGAAGTAAGTCAGAAAGAGAAAAATACCATATGCTAACACATATATATGGAATTTTAAAAAAAAAAGGTTCTGAAGAACCTAGGGGCCGGACAGGAATAAACACGCAGACGTAGAAAACGGACTTGAGGACATGGGAAGGAGAAAGGGTAAGATGGGACGAAGTGAGAGAGTGGCATGGACTTACATATACTGCCAAATGTAAAATAGATAGCTAGTGGGAAGAAGCTGCATAGCACAGGAGATCAGCTTGTTGCTTTGTGACCATCTAGAGGGATGGGATAGGGAGGGTGGGAGGGAGACGCAAGAGGGAGGAGATATGGGGATATATGTATATGAATAAATGATTCACTTTGTTATAAAGCAGAAACTAACACAGCATTATAAAGCAATTTTACTTCAATTAAGATGTTCAAAAAGAATATATGCAATATTCCATTTATTTAATGTTCAAAGCAGCTAAATCTAAAATAAAATATAAAATAAATATAAAATATTTATATAAATATAAAATATAAAAATATAAAATAAATATAAAATATTAAATATTAAATATAAAATAAAATCTAAAATATATATTTTAAGATCATATACATGAATGTTGAAGAAAAGGGACATTGATTGCTGGTACTATTTGATGCCACTGCCTTGATTTTTGCAAAAGGCCAGTTGATTAACTCACTGTGGTAGCCAGCCTCCAGAATGACCCTCCATGCTTGTCATTTTCTGCTATTAACACCATTAAGTAGTACCTTTCTTCACTGAATAGGGATGACGTGTATCAGAAATAGGATATTGTTAAAGTGATGGTGTGCATCTTTGGAGGCTAGATCATAAAAGACCTTGACATTTCTAACAGGTACTGTTGGAGAAAGCTAGCTGCCATGTTGTGAGGACAATCAAACAGCCCTGTGAAGAGGCCAACATGGGGAGGAATTAAGGTCTCCTACCAGTAGTCGGCACCATCTTGCTAACCGTGTGATTGAGACTCCTTTAAAAGAGCATCCCCCCAGTTTGAATCAAGGCTTCATGGTACATAGCCCTGCCCAACAGCTGACCAAGTTTCATGAGAAATTAGCGAGAACCGCCCCCCAAACCACTCATGAATTCCTGACCCACTGAATTGTAAGAAGTAAAACAATTGTTTTATTTAGGGACAAAGTGTTGGGATGGTCTGTTACACGGTAGCCAACATATTCACCATCACTTTAGCACTATCAGTGCAAATGTCAAGACAACGAAAATTACAGCATCTCATTATTATTATGAAAATAATTTTAGCATTGAAAACCCATGAAAGGATCTTGGAGGCCTTAAAAGTATGCAAACTACATGTTGAGAACTTCTTCTATGCTATATTAACTTTTTTTATTATTTGAATCTACCACAACATATTTAAATATTTACCCACTGATAGACTTTTTTAAAAACACCTTTTTTGGAGTAAAATTGATTTACAATGATGTGTTACTTTCTGCTTTATAACAGTGAAGCAGCTATACATACACATATATCCCCATGTCTCCTCATTCTTGTGTCTACTTCCCACCCTCCATATCCCACCCCTCTAGGTGGTCACAAAGCACCAAGCTGATCTCCCTGTGCCGTGCAGCTGCTTCCCACTAGCTATCTATTTTCCATTTGATCGAATATATAAGTCCATGCCACTCTCTCACTTCGTCCCAGCTTACCCTTCCCCCTCCCCATGTCCTCAAGTCCATTCTCTACGTCTGCGTCTTTATTCCTGTCCTGCCCCTAGGTTCTTCAGAATCTTTTTTTTTTTTTTTTAGTAATATTCCATTGTATATATGTCCAATATCTTCTTTATCCATTCATCTGTCGATGGACACTTAGGTTGTTTCCATGTCTTGGCTATTGTAAATAGTACTGAAATGAACACTGTGGTACATGACTCTTTTTGAATTATGGTTTTCTCAGGGTATATGCCCAGTACTGGGATTGCTGGGTCATATGGTAGTTCTATTTTTAGTTTTTTAAGGAACTTCCATACTGTTCTTCTTAGTGGCTATATCAGTTTACATTCCCACCAACTGTGCAAGAGGGTTCCCTTTTCTCCACACCCTCTCCAGCATTTATTGTTTGTAGATTTTTCAGTGGTGGCCATTCTGACTGGTGTGAGGTGATAACTCATTATAGTGTTGATTTTCATTTCTCTAATGATTAGTGATGTTGAGCATTCTTTCGTGTGTGTTTTTTGGCAATCTGTATATCTTCTTTGGAGAAATGTCTATTTAGATCTTCTGCCCATTTTTGGATTGGGTTGTTTGTTTATTTGATATTGACATGCATGAGCTGCTTGTAAATTTTGGAGGTTAATCTTCTGTCAGTTGCTTCATTTGCAAATATTTTCTCCCATTCTGAGGGTTGTCTTTTCATCTTGTTTATGGTTTACATTGCTGTGCAAAAGCTTTTAAGTTTCATTAGGTCCCGTTTTTTATTTTTGTTTTTTATTTCCATTTCTCTGGGAGGTGAGTCAAAGAGGATCTTGCTGTGATTTATGTCATAGAGTGTTCTGCCTACGTTTTCCTCTAAGAGTTTGATAGTGTCTGGCCTTAGATTTACATCTTTAATCCATTTTAAGTTTATTTTTGCATATGGTGTTATGGAGTGTTCTAATTTCATTCTTTTACCTGTAGCTGTCCAGTTTTCCCAGCACAACTTGTTGAAGAGGCTATCTTTTCTACATTGTATATTCTTGCCTTCTTTATCAAAGATAAGGTGACCATGTGTGTGGGTTTATCTCTGCACTTTCTATCCTCTTCGATTGACCTATATTTCTGTTTTAGTGCCAGTACCATACTCTCTTGATTACTGTAGCTTTGTAGTATAATCTGAAGTCTGGGAACTGATTCCTCCAGCTCCGTTTTTCTTTCTCAAGATTGCTTTGGCTATTCGGGGTATTTTTTGTTTCCATACAAGTTGTGAAATTATTTTTTCTAGTTCTGTGAAAAATGCCATTGGTAGTTTGATAGAGATTACATTGAAACTGTAGATTGCTTTGGGTAGTATAGTCATTTTCACAATGTTGATTCTTCCAATCCAAGAACGTAGTAGAACTCTCCATCTGTTTGTATCATCTTTAATTTCTTTCATCAGTGTCTTATAGTTTTCTGCATACAGGTCTTTTGTCGCCTTAGGCAGGTTTATTCCTAGGTATTTTATTCTTTTTGTTGCAGTGGTAAATGGGAGTGTGTCCTTAATTTCTCTTTCAGATTTTTCACCATTAGTGTATAGGAATGCAAGAGATTTCTGTGCATTAATTTTGTATCCTGCTACTTTACCAAATTCATTGATTAGCTCTAGTAGTTTGCTGGTAGCATATTTAGGATTCTCCATGTATAGTATCATGTCATCAGCAAACCGTTAGAATTTTACTTCTTTACCACTTTGGATTCCTTTTATTTGTTTTTCTTTTCTGATCACTGTGGCTAAAACTCCAAAACTATGTTGAATAATAGTGGTGAGAGTGGGCAACCTTGTCTTGTTCCTGATCTTAGTGGAAACGGTTTCAGTTTTTCACAATTAAGAACAATGTTGGCTGTGGGTTTGTTATATATGGCCTTTATTATGTTGAGGCCAGTTCCCTCTATGCCTGTTTTCTCGATGGTTTTTATCATAAATCGGTGTTGAATTTTATCAAAAGCTTTTTCTGCATCTGTTGAGATGAACGTATGGTTTTTCTTCTCAATTTGTTAATACGGTGTATGTCATTGATTGATTTATGTATATTGAAGAATCCTTGCATTCCTGGGATAAACCCCACTTGATCACATTTTATGATCCTTTTATTGTGCTGTTGGATTCTGTTTGCTAGTATTTTGTTGAGGATTTTTGAATCTATATTCATCAGTGATATTGGCCTGTAGTTTTCTTTCTTTGTGACATCTCTGTCTGGTTTTGGTATCAGGGTGATGGTGGCCTCGTAGAGTGAGTTGGGGAGTGTTCCTCCCTCTGCTATATTTTGGAAGAGTTTGAGAAGGATAGGTATTAGCTCTTCTCTAAATTTTGATAGAATTCGTCTATGAAGGTATCTGGTCCTGAGCTTTTGTTTGTTGGAAGATTTTTAATCCCAGTCTCAATTTCAGTGCTTGTGATTTGTCTGTTTATATCTTCTGTTTCTTCCTGGTTCAGTCTCCGAAACTTGTGCTTTTCTAAGAATTTGTCCATTTCTCCCAGGTTGTCCATTTTATTGGCATATAGTTGCTTTTAGTATTCTCTTATGACCCTCTGTATTTCTGTGGTGTCAGTTGTAACTTCTCCTTCTTCATTTCTAATTTTATTGATTTGAGTCCTCCCCCTTTTTTTCTGGATGATTCTTGCTAAAGGTTTATGAATTTTGTCTCCTCCAAGAACCAGCTTTTAGTTTCATTGATCTTTAAGGGTGATGGTGGCCTCGTAGAGTGAGTTGGGGAGTGTTCCTCCCTCTGCTATATTTTGGAAGAGTTTGAGAAGGATAGGTATTAGCTCTTCTCTAAATTTTGATAGAATTCGTCTATGAAGGTATCTGGTCCTGAGCTTTTGTTTGTTGGAAGATTTTTAATCCCAGTCTCAATTTCAGTGCTTGTGATTTGTCTGTTTATATCTTCTGTTTCTTCCTGGTTCAGTCTCCGAAACTTGTGCTTTTCTAAGAATTTGTCCATTTCTCCCAGGTTGTCCATTTTATTGGCATATAGTTGCTTTTAGTATTCTCTCATGATCCCTTCTATTTCTGCAGTGTCATTTGTTACTTCTCCTTTTTCATTTCTAATTCAGTTGGTTTGAATCTTTTCCCATTTTTTCTTAATGAGTCTGGTTAATCATTTATCAATTTTGTTTATCTTCTCAAAGAACCATCGTTTAGATTTATTGAACTTTCCTATTGTTTCCTTCATTTCTTTTTCATTTATTTCTTATCTGATCTTTACGATTTCTTTCCTTCTGCTAACATTGGGGTTTTTTTATTCTTCTTTCTCTAATTGCTTTGGGTGTAAAGTTAGGTTGTTTATTTGAGCTGTTTCTTGTTTCTTGAGGTAGGATTGTATTGCTATACACTTCCCTCTTAGAACTGCTTTTTCTGCATCCCATACATTTTAGGTCATCATGTTTTCATTGTCTTTTCTAGGTATTTTTTGGTGTCCTTTTTGAGTTCTTCATTGATCTCTTGGTTATTAAGTAGTGTATTGTTTAGCCTCGATATGTTTGTAGTTTGTACAGGTTTTTCCTGTAATTGATACCTAGTCTCATAACATTGTGGTAGGAAATGATACTTGATACAATTGCAATTTTCTTAAATTGACCAAGCTTTGATTTGTGACCCAAGATATGATCTATCCTGGAGAAATTTCCATGGGCACTTGAGAAGAAAGTGTGTTCTTTTGGTTTTGGATGGAATGTCCTATAAATATCAATTAAGTCCATCTTGTTTAATGTATCTTTTAAAGCTTCTGTTTCCTTATTTTCATGTTGGATGATCTGTCCATTGGTGAAAGTGGGGTGTTAAAGTCCCCTACTATGATTGTGTTACTGTCGTTTTCCCCTTTTATGGCTGTTAGCATTTGCCTTATGTATTGAGGTGCTCCTATGTTGGGTCCATTAATATTTACAATTGTTTTATCTTCTTCATTGATTGATCCCTTGATCATTATGTAGTGTCCTTCTTTGTCTCTTGTAATATTCTTTATTTTAAAGTCTATATTTTCTCATTTGAGAATTGCTACTCCAACTTTTTTTGATTTCCACTTGCATGGAATATCTTTTTCATCCCATCACTTTCAGTCTGTATGTGTCTCTAGGTGTGAAGTGGGTCTCTTGTAGACAGCATATATACAGGTCTCATTTTTGTATCCATTCAGCCACTCTATGTCTGTTGGTTGGAGCATTTAGTCCATTTATATTTAAGGTAATTATCGATATGTATGTTTCTATTACCATTTATTAATTGTTTTGGGTTTGTTATTGTAAGTCTTTTCCTTCTCTTGTGTTTCCTGCCAGAGAAGTTCCTTTAGCATTTGTTGTAAAGCTGGTTTGGTGGTGCTGTATTCTCTTAGCTTTTGCTTGCGTGTAAAGGTTTTAATTTCTCTGTCAAACCTGAATGAGATCCTTGCTGGGTAGAGTAATCTTGGTTGTAGGTTTTTCCCTTTCATCACTTTAAATATGTCCTACCACTCCCTTCTGGCTTGCAAAGTTTCTGCTGAACCATCATCTGTTAACCTTTTGGGTATTCCCTTGTATGTTATTTTTTGGTTTTCCCTTGTTGCTTTTAATATTTTTTCTTTGTCTTTAAATTTTTTTTTTTTTTTTTTTTTTTGGGGGGGTGGGT
>NC_041219.1:18484045-18511846 GCF_002837175.3 Physeter macrocephalus | reverse complement strand
ACGTGGACCTCTCACTGTTGTGGCCTCTCCCGTTGTGGAGCACAGGCTCTGGACGCACAGGCTCAGTGGTCATGGCTCACGGGCCCAGCCGTTCCGCAGCATGTGAGATCTTCCCGGACCGGGACACAAACCCGTGTCCCCTGCATCGGCAGGCGGATTCTCAACCACTGAGCCACCAGGGAAGCCCTGTCTTTAATTTTTGATAGTTTGATTAATATGTGTCTTGGCATGTTTCTCCTTGGATTTATCCTGTATGGGACTCTCTGAGCTTCCTGGACTTGATTGACTGTTTACTTTCCCATATTAGGGAAATGTTCATCTATAATCTCTTCAAATGTTTTCTCAGTCCCTTTCTTTTTCTCTTCTTTTTTGGGACCCCTATAATTCGAATGTTGGTGTGTTTAATGTTTTCCCAGAGGCCTTTGAGACTGTCCTCAGGTCTTTTAATTCTTTTTTCTTTATTCTGCTCTGTGGTAATTATTTCCACTATTTTATCTTCCAGGTCACTTATCCATTCTTCTGCCTCAGTTATTCTGCTATTGTTTCCTTCTAGAGAATTTTTAATTTCATTTATTGTGTGGTTAATGATTGTTGGTTTGCTCTTTAGTTCTTCTAGTTCCTTGTTGAACGTTTCTTGTATTTTCTCCATTCTATTTCCAAGATTTTGGATCATCTTTACTATCATTACTGTGAATTCTTTTTCAGGTAGACTGCCTATTTCCTCTTCATTTGTTTGGTCTAGTGGGTTTTTGCCTTGCTCTTTCATCTGCTGTGTGTTTCTCTGTCTTCTCATTTTGCTTAACTTTCTGTGTTTGTGGTCTCCTTTCTTCAGGCTGCAGGTTTGTAGTTCCTGATGTTTTTGTTGTCTGCCCCCAGTGGCTAGGGTTGGTTCACTGGGTTGTGTAGGCTTCCTGGTGGAGGAGACTAGTGCCTGTTTTCTGGTGGATGAGGCTGTATCTTGTCTTTCTGTTGGGCAGGTCCACATCCAGTGGTGTGCTTTGGGGTGTCTGTGACCTTATTATGATTTTAGGCAGCCTCTCTGCCAGTGGGTGGGGTTGTATTCCTGTCTAGCTAGTTGTTTGGCATCGGGTGTCCAGCACTGTAACTTGCTAGTCATTGAATGGAGCTGGGTCTTTGCATTGAAATGGGGATCTCTGGGAGACATTTTGCCACTTGATATTATGTGGAGGTGGGAGGTCTTTGGTGGACCAATGTCCTGTGGTCGTCTCCCACCTCAGAGGCACAGGTCTGACATCTGGCCAGAGCACCAAGACCCTGTCAGTCACATGGCTCAGAAGTAAAGTGTGGAAAAGAGAAAGAAAGAAAAAAATAAAATAAAATAGTTATTAGAATTAAAAATATTTTTTAAAAATTTTAAAAATTAAGAAAAAAAGAAAGAGCAACAAAACCAAAAACCAAATGTACAAATGATAACAAGCAGTAAAAAGTTTCCAAAAAAAGAAAAAAAAAATGGACAGACAGAACCCTAGGACAAATGTAAAAGCCAAGCTCTACAGACAAAATCACACATAGAAGCATACACATACACACTCACAAAAAGAGAAAAAGAAAATATATATATATATTTTTGCTTCCAAAATCCACCACCTCAATATTGGTATGATTCGTTTTCTATTCAGGTATTCCACAGATGCAGGGTACCTCAAGTTGATTGTGGAGATTTAATCCACTGCTCCTGAGGCTGCTGGGAGAAATTTCCCTTTCTCTTCTTTGTTCACTCAGCTCCTGGGGTCAGCTTTGGATTTGGCCCCACCTTTGCCTTTAGGTCACCTGAGGGCGTCTTTTCTTTGCTCAGACAGACTGGTTAAAGTAACAGCTGTTTAGGGGGCTCTTGCTTCCTCAGGCCAGAGGGAGGGAGGGGTATGGAATGCAGGGCGAGCCTGCAGAGGCAGAGGCCGGCATGACGTTGCAAAAGCCTGAGGCATGACGTGTGTTCTTCCGGGGAATTTGTCCCTGGGTCATGGGACCCTGGCAGTGGCGGGCTGCACAGGCTCCTGGGAGGGGAAGTGTGGATAGTGATCTGTGCTTGCACACAGGCTTCTTGCTGGCTACAGCAGCAGCCTTAGTGTCTCATGCCCGTCTCCAGTGTCCGCGATGATAGCCGCGGCTCGCACCCATGTCTGGAGCTCATTTAGGCGGTGCTCTGAATCCCCTCTCCTCTCACCCTGAAACAATGGTCTCTTACCTCTTAGGCAGGTCCAGACATTTTCCTGAACCCCTTCCTGGCTAGCTGTGGCGCACTAGGCCCCTTCAGGTTGCGTTCACTCAGCCAACCCCATTCCTCTCCCTGTGATCTGACCTCCGAAGCCAGCGCCTCACCTCCCAGCCCCCACCCGCCCCGGTGGGTGAGCCGACAAGCCTCTCAGGCTGATGAGTGCTGGTCGGCACCAGTCTTTTGTGTGGGAATGTCTCTGCTTTGTGCTCTGCATCACTGTTGCTGCGCTCTCCTCCATGGCTCCGAAGCTTCCCCCCTGCCACCTCCTGTCTCCAAAGGGGCTTCCGAGTGTGTGGAAACTTTTCCTCCTTCACAGCTCACTCCCAGAGGTGCAGGTCCCGTCCCTATTCTTTTGTCTCTGTTTTTTCTTTTGCCCTACCCAGGTACGTGGGGAGTTTCTTGCCTTTGGGGAAGTCTGAGGTCTTCTGCCAGCATTCAGTAGGTGTTCTGTAGGATTTGTTCCACATGTAGTTGTATTTCTGATGTGGGGAGGAAGGTGATCTCCACGTCTTACTCCTCCACCATCTTGAATGACTCTGATAGACATTTATACTTTTCCAAAGTCTTCCAGACAATGTCATAAATATGTCTTTTGTTATATTTATTTTAAAAATAACCTTAGCATAAAATTTTGTTTCCCAAACATTATATTTGATTTGTTGGATTTTTAGCTTCTTGTAAATATTAACACAACAACACCAACAAAACATTATCACAAATTTGCATCATTAGATATATTGAATCAGACAGTTTGAGATAGATAACTACAGAGAGAGAGAGAGTGAGAGAGAAAAAAATGCTTTGTTGGCTCAGCTATATAGAGATGACAGCAGACAAGTTTTCAAATCTAGCTCAATTAGTTGCTGGCTGGTTCCGTTTGAACAAATTTCTCTACGTTTTAGTTGCTTCATCTGTGAAACAGGCAAAATAATACTTCTGCATAGCTTGCACTGTATAGGTTTTAAGTATGCTAATGGATATAAGTACCTGTTACAGTGTTCGGAACAGAAGAAATGTAATAATTGTACACAAATTACCTCATTACCTCCACAATATGAATTCTTATTCTAGTTTTATACCCGTTATGGGTTCTGACTGGGCCTCAGATGGGACTCAAGGTCTCGTTTTATTGAAGACGCAGTGGACTGATGCCACTGGGTACCAATTCACCTTAACTGATTTTCCATAGGTATGGAGGCCTGTAAAGAGGAGGAGGATAAAATGAGGAGTAATGGGAGAGGACAGGGACAAAATAGTCCTACAGAGGGCACCAGTGGGAACCCCACTAAAGTCATTTTTTACTTGCAGTGATATCAAATCATGAGAATACTAGAGGCCAACAAATGTAACAATTATCTTCATAAGCACAGTTGAGACATTCCTATGGTCTCCAAAAAACTGGGGAAGACTGAAAAGGAGCTAGATGTTCTGTAGTGCTTGAGCATAAGCAATTATCCAGAAAATAATTGCTAGGGAAATACAGTTACACACAGATAAGAAACAGCACCTCCAAGTAGGAAAATAATTTATCCAAGTATATACACCTAATAAGGGCAGATTTTCAATCTCAGGTCTTTCTGTGTGCAAAGTCTATGCCCCTAAACATGAAATTAGCCACAAAACACCTTGCCTCATTGTTCAAATACATACATATGTGTGAGTATTGTTCAGTAACATATTTCTGCAAGTGAATGCTGGCTTCTTCTTGAGGATTTTGCTTTTAGGTGATGCTTAAATAAAACATGAAACCAATGTAGGATTATCATTCCCAAGATATTTTCTCAGGGATTATTTCAGCATCTCAATCCCTTCTACATTTAATTGCCCTCATCCTCACAGCTTCATAGAGTCAAAATTTTCATTGTGAACCTCCAGAGTCACCTGAGAGACATCTCCCTAGAGTTTTTGGATTTGTCTTTCATTCTCTGAAGAAGAAACTAACAAAAAACCCTCACATAACATAAATCAGTAAGAGATTATTGGGGAGCTTCCATCAAAGCAACTTCAGGCACAAACTAGTCAATCAAATTTAAGGTAAGAGCACTGGATATTGGTAACAGAGAGATGAGATTCTGTGAAATTTGGGGGCTGAAGGAATACAGTATAATTTAAAACCAATTATGGATATTTTATATTCTACTCTGGGTAATAGCATAATTTTATATATAAAATAATGTTTAAGATGATTTGGAATCAAGCTTTATGTAAGATAAATCTAGAGCTTTGAAAAAGAGTTAAGCTCTCTTTCTCAATATAGTAAATTGCCATCATTTATTTATTAATTTTTATTTCATTTGGTAATCACTGATGAGGTTTCTCAAAGTAAATATTACTTCAATATCTGGTCTTGATAGTAGGATATTGATTTGTGCATAGCTTTAAAATTTGCAATTATGGGAGCCTACTAATAAAAATACTCTAAAAATATAAGATTCTGAATGTGGGCAATTGTGCTTTGTGTTTTCCATTTAAAGTCAAAAGGCCAGAAAGGGCATAGAGTTTTTAAACAAATGACCTTTATCATAATGTGTCTTGTAAACTGAATTTCAAATAGAACATGCTGGTTGAAAGGCAAAGAAATGACTGTCATTGAAACACAGGATTCATCAAGGTATAATGTCAACTTAGTAAAGAAAATGCTTTCCTACATTCTTGTCAATTGACAGGCTGTCATCACATATTAAAATCTGACAAGGCATTGATGAATTAGGTTGTTTTTAATATGTCCAAAGCAGCTAAGCTTCAAAAAAGCAGAGGGTATTGCTCATCAGTTAAATATACCTTTTTTTTTTTTTTTTCGGTATACGGACTTCTCACTGTTGTGGCCTCTCCCATTGTGGAGCACAGGCTCTGGACACGCAGGCTCAGCGGCCATGGCTCACGGGCCCAGCCGCTCCGTGGCATGTGGGATCTTCCCGGACCGGGGCACGAACCCGTGTCCCCTGCATCGGCAGGCGTACTCTCAACCACTGCGCCACCAGGGAAGCCCTATATTTCTTGATCTGAGTTTTCATGAAGAATGCATTGGTGTGGATCTAGTGTTTATATTTCTGTGTGTGGGGGGGTACATGTGTAGATTTTTTAATGTGGAGAATTATGTTCTCTAGTTGTTGGAATATTTTTTTTTCTATCTTTGATAATTTCCTTCCCTCCATATTTTTGAGCTCTTATTAATTAATTCTAATATTTATATATCAAAACTGCTAAATGACAGTCTGTATTTCTTTTTTCTAATATTTTTAAAAATCAGGTTTATAGTGATATAATTTGCATACAGTAAAATTCAGCCTTTTTAGCTGCACAAATCTATGAATTTTAGCAAATATATAAAGTTGTGAAATCACTACTACAATCAGAATACAGGATAATACTATCACCTCCAAAAGTTCCTTCATACTGCTTTGCAGACAATTGTCTCTTCCCACCCAAGACCCTGGCAACCATTAATCTATTTTCTGCCTCTATAGACATACCTACTTTGGACATTTTATATAAGTGGAATCATACAGTACATGGCCTTTAATGTTAGCTTCTCTTAATTAGAATAATGCTTTTTAAATTCTTCAGTATTATTACATGTTTCAGTAGTTCATGTCTGTGTTTCCTCTGTAGAATTTACTTGCATAGATATACAGCAATGTTTTATACATTCACCAGTTGATGGCCATTTTGACTGTTTTCAGTTTGGGGAAATTAAGAAGAAAGCTGCTATAAACTTTCTTTAACAGGCTTTCTGTGGACATATGATTTCATTGCATCTTCTGCAGCAGTGTCTGAGAGTTCTCCGTGCTTACTACACATATTTGTCAGTATTCAGTACTTTCAATCTTTTCTTACTCTTTCTTTTATTTCAGTTTATTTCAGTTTGGTTTTATGTTTAGCCATTCTAGTGGGTCTGTAGTGGTTTCACATTGTGGTTTTAATTTTCATTTATCTGATGATTAAAGATGTTAAGCATCCTTCCATTCCTTCTGTGTGCTTATTTGCTATTCTTATATCTTCTTTGATCTGTCTGTTCAAAGCTTTTGCCCTTTTGAAAATTGCATTGTATATTTTCTTATTAATGAGTTTTGAGGTTTCTTTATATATTGTTGAAGTGAGGCTTTAACCCTATATGGATTTTGCAAAATTTTTTCTAGTCTAAGGATTGTATCCAGACTTTCTAATAATGCTTCTTAGAGAGAAGTTTTTACATTTTGATCATACCCAATTTAAAAAATGTTATAGTTTATTTCCTATCTAAGAAATAATTGCCTATTCCAAGATCATAAACATATTCTCCTGTATTTCTTCCAGAATTTTAGGTTTTACATTTAGGTCTATAATCCATTTCAAATTAATTGTTGATATTTTTAATGTGCAAGTTTTATATCATTGATTTTTTTCACTCTTGCCATTATGTTCTTAGTTTCATTGATTTCCTTTTAAATATTGCTTTATTTGTGCCCTGCTGTGATATTGTGATTTATAAGAAGAAATATATATATTTCCTCTTCATTCCCATTTATAGGACAAAGTTTCTAAAACCCTTGGAATTTCCTAAGTGATAAGAGCAACAAAGGTGTCTTTCATTTGTTAATGAGGTGACTTTTGGATTCCACCTAAGGATAGGGGCTGGTTGCTAGGGGATTACAAGGTAGGAACTTTAAATCCTACTCTCCTGACCTCCAGGGAGGGGAGGGGGGCTGAAGGTTGAATCAATCACCAATGGTCAATGATTTAACCAATCATTCCTTTGTAATGAAGCTTCCATAAAACCCAAAAAAGGACAGGATTCTGAGAGCTCCCAGTTGGTGAATTGACTGAAGAAAGTGGTGCTCTGAGAGAGCATGGAAGTTCTGTTCCCTTTACTCATACCTTGCCCTATCCATTTCTTTTATATGGCTATTCCTGAATTACAGTTGACTCTTAAACAACGCAAGGGGTTAGGGGCACTGACCCTCCATGCAGCTGAAAATCTGATTATAACTTTACAGTCTATATCAGTTTTGTAGGATGGAGCCCTTAACTGGTGGGATCTGATACTATCTTCAGGTACGTAGTGTCAGAATTGAGATGAATTCTCAGACAGCCTGCTGGTATCCAAGAACTGCTTGTTGGTGTGAGGAAACCTCCACATCCCCACCCTCCCACACACACACAGGTTAGAACTGGGTCCCAGAACCATAAGACCTGCATACTGCATATGCTGTTTTTATTTTTACTCAATTCAAAATATTTTTAAACTAACTTTGATTTTCTCTTTGATTTATGAGTTATTTAGAAGTATGTTGTTTAGTTTCCAAATGTTGGGACATTTTAAGATATCTTCCTGTTACTGATTTACAGAATTTAGTGATGATGAGGAAAATAAATTGTATAATTTCAATTATTTTAACTTTGTTGGATTTATTTTTATGGCACTTATATGGTCTATCTGGTAAATTGTTCATTTTAGTGTCCTTGGATTGACTTATATTCTGCTTTTCTTGGATAAGGTGTTCTGTAAATATCAATGCCAAGTTGATGATGTTTCAGTCTTACATAGCCTTATTATTTTCTGTTTGTTTATTCTAGTGATTTTTCAGTGAGGCATGTTGAAATCTCCAAATATAATTGTAGATTTGCCTATTTCTCCTTTCAGGCTACCAGTATTCACTGCATGAATTTTGAAGCTCTGTTGTTAAGAATATACACATTTAAGATCATCATGCCTTCTTGGTGAATTGATCCCATTATCATAATTCAATGTCCCTCTCTATTCCTCATAGTATTGATTGTTCTGAATTCTCAATATGATCATTCCAAGGGTATTATTTAACAAATCTATTGTATACTTTATGAGATTTACTGTATAAATTAAGTACCTGAAAATACGGTCTAATCCTCTAGTTGTTCACCATCAACTCTGATGTAAGCCAAGTTCCCAAATGGATTATAGTAGTAATATACTGTCAATGGACAGCTAGTGCTGTATAATTTATTCTGCCTAGAGAAATCAGAGAAGGTAGCACAAATAGATGATATCTGGGTTAGACTAAGTAAGGGAGCTATTGCATTCCAGACAAAGGAAAGTAGCTGTAAATGGAGAGCTATTCAGGGGATCAATACAACAATTACCTAGGGTCCATGGTGGAATGACATAAAGTCATGAAGTAAGCATGAAAGGTAGTAAGCTATTTACTTCTATCTTCTTCCTAACTGTCTGACTACTTGGACATTAGTAAAAATGATTAAGTTTTCCTTTTTTGCTCTGTAAAATAGGAATAATAAAAGCTGTTTCTCAAGATAGATGTAAAGTTTAAAGAAGAATTAAGTATATATATAACATCTTGCACAGTGCCTGGCAGTTAAAAATTATACTGTCTTCAACTGTTGTTTTTATGTTTGTTGTTATCATTATTGTTGCTATTATTGAGGTCTCCAAAAATTTAGGATCTTCCTTGCAAGAGTTTTTCAACATAGAGCCTCATTTTATTATTCCAATTTTATAACAGAAGTAAAATATAAAAACAAAGATTTTCTTAACATACTCCAAATGAATAGTAACTAACCCTCATAGCGCATGTATTATGGGCTAGCTGCTGTTCCAAGTGCTGAAAGGTGGCAGAATATGCCACCTCAATATATGTCACTTTGGCATAAAAATTATTTTGAACCAAAGGCACTTAATAAAATAGCAGATGCAGGAAGGGCACTCTAATCTCCCCTTTTCTTCCTGAAAGCAGGAGATTAAAAACTCCCATGTAAAAGATGCCCTTTCTGTACCAGGAGAAAAGAAACATTCTTCGATAGGAAGTCAAAGCCAAGAGAATTCTATACAAACAGACCTTGTTAAAGTAATTCTTATCTTCCTTTAGCCTCCCTGTATTTTAGTCACTTTTCCACAATTGCCTCTCTTTGGTCAATCTAGTGTAAAAGCATTTAGGTTTTGCCACTTGTTTGGGTCTTTATTTCCTTATGAGGGCTCTTATGTCACCTAAAACATAAATGTGAATGCTTTTCTTCTGTTACTCTGTCTTCTGTAAATTTAATTCTCAGGTCCATCTGAAAAGCCTTAAGAGGTTAGAGGTAAATGTTACCTTCCCAAAAGTGCTTTACAAATTTTGTTCATTTAATCCGATACTATGGAGGTAGATACTATGGTTATCATCATGATCACTATTTTTCTCAGGAAGAGAGGCTCAAGAATTTAAAAGAACTGTCTCAGTTACATAGGAAGTAAAAGGGCTTGGTTTCGAACCTAGGAAGATTAGGTCCAGAATCTGTGCAGTAAACATTCTGTTATATTGCCAAGCCCAAGAATTTTGAGGGGAAAGAGGACAGTGGAGACATTCAATAAAACTCTTAAATCAGTTGACAAAATGATTCAACATGATGGCTTAACTCTTATCCAAAGACATTATCTTTGGCTCCTCTTTTCCAAACTTAAGTTCCAATGAAAAGATGTTTAGAGTGCTCTCTCTCTCTCTTTTTAACATTCATATATATTTTTCCTTTGGAATCAGGTATTCTCCTGGTAACAAATTCATTTTAAGGTGAAGTAGGTGAGACATAATAATCAAATTCTCTAGAGAGGGTCTATGGTTTGGGTATGAATATAGTCAACATTATTTCTGTGCTTTGTTATGTTACAGGATTGCCTCAGTGTCCAGGGAATGAACATACCATCCATCCTCTAAATGGTATTTCAACGTGTGTTTTGTGTGTCTACTTTAAAACCCTAAAGCACAAACTGCTACAAAAGGGGGATTTTTGTCTATTAAATAGCATTAACATGAAATCGCTTTGGACTTGTTTAACAATAACCTCTTAGTAAGGTTGAAATGTGAAAATACAATTCAAGATTATTCCAAAATCGTTTTTTCCTTTCACCAAAAAACACTAATATGAAATAGAAAAGGGGTGGTTTACATCACCAAACCCCAAATTCTATGTAGTAATTTTATTATCATGTGTCATCAGCAAGTATCATTATCAAAAGGAAATCTACTTCAAATTACTGTCAGATTTAATTGGATATCCTACAAAATAATCTTTAGTAAATTTATAAAGATCATTATGAATCATGAGTTATTCTCTGAATATTAAGTAGAATGTTGTTAAATCCTTTTAAAATTTAAATCTGAAGTGTAAGTGTTCCTTCATAATCCATCAAGATATGAAATCTCCCTAAATGAAATCATCCTCTTTCTATGCTGTTTATTTCAGTCCAAGCAAAGTCAGTCTCCAAGAAAAAAGAAAAGTTGAAAATTCAATTAAAGGACAAGTTCTAGGTGATTAAATGGTGAGGTATTTTGAATCAGAGACTTTCCTACTGCAGAATGCCTTTCGCAGGCTCAGTTACTTTTTTGAATCCTGTTGTAATTTTAAATTATTTTAACAAAGGACAAGGGCATAGGAACTGGCTCTCCTTTTGTTTTTATGACCTCAAATAACAGTGTAGAATACTTAAAAGGAAAAATGTTGGAGTTTTTCAAGAAAGTTTTTCCAAAATACTGACTGAAATATGCTTGAGGATCTGGAATAATGATCATTGCTTACTTACCTATAATAGGGGAGTAGTCTGTACAGATATTTCTAGCAAAGTTTATTATTTTCCCTACAATATCTGTTCTTTGACAAAAGTGAATATTTCATGGCAATGATGTTTGTTTGTTTTTCTTAGGAAATAAACAACATAACAGGCTATGATGTAATGATATTCAATACAACCTTATTTTTAAATGTTAGGCAGACTATAAAGAGGCACTAGAAATAGTCTTTTGAAAGAGACAGTGATTTCTTTGTCATATACGTCAAATAATTATTTGAAGTTAATACTTCAATTGATTGTTGTTCTTATTTGATTCTCTCAAACTTTCCATTTATCTCTACATTTTGTCACTAATTTCCAAGTTTTATTTTTTTTCTCATTTACTTCTTATGTACCTGGTCAACATCAAACAAGAATTTTCTTTAAGCATGAATTTCGATGGACTTTAGACCTAGTTGAAAAACTTTTTATGACAAAAGTGAGACTAAGTCAAAATCCCTGAATAGATACTCTTCATTATTTCTGAAAAATTCCTTTCAACATATATTTTCAGTGATCAAAGTAGTGCAGTTTAGTGGAATCAGCAGTTCACAGATTTTTAAATTCTTTTGTTACAATCTAATTTTTTGACTTAGTCTCAGTTTTTAAATGAGAATTAGAATAAAAAGTATAAATGACCCAATGAAATCTTAAATATGGTGCCAAATATTAGGCAGTTAAAACTAGTGTCTTAATATGTATTGTCCCAATTTTAATTTAACTGTTTCTTTAATTACAAAATGATAGAAATTCTTTATACATTTGGTATACTAATTTTTTTCTCATAATATATAATCCAGATATCATTGCTTGTTCTTTGGCTTATTTTTTCACTCTTTAATATATGTTAGGATGAATATAATTTATTAACTTTTATGTTGTCTAATTTATCAACATTTTCTTTTATGGGCAATACTTTTTGTTTTTATATTAAAAGATTTTCCTTAAATGGAGGTGATTAAAATATTTTCCTGGTATTTTATAAAGCTTTATTGTTTTGCCTTTCACTTTAGGCTTGTAATATTTCTAAATTTAATTTTGAGATTTAAGGGTCTAGTTTTACTTTTTTATACTGATAGCCTCTTATGCCGGTGACAATTTTCAATTTTTAATATATTTTTAAAATATCTACCTTCTTTCTCCCACCCCCCAGTAAATATCCATGGATGTTAATTTCTTATATATTCTTCTGTGTATAATTTTAATGCACATAGAGGCAAATAGAAATATAGATTCTTTCCTTCAGCTACTTTACATAAAATGTAGCATACCATATCTACACTGTTCTTCAACTTATTTTTCTTAACAAATAATATATCTCAGAGGTCTTTCATATTAGTAGAAAATAATGTTTTTATTATTTTAATGACTATATATTATTCCCCTATATCAGCATAATTAATGGAATGGATAATTCTGCCTTTTTTGCATCACTTTGCATTCTCTGTCATGTCACATAATGACAAATGTATGGGACTGTTTCTTTTTTCTCCATATGTTAAGTTGGTTTATTTTTAATCTCTCCACTAATATCCCATTCTCTTAATTACTGTAATTTTAAAACAAATCTTGGTATATGAAAGAACAAGGACCTTTTATTATTTAATTAGCTGTTTAATACCTACTTTAAAAAAGTATTTTTGCTTTTTATTTATCCCTCTATTTAATTTATTTTTTAAATTTCATTAATTTAGGCTGTTAGTTTCTTATTTCTTTCCATCTACATTTGTTTCTTTTGTGCTTGCTTTCAAACATTTTAAGGTGGTCAGTTTGCTTGTTACTTTTCAGCTCATGTTCTTCCAATGTTAATTTTAAAGCTATAGCTTTTCTTCTAGACACAATTTTAGATGCAACCCACAAGATATGATATGTAGTATTTTCATTAAAATTCCTTTATGCATTCTTCTTTGACCCATGGATTATTTAGATGTATATACTTGCAAATATATAGTGATGTTCAGTTATATTTTATTGTATATTTCTAACTTGATTGCATTGTGGTTTGTAAACATGTGTACACTTTCAAAATCCTTTGAAATTTGTTGAAACTTACTTTATAGCCTAGCAGATGATCTAATTTTTTATGTGTTTGGCGTTTGCTTAGAAAAAAATGGTATTCTGCAGTTGTGGGTAGGATTCTAACTATGTTCCTTAGCTCTTGTTTTCATCAAATTAATCAGACCTTCTAGATCTTTCCTAAAATTTCTTTTCTGCTACTATGAAGTTTTTTTCATCTGTTACTGAGCAAGATTACCACTTGATTTTGGATTTGGCTATATCTTCTTACAATCCTCTAAGTTTTTTGTAATTAGAGGCTATGTTATGGGATGCATACAAATTTAAATTTGGTATATCTTTCTGGAAAGTTAAACATTTCATCATTCTACCATGTTTCTCCTTATCTCTACTTTTTAAAAAAATTTAACTTCTAAATGGTCTTTAAAATGTCTACAAATAGATATATCCTCTATCTATCTTTTAACTTTATCCATATTTTCCATATTTTAATGCTCAAACCTTCTGTGCCCTTTGTTTTAGATATGCCTTTTTTAAACAGCATTCAATTGGATTTGGGTTTTAGCAGTGTCTACAACCCTCTTCCTTCATAGCAAAGTGTTTAGACTGCTAATTACTGCTATATTTGCATTTAAGTCCACCATCTTATTTTCTATTGGTCCCTCTCTTGGACATATTTTTTGCTATTTTTTTAACCTTTCATTGAATTAGTGTACTAATTTTTATTAATGTAATTTTCCTGATATCTATCTGTTGACCTAAATACCAAGCAAATATTTTGAGAGGATACAAAATTGTAAATAGAACTTGACCAGGGGAATAGAACTGCACTGAAAGGTAAAAAGGAGCTTCAGAATTTGATGTTTACATTGTTTGGTTTGATTTTTTTTTACACTGGGCATATATTTTTATACTGACTTTTGGAAACCAGATATGCAGACTACCGTAATTCTGCTAAAAGATAATTCAAAAAATGCATGCAAAAACAAGTAGAAATTGTTTATTCCTTGAATACTTTAGACTATCTGTTCAGGTTTTCCCCACTATCTACTTACTCTCATGCCTAATAGCATAAATGTAATTTACATAGCAAAAACATTCACAGAAAAATAATGTAGCCTTTATAATATGTTTCTCAGCATATCATTGAGTGTTTTTTATGCAAAGTGGCTTCACTGGATTCTGGCATAGGGTCTTCAGAACTGCTCTGGCCTTTGCATGACCCCTTGTTTTTATTAAGTGATGAGCTCTTAGTAAATGTGATATAGGAAGAAAGGCTAAAGTAGTGAAAAGATCACAAAAAAGTTTGGGGTTTTTCAGTTTTTTTATTTTTGGTTGGTTGGTTGGTTTTTGTTTTTGTTTTTTGACTTTTGTCAAGTCTTGATACATCTGTAGGCTTCATCTGCAAATAAAAGTGTTAAACTAGAGTTGGATGATTTTAGGCCCCCTACCAGTCATAAGTACATAACAATGGAAATATTTTGAAGACAGGCAATCTAGTCCTACTTTCAAATTCTGCTCCTTCCTAGCTATATGATTTCGACAGTTACCTGATTTCTTTGGAATGTGTTTCTCTTTAATACAACTTGAGTTATTCTGAGTAAATTCCCAGTAAATCACTGAGTTATTCCCAGTAAAGCACTTGGGGAAAATCTAAGTTCTGTCCTATAGAACAGAATTATTATTATTTATTTTCAACTTTCTAGCAGATAGTAGGCAGGTGATGATTATTAGTTTCTACTTCTTACTGACATCCTAGAATTGTATTGTAAGGAAATTACAAATTAGTTCTATGAAAGATTGATGTAATATTTCATTGTCTAACCTGGAATTTACAAGTGCTCCCCTCTTGCACATTAATAAAATGTGAAATATTAATATATATTATATAGAACAGTTTTCAACAAAAGATGTGAATCCTTATGCATCCATGACTCCATATTAAAACTTTAACAAGTTTACACATTTAAGTAGTGATATAATCTTATAAACAATATATAAATGGTATATTGGCAAAGGCAATATAAAGAATCAGGAAAAACACAACCAAGCAGAAAATTGAATGTAAAATTATTTGAGATTAAAAAAATCTTACTACCATCATAACAGCTTTTTTATCCATGTCATTTCTTATTTTGTATTGTCATGTCACAATTATGATAAATTTTACTACAAAGTGGTCAATATCATATTTGAAGGTCACTTTGGTAATTGGAAGTGAGTCTCCCAAAATGATGGCAATTGGAAAGCACAACATTTTACTTTCATGAATGCAATGATTTAGTTCTTTGACCTCTAGCTGGTTAAGCATGATATATAGTAGAACATTTCACTTCTGATATATGCACGTGAAACCCTGAAAAGAATTAAAGGCAGAGTGCAGATTTAAACTGCTGGCATCCCTCACTCTGCTTGAATAATTGCTAAAGTTACTTTGAAGTACCTTAGAAAGAGAAAAAAAAGAAAAAAGAGAAGGAAGGAAAAGAGAAATGAAAGAAACATCAGAACAAAAAACAGAAAGGGCAAAAAAAGGAAGGAAGGAAAGAAGGGAAGGGAAAGGGAGGAAAGAATATAAAAAAAGTAGTCAATTTGCTTATTTTCCTTTCTGCACAAATAGCATCCTAAAGAAAAATATATATATTTGAAAGGCTTTTAATGTAAACATGGACAGCTGTTTTAGACATTGTAATGTGTGCACATTTGAAAGACACATCATGAAAAAAAATTCATGCTGAAATGTCAATTTTATAGCTCTAAGAGAGAGGTCCTAAGGTTTAGAAGTTAAAAGTAAGTTAACTCCTTGCTTATTCGAACATTAAACTGTCAGCATGGAAGTAAATTTAAAACTTATGATGGTCTGAAAATGTGGTGCTAAATGAAGTCTGAAGACCTATTAACCTGACTGAGATGTAAACCAGGAACTATTGCTCTTCAGCATGTATTCACGTACTTTCTAGTAGGGTGTGAGCTATTAAGAGGTGAACAAGGAAGCTGAATAATATCTCTTTTTTCCTAAATGTAATAATAATGTTAGCTATTTTTAGTATTCATTTAGGAATTGCATGCATGTAAGAAATGGAATACTTGCTTAAAAAGGATTTCTTCAATTTTTTTATTAGTAATGCAGAACTGACAATCCTTTAACAAATTGGCCAATAATCAATTTTTCCTTTGTTTTAGGGCTTTATAGGGATTTAAAGGTAAAACACAACATTTGTAAACATACTTACATGTAGGTGGTAAACACTTTAGATAAGCACTTTTGACAAATTATTCGTTGTTTTTTTACTTTCATTAAAAATTTTTTCATTATGTTAATAATAAAATATTTTAATGAATGAGCTCCTTAAAGTATTTAAATTTAATAAATTCAATATGAGATAAAAATAATAGTAATTAAATTAGTTAGGTAAGGAATATGATCATCTTTCCTTTTGCAGTTAAAATATGTTTCTACTTAATATTGTTATGTCAAACAAATATACTTTTAAAAAGCTTCACTAGGACATTTATCAATTATTTTAAGATAACATATCAATTATACATATTTGATTTACATTTGAAAAGGCAGAATGGACTAAATCTGAATTACCTCAATTAAAATTAATGGTGAAATAAGCCTTCTGACTGAGAAAACACATTTTGTTATGAAAATATCTTTTTCCCAGACCGCCCTGTTTATGAGTTTTTTAATTCGAGTGGGAAAGATAATAACAATTTTTGTTCCATACAACACTGTTAGAAATATATTTTTAAAGAGGATTACACCAAAATATTTGAGTAAGAAACCAAAGAGTTTCTTTTTCTGGTTACTAGAGAACATTTATTCCTGTCTTAATAATAATTAATTATTCCTTAATTAATCTTAAGACTTAATCTTAAGTCTCACAAGCATTGTTTTAAGTGCTACGGAGTAAAGCAAGAGAAGGCTATGACACACTTGTTCCTCACAGAGCTTATAATCAGCCTGTGGAGAAAAGATAATGAAAGCAAAGAAAAGATAATAAAAGATATTAGCATTCCAGTGCCTAAGTACTTGATACACACAATAGGTACTAGGAAATGTGAGAAGGGAAAAGATGAATCTAGGGCACCATGATGTGACCTAAACTGGACTTTGAAGAATAAATGAGACGGTTGTCTCCTACAGAATTGACAAGGAATTGGTCTGTGATTTCATCTGGTTCTGGAGTATAACAAAATGTAGAAAGTACTGAAAATGTGGAAAAAACCTCAATGACATCTGAGCTTTGATCTTGTGTCAGCCCCTTTGTTCTTTGATGAGTGTTTGATGCCCACCAGCAGGTCTAGAACATGGATAAGAGACATAGTTAACACTTTTAATTTGCTGAATGGCTTTGTTTTCATCCTCTGCTTCTCAGTAAATTGCTCATTTTGTGTGGGCAGAATGTGGATTTATTAGATTTTGCATTTATTTAGCTACATCCTGTCTTATTGCAAAAGTAATTTAAGAAAGCTTTTTAAAAAGATGAAAAAAATGGTAAAGAAAGTAAAATTAAGGTTGGAAAAAAAATAAGAGAACAACGCTTGTGTATTTAAATACAAAAAATAACTTCTATGTACTCCAAAATAGTTTTCCAGCCTCTCTGCCCTAAGTCCCATTCCTTTAAAGTTTTGCTCTCTTCTAAGGAACAGATAAATACTATTATCTTAGCAAGAATTATCTTGACATGGACTTTAGAGGGCAATGCCATAACCTAACCCCCAGAAGAAACATGAATTCAGTTATGATGGGTACAAGTGTTTTAGTTCTATTTAATCCAAAGATGTCATAGAAAGTAATTATCGTAAGTATTTATATGAGATATCAGACTCTGTAATTACAAACATTCCACTTACTGCTCATTGAGTAAGTGATCTAACTTCTCTGTGCCTTAATTTCCTCAACATTACAATGACATAATCATTTAATTTATCCCAGGGGGTTGTTGTCAAGAATAAATGAGATAATCCATATGACACACCAAACTTAATATCTGGAACATCTGAAGCAATAAATAAATGTTAACTCTTTTTAATTTTATAACCTCATAATAAGAATAAAAGAGATAATCCTTATGACACACCAAACTTAATATCTGGAACATTGAAGCAATAAATAAATGTTAAGTCTTTTTAATTTTATAACATCATAATAAGGTAAATTTTTGATTCGCTTGTCTTCTAAGTTTGATACAAGTATCACTCCAAATGGGGTATCGAAGAAAGTTATATCTTTCGGACTTCAAAGTGTCCCTATCATTATTCTGCTAAGAAGCAAGTGGAGTAAGTGGCAGCAATACTGCTTTTCTCGGTCCACTTGTTCCTGTATCCTCTTTGCTGCACTCTGACCCTCAGGACTGAGTGATACTAGTCAAAATTCTACTCATGACTACCTCCTTTCCACCCAGAGTTCACAATAAAATATGTATGTACTATTCCATTTTGATGCTGTCATGGAAAGTGGAATGTGAATTATTGCTTCCCTACTCAAAATGTGGTCCATTGACGAGCAGCATTAGCAACATTTGGAAGTCTGTCTGAGATACATATCTCAGCCACTCCCAGCACTTGCTGAATCAGAATATGCATTTTAACAAGAGCTCCC
This sequence comes from Physeter macrocephalus, assembly GCF_002837175.3. Classification (NCBI taxonomy): domain Eukaryota; kingdom Metazoa; phylum Chordata; class Mammalia; order Artiodactyla; family Physeteridae; genus Physeter; species Physeter macrocephalus. The sequence continues at coordinate 18,493,432 of NC_041219.1, read as the reverse complement.
GCTGATTCAATGAATATCAAAGTTTGTGTTGTATAAGATATCCTACCAGATAATGCAAATTGTTGATAATGAGAAATGGGGATTTGGTGGTGGCAGTGGTCATGGTAGCACTTTCAAGTGCCCACATTTCTGATTGACAAGTAATGATCAAAGTAATTGTCTCTGTTTTAATCTCTCTGAAATTAGAGAATATTATTTTTTTATCTACTAGAACACATCCTATGTTAATTTCAAGTGAGATCCTCCACCTCTCTCTCTCTCTCCATGTTTCCCATTTTAAATTATTATCTTTTAATATATTACTTAACTTCAAAGTTCTCCATAGATGAATAATTAGTTCTCCTCAAGTGTAATTTTACTTAGTCATATACCCTTGTTTTCTAAATAAGTGCTATTTTTATAAATATTAGATGTAAATGCTGGACATATTAATGCTAATGATTTCATGGGCCAGGAGGTTTATTAACAGGAAAAAGGGAATAAAGCTTAGCTGTGCAATGTAGGCAAATAAGGTTAGAGGACAAAGATCCAAATATGGGAGAAAAACTTCACATGAATTAGCCAAAACAAAAATAATTATGTTTTAATAAAGTAGGGACTGAAAATAACCATTGGGATATTAAGTCAGTAAGCCTATGAAAAGATCTTCTTAATAAATATTTTTTGTGAAGTTTATTTTTCTTATGGTATAAAAAAAGAACAATAACCTAGGACAAAACTGGGTATTTCTAATATTGTATTATTATAACATGACAAGACTAAGAGACTGTTAAAAATGTTGAGACTGTTAAGATTTCTATAGCCTGTAACAATGTTCTTCCATTCGCACACATTATTCTTTCCGTAGGTAAATTTGTTTCAGGCAAATTGATTTCTTTCAGTTTCTTGAAGAAGGCATGCTCCCTGTGACCACAGAACATTTGCATATACTGTATCATTTGCCTCTGCAAAGACTGTCTAACCATTTTCATTCCTTGACTCCTGCTCAGTCTCCAGATTTCAGCTCAATTATCAATTGGAGAAGTCTAGATCAGGCTTCACTTTTACTGAACCTTGCCTCATTGTGTATTACTTTTACTCAGTTTTCTACCTCATAGGGTTTTATGGAAACTAAACAAGTAATACTCTTAAGGCACTTTCCACAGAGGCAAGAACACAGAAAATGCTCACTAAATATTAGTGATTTTAAACATGGCTTATACTGCTTGCATCAGGTAGTAGTTTCCTGTATTTTAATAGATCCCTAAGTAAGATACCAAGCTCTTTCTATAAAGAAACTGCCTTCCCACAGCAATAATTCAAATTTATTCCAAACTTCTTAACACGTGTGTTGTTAAATAGATTTCACTTCCCTGGATCAGGCAGATCTAGGCATTTATTGCCTCTTGTTTCCTCAATAGATTTTCTTTTCACTACTTCTGTGACTCTGGGGTTTTCAGTACTTCTCTAATCTCTGTCCTCTATTCCTTTTAGTTTGATGCTTTATTCTCCTTCCTATCCTCCTCCTCCTCTTCCTCTTCTGCTGCTCTGCCTTCTTCTCATCTGCCTCTTCTGTCTCTTCTTCCTACTCCCCCTTTTTCTTCTTTTTCGCCTTCGTATGTTGCAAGAACAATGGAAGATAGTATTCTGCAGTGTCTTCTGATTTTGGATTACATTCTAGGTTGGGTATGAGTTATATATAAAAACAGACCACCCATTACACAGAAATATTGATGCCATAACTTTCATATGCAATACCATTAAACATCTCCTTTGGTTATCTCAGCATTGCATTTTATTGTTTTGCCTGTTTACTCCTTTACAACGTAGACAATAGTCACCTTGGGCAATTTTATATTTTCAGAAAGAATAGTTTTTTAAAGGCTCCTCAAGCCATGTAATATTCATAGTTGGAACAACATTCTGAATTTTACAGATTAAACTATCCTTTCTGCAGACAATTAAACTACTTTTTTTTTTTTTGCGGTACGCGGGCCTCCCACTGCTGTGGCCTCTCCCGCTGCGGAGCACGGGCTCCGGACGCGCAGGCCCAGCGGCCATGGCTCACGGGCCCAGCCGCTCCGCGGCATGTGGGATCTTCCCGGATCGGGGCACAAACCCGTGTTCCCTGCATCGGCAGGCGTACTCGCAACCACTGCGCCGCCAGGGAAGCCCTAAACTACTTTTTGAGGACAATTATAAAACCTGATATTTTAAAGAAAAAACTCTAGAGAGTTGATTGATAGTTGCCATCAGACATGAGGTCATCATGATAATAATCCATCCTTAAATTTGAAGAACTTTGCTTCAACTTTTCACTACTATGCACCTGAGGCTTGTTGATTAGATAAATGCAGTCTTTCCTGGCTTGATGCTTAATTTGAAGTGATCATCGTTATAGATACAGATATCGGTATAAATATTATAGATATTGCTAGAGATATATTTGAATGTGAGTTGTAATTAATACTGTGCAATTCATGATATTTTATCACATCACCAACATTTTCCATATCACCAAAGTCAACATTTTTTTATTGTTCTGAGTGGTTGGCTGTCCCATTCTCCATCCTATTTCTATATGTAGATTTAAAAAGGAATTTTTGGCCCACGAAGTTTTCTCATGGTGACACATGTTTACTTGAGTCGACTGTTTATCGGAGTTTCTTCCTTAAGCAGATGCAGAATCATTGCAGAGATAATGTCCACTGTGCTGGGTTGGAGTTTAAAACTCTTACCATGATTTGAAAGGGAATGGTTGGTGATGCTTTCTGTAGTTTCTGCAAGAGTTGAGCCAGAATTTCGCCAGTGATGGAGGCAGGGCAGTGCCATCACTGTTGCCATAGTCAGCTTTCCAGCTTTTTATGTGGTAAAATATATGTAACAACGCTGCTCCCAGTCTGTCACACAGCTCAGACTATCATGTGAATCAGATCTTGTCATGGGGTCCCAACTTTCTTCTCAGCTTTTCACATATATGAAAGAAGATTTTGCTAATGGAATATTGTACAAAAGTACAGAAAACTGTCACTACCTTTGGAGTTTATAGGTGTTAAAACACTATGTAAAGTGTCAGATTTCACAGGAGGAAGTTTATACACCTGGAAGGAGCTATTCTATACCCTGTAATTCTACAAAGTCATAAAAATTGAGTTGAGACAAGTATTTTTATTCTGATATATAAATGTCCTGTGACTTTCTCAGAAGAAATCACATACTCAGATATTCATGACCCACCCTTACAATTAAATGCACTGTAGAACAGACTGTATAGTTTAGGCTCTCGTTCTACTAACATGATTCCTTGTTTTCTCAGTGGAAAAGAGGTCAGTGTGCCTGTAAATACCAGTTTACCTTGCTTTAGTGAAACATATGGGCAACAGTTTCTTTAATGAACTTTTAAATTTTAATCTCTTCAGAGGAATGAGAATGAAATCTAGGTGTAAGAACAGTGAGGAAAAAAATAGCGGTAGAGAAAGGTAATAAACATCACTTTTGAACAGGACATTCATTTAGGCAAAAATAAAGATGATTAGACTGGTTTATGTGAAGGAACTAGAACTGCAACGATGCATGCTTTCACATACGTCTCCTAGCACATATTTAAACACATAAAAATAGGGAAAAAAGGTGGTCTTTAAAATTCTGCTGTAATTTCAATTTCTACTTATCAATAATGAAATAAAATAAAAAATAAAATTTTCTCTTTATTATTAGTTATATGAATTGTATTTTATCATACATAAAATGGAAAATACCTCACAATATTATCACTATTTTCTCCTTTCACCTCCTAAACACATACCCATACACAGAAACATATAACCATCCAGGGAAAGAAGAGAAGTGTCTTTTCTAAAGTTAAATTGTTTTCTTTAAAAATAAAGTGCACCATTAATTCATCTCTGGAACGTTAAATTTAAAATACTGCAATCCTCTTTAGGCAAGTAGCCTCCTTCAGAAATGCTTTAAAGAATCCTTTAAATCTATTCAAGGTCTTTTACTTCCATGAAAGTTGCTACTGCTTTATTTCACCTGTTAGATTCCCACCTGTAGTAGAACTGTTAAACTGTCCCCCAGGATCCATTCTCACCCTTTTTCATTTCAGTAGTGGAATCTACCTCTCCCTTCTCCCTCTTCATTTGCTTCCCAGCCTCCCTGCGTTTGAGCTGGGCTTATTTCCCAGCCTCTCTTGCAGTCAGGTGTGTCTACCTAAGTTCTTACCAATGGTATATAAACAGAAGTGACATGCACAATTCATTGGTTGTTTTCAACTTAAAGACAAGTTGTGTGCCCTGACTCCACTTTTTCCTCTTCTTCTGACCAAGGAACCACAACTGCAGATGCAAACTTTGATACAGAGATGGAGTCATGCTTCGTGTGGAGCTGGCTGGCCCACAAGTAGTCATCAGCCAGAGCCTGCCTACACTTATATTCTAAAGTGAGAAAGGCACAAACGTCTAGTTTATTTACTCAACTGTATTTTTAGGCCTCTTTCTTATAGTAGCTGACTCTGTATCCTGACTTATACCAAAGTATAAGCTTAGAGTAATAGTGTTCTTGAGCCTTAAGTTATTGGTGCATAAAGCTGATGTGAAAACACAGTATTTTAAAAAGTGGAGTGCAAAGCAAAATCAGCGTTTGCTTTTTTCCCCCCAGAGATATTCTCAGCAGTTTGTACACTTAGTTTGCATTCCACAAGGAATACTGTATAGTCAAAGTAAATCGTGTATCTTGAGAATAACAATACATATCTATTGCACAGTTGAGAAGAATGAGCAACGTACACTATATACCTCTAAGATCACAATGCACATGTAGTGAGCATTGGAATGAAATTCTTCATAGCATTCAATAGCCATTCCTCTGTGCTTTGCTTCATCATTGTAAATCCATTAGCGTTCATATCTGTGGTCCTCAAAGTGTAGTCCCCAAACCAGCAACGTTAGAATCACCTAGGAAAGTGTTAAAAATTAAGCACAGATGTATTGAATTAAAAATACCCAGTAGGGCCCAGAGATCTGTGGTTCAACAGTCTCTCCAGGTGATTCCAGTGCATGATAAAAGTAGAGAAAAATGGCTTTATATCAAAAAGCTAGTTAAGTAGAATTGGCTGTCATTAATAGAATACATTTGTTGAAATTATATTGATTTAAAAACACTGATCTCAATGTGTGTTTTTAAAATGTCTCAACCTGAGTGATTTTGACTTCTGACACTCAATTTATCTTATTTAATTCTATAAAAATTCTGATTTTTTAAAGTTTCTAAATATTGCAAATGGCAAAATGCTTTATTTTTTCAGGTTGGAATAGGAAACACTACTTAAATACTATATTTATTCTCATCCATGTATTATGTCAAGACTTTCCCTTTTCTGCTATATATAAATGGTACTTTTAAAATTCCATTAAGCTCTACTATATTTTAGAAAATACACATGATTTTTATCACCATACTTTCATGTTTATGTGATTGCCCTTGCATTCCTCTATAATATTGAGAAATAATAACTTAAATTGTTTAGTATTTTACCTTACACACATTTTCATATTTATTAACTAACTTGAGGGTCCTGTTATGTTAGCTCTGTATTCATGTAAGAGCAAACAAGAAATTTAGAGAAATTGTGAGATTTACCTAACATTACACACCTAGTAAATGAAACAGCCAAAATTAACATTAAGGACTTTTGAATCCAAACCTAAACATTGTACTTGCAAGGAAATAAAAATAATAAGTAAGATACAAATTCAGTCTCAAAAAGGATATTGACCCTATAATTAGTGTTGCAAACAAGCAGATTATTACAAAGGAAAGTACAGCTGGGGCATTGCTAGACCTCATCTTTCTTATGATCCCTCATAGACCCTCTGCAAACCAGCTGAATCATGGTGGGTAATTAATTTCAGTGAATTTCTACATCTGGGGAAAGAAGAGGATTCTGGGAAAAAGCCACTATGGGAGATGAGAAAGAAGTAAGTCGACTCAGCAAGTTTGTTTGTTTATGTGTTATAGCTAGGATATCCATTTGGCATTCTCTAAGAAAGATCAATAAATATTTAACTTGCTTTTTCATTGCATTAACTGACAGTAAGGTATGTCTTTGAATGCAATTCAGTTCCAAGGTGTTAATACCAACGTGAGAGCAAACTTATCTTTTCCTGATTAAACTGATATTAAGTCAAAAATAAATATATTAGGCAGTAAAATACCAACTTACAATGAAAATTTAGGATATATTATGCTATTTCAAAGGAATATCATGCTTACTGCTGCATTGGATTTTGTCCTCGGACTTCCTGCTGCAAAAATTCACTCTCTTCTCCCCTTGAGGAGTCCTGGTGGAAACAGGTAAGAGGCCTTGGGCCAAAGATTTATAATATGATTTAAAACATGTAAAAATTCTTTATGTGATTATTTAAAATATTTTTCAATATGAAAGTGAAATTATTGCTATAAACTGGAATCAACCTTCAAATACACCTACTCATTCATAAATCAGAATAAAAATGCTATTTTACTTGGTAGGTGGGATTATTAGTTGTTTCCATCAAATGTCCAAGACCTTGTTTCCCACAAGTGTAATGTAGTCAATATAAGGGAGCGTGTCTCCTCCACCGTCCTAGTGAATTTGTACAGGTAACCTTGTCTACCCATCCTACAGCTTAGTGGCAAATTTTTCATCTTATTTTGTAGGTTCCTCTTCCCTTGGCTCATTCATATGCAGAACTGACTTTGTATGTTTTTATTTGTCCACTTTTTATGAATATGTTGAAACTAATGAATCCAATAGTGACCCAGTTGAATCGAGTCTGCTACCAGCTGTGCCACCACTGTAATAACTGCCCCCAAAAATGCATTTCTCTCTTTCATTCACCTGGGAGTTGGTTACTTCCTACCATCCCTGAGTTCACAAGAAGAGGCAGGTACTAGTTTTCTATTATCTCAGTCCCATATTACAAGAGTATCATTCCAAATGAAGATGAACAAACCTGGACTCATCATCTCTGTATAGAAAAGTGAAAGATGTTATTGAATTAGCTGGTATTAATCTTTTAGGAGGCTTGCCCCCATCCACCCAAATACTTTGAAAGTCCATTTTGGATGAGGAGTTTTGATCCCTGAACTGATGGTTTGTAAAGATGATGTGTAAACAGTGTTAAAGTTCTCTTTATAAAGAATTAAGAAGAATGTTGGTACTGGATCAAACAGCAAGAGGGGAGAAGGTAGAAGAAAAGGAGTTCATCAAGCTGGAGTGGGGAAAGCTGGTACTCACGGTAAATAAAGGATAGTAAGAAATTCATTATAATGTGGCCAAAGAATCTATTAGAATCCAGAGATTTACTATTCAGTATTAACTTATACATGCAGGTGTAATAAAAAGTCTTTGGCCCAGTCTTTAATGGAGTATACCAATTAAGCAAATGCTTTGTATGAATGATTTGGGGGAAATCAAGAAAAAATTCTTATATTTTAGTGATTCTCAACATATGTGCCTGGAACAGCAACATCGGCATCACCTGGGAAATTGTTAGAAATGCAAATTATCAGGGCTTAACCAGACCTAGTGAATTAGAAACTCTGAGTAGAGCTTAGCTTTCTGTGCTTGAAGGAGCCCTCTAGGTGATTCTGACACAGGGTACAGTGTGAGAACTACTGTCTTATTCTGTATCTAGGTCTATGTGGAGCAGAAAAAAGGGGACAGTTATAGGAGATGAGATGCTGCAGAAATTAAGAAATCTGTCAAGTGGGAATTTGGTGTTAAATTGCTAAGGACACATGAAAGCAAAGTAAGAATTATCAAGCTCTTGGGAAACACATGGTGGCATATCCTACCATGTAGTAGGTAGTTGAAATCTATATAACCAAATATAAAAATTTTAAAAGAGAGGCTGACTCTAGCTTTGGATAATATTTTTAAAATATAAAATTATTCATATTCGATGCTAATAATTCTACTGTTGTGTATACTAGATTGGTGGGAAAACTTCCAAGAGCACCAAATGAATTTTATCAAGGAAAGGTTTTGACAGGTCTATCAGTTCCTATATTGTCTACCATAACAAGCTGGAAACGTCTTTGAAGAATATTTAAAGTTTCTTTAATGTTTTAAGATCCACATCTTCCAACCTTTGTGCAAACAGTAATAGGCATTCAATTTTAAGGCACAGTTAAAACTACCTTAAAGATTTGGATGAAATACATACTTTAGACAAGAATACATATATTTTTTAACATCTTTATTGCAGTATTATTGCTTTACAGTGGTGTGTTAGTTTCTGCTTTATAATAAAGTGAATCAGCTATACATATATATATATATCTATATATATCCCCATATCTCCTCCCTCTTGCATTTCCCTCCCTCCCTCCCTATCCCACCCCTCTTGGTGGTCACAAAGCACCGAGCGGATCTCCCTGTGCTATGCGGCTGCTTCCCACTAGCTATCGGTTTTACATTTGGTAGTGTATATATGTCCATGGCACTCTCTCACTTTGTCCACCTTACCCTTCCCCCTACCCGCGTCATCAAGTCCAGTCTCTACGTCTGCATCTTTATTCCTGTCCTGCCTCTAGGTTCTGCAGAACAATTTTATTTTTTTAGATTCCATATACATGTGTTATCATACGGTATTTGTTTTTCTCTTTCTGACTTACTTCACTCTGTTTGATAGACTCTAGGTCCACCCACCTCACTACAAATAACTCAATTCCATTTCTTCTTATGGCTAATATTTCATTGTATATATGTGCCACATCTTCTTCATCCATTCATCTGTCAATGGACACTTAGGTTGCTTCCATGTCCTGGCTATTGTAAATAGAGCTGCAATGAATATTGTGGTACATGACTCTTTTTGAATCATGGTTTTCACAGGGTATATGCCCAGCAGTGGGATTGCTGGGTCGTATGGTAGTTCTATTTTTAGTTTTTTTAGTTTTTTGAGGTACGTGGTCCTCTCACTGTTATGGCCTCTCCCGTTGCAGAGCACAGGCTTCGGACGCGCAGGCTCCGGATGCGCAGGCTCAGCGGCCATGGCTCACGGGCCCAGCCACTCCGCGGCCTGTGGGATCTTCCCGGACTGGGGAACGGACCCGTGTCCTCTGCATCGGCAGGCGGACTCTCAACCACTGCGTCAGCAGGGAAGCCCCTATTTTTAGTTCTTCAAGGAACCTCCATACTGTTCTCCATAGTGGCTGTATCAATTTACATTCCCCCCAACAGTGCAAGAGGGTTCCCTTTTCTCCACACCCTCTTCAGCATTTGTTGTTTGTAGATTTTCTGAAGATGCCCATTCTAACTGGTGTGAGGTGATACCTCATTGTAGTTTTGATTTGCATTTATCTAATAATTAGTGATGTTGAGCAGATTTTCATGTGCCTCTTGGCCATCTGTATGTCTTC
>NC_041219.1:18481079-18484018 GCF_002837175.3 Physeter macrocephalus | reverse complement strand
TTTTGGAGATTAATCCTTTGTCTGTTGATTCATTTGCAAATATTTTCTCCCATTCTGAGAGCTGTCTTTTTGTCTTGTTTATAGTTTCCTTTGCTGTGCAGAAACTTTAAGTTTCATTAGGTCCCGTTTGTTTGTTCTTGTTTTTGTTTCCATTCTTCTAGGAGGTGGGTCAGAAAAGATGATCATATAGTTTTTCTCCTTCAATTTGTTAATATGGTGTATCACATTGATTGATTTGTGTATATTGAAGAATCCTTGCATTACTGGGATAAACCCCCCTTGATCATGGTGTATGATCTTTTTAATGTGCTATTGGATTCTGTTTCTAGGATTTTATTGAGGATTTTTACATCAATGTTCATCAGTGATATTGGCTTGTAATGTTCTTTTGTTGTGACATCTTTGTGTGGTTTTTGTATCAGGGTGATGGTGGCCTCGTAGAATGAGTTTGGGAGTGTTCCTCCCTCTGCTATATTTTGGAAGAGTTTGAGAAGGATAGGTGTTAGCTCTTCTTTAAATGTTTGATAGAATTCGCCTGTGAAACCATCGGGTCCTGGGCTTTTGTTTGTTGGAAGGTTTTAAATCACAGTCTCAATTTCAGTGCTTGTGATTAGTCTGTTCATATTTTCTATTTCTTCCTGGTTCAGTCTCATAAGGTTGTGCTTTTCTAAGAAATTGTCCATTTCTTCCAGGTTATCCATTTTATTTATTTTTTTAACAACTTTATTGGAGTATAATTGCTTTACAATAGTGTGTTAGTTTCTGCTTTATAACAAAGTGAATCAGCTATACATATACATATATCCCCGCTTCTCTTACCTCTTGCATCTCCCTCCCTCCCATCCTCCCTATCCCACCCCTCTAGGTGGTCACAAAGCACCGAGCTGATCTCCCTGTGATATGCGGCTGCTTCCCACTAGCTATCTCTTTTACGTTTGGTAGTGTATATATGTCCATGCAAATCTCTCACTATGTCCCAGCTTACACCTTCCCCTCCCTGTGTCCTCAAGTCCATTCTCTAGTAGGTCTGCATCTTTATTCCTGTCCTGCCCCTAGGTTCTTCATGACCATTTTCTTTTTTCTTTTTTTTAGATTCCACATATATGTTAGCATACGGTATTTGTTTTTCTCTTTCTGATTTACTTCACTCTGTATGATAGACTCTAGGTCCACCCACCTCACTACAAATAACTCAATTCCATTTCTTCTTATGGCTAATATTCCACTGTATATGTGTGCCACATCTTCTTTATCTATTCATCTGTCAGTGGACACTTAGATTGCTTCCATATTCTGGCTATTGTAAATAGAGCTGCAATGAACATTGTGGTACATGACTCTTTTTGAATTATGGTTTTCGCAGGGTAACAACCACCGCGCCACCAGGGAAGCCCGATTGGGCTGTTTTTTAATACTGACCTGCATTAGCTTTTTATGTATTTTGGAGATTAATCCTTTGTCTATTGACTCATTTGCAAATATTTTCTCCCATTCTGAGAACTGTCTTTTCATCTTGATTATAGTTTCCTTTGCTGTGCAGAAACTTTCTGTGTTCTATTGATCTATATTTCTATTTTTGTGCCAGTACAATACTGTCTTGATTACTGCAGTTTTGTAGTATAGTCTGAAATCAGGGATGTTTGTAGATTTTCTGAAGATGCCCATTCTAACTGGTGTGAGGTGATACCTCACTGTAGTTTCGATTTGCATTTATCTAATGATTAGTGATGTTGAACAGCGTTTCATGTGCCACTTGGCCATCTGTATGTCTTCTATGGAGAAATGTCTACTTAGGTCTTCTGCCCATTTTTTGATTGGGCTGTTTTTTAATACTGAGCTGCATTAGCTTTTTATGTATTTTGGAGATTAATCCTTTGTCTATTGACTCATTTGCAAATATTTTCTCCCATTCTGAGAACTGTCTTTTCATCTTGATTATAGTTTCCTTTGCTGTGCAGAAACTTTCTGTGTTCTATTGATCTATATTTCTATTTTTGTGCCAGTACAATACTGTCTTGATTACTGCAGTTTTGTAGTATAGTCTGAAATCAGGGAGCCTGCTTCCTCCAGCTCCGTTTTTCTTTCTCGAGATTGCTTTGGCTATTCGGGTTCTTTTGTGTTTCCATACCAATTGTGAAATTTTTTGTTCTAGTTCTGTGAAACCTGCTATTGGTAGTTTGATAGGGATTGCATTGAATCTGTAGATTGCTTTGGCTAGTATAGTCATTTTCACAGTGTTCATTCTTCCAATCCAAGAATGTGGTATATCTTTCCATCTGTTTGTAACATCTTTAATTTCTTTCATCAGTGTCTTATACCTTTCTGCATACAGGTCTTTTGTCTCCTTAGGTACGTTTATTCCTAGGTATTTTATTCTTTTTGTTGCAATGGTAAATGGGAGTGTTTCCTTAATTTCCCTTTCAGATTTTTCATCATTAGTGTACAGGAATGGAAGAGACTTCTGTGCATTAAATTTGTATCCTGCTACTTTACCAAATTCACTGATTAGCTCTAGTAGTTTTCTGGTAGCATCTTTAGGATTCTCTGTGTATACTATCATCTCATCTGCAAACAGTGACAGCTTACTTCTTCTTTTCCGATTTGGATTCCTTTTATTTCTTTTTCTTCTCTGATTGCTGTTGCTAAAACTTCCAAAACAATGTTGAATAATAGTGGTGAGAGTGCAAAACATTGTCTTGTTCCTGATCTTAGTGGAAATGTTTTCAGTTTTTCACCGTTGAGAGCAATGTTGGCTGTGCATTTGTCATATATGGCCTTTATTATGTTGAGGTAAGTTCCCTCTATGCCTGTTTTCTGGAGGGTTTTTATCATAAATCAGTGTTGAATTTTGTCAAAAGCTTTTTCTTCTTCTATTGAGATGATCATATGGTTTTTATTCTTGAATTTGTTAATATGGTGTATCACATTGATTGATTTGC
>NC_041219.1:18478811-18480918 GCF_002837175.3 Physeter macrocephalus | reverse complement strand
TTGCTAGTATTTTGTTGAGGATTTTTGCATCTATGTTCATCAATGATATTGGCCTCTAGTTTTCTTTCACTGTGACCTCTTTGTCTGGTATTTGTGTCAGGGTGATGGTGGCCTCGTAGAATGAGTTTGGGAGTGTTCCTCCCCCTGCTATATTTTGGAAGAGTTTGAGAATGATAGGTATTAGCTCTTCTCTAAATGTTTGATAGAATTTGCCTCTGAAGCCATCTAGTCCTGGGCTTTTGTTTGTGGGAACATTTTTTTTTTTTTTTTTTTTTTGTGGTACGCGGGTCTCTCACTGTTGTGGCCTCTCCTGTTACGCAGCAGAGGCTCCGGACGCGCAGACTCAGTGGCCATGACTCACGGGCCTAGCCGCTCCGCAGCATGTGAGATCTTCCTGGACCAGGGCAGGAACTTATATCCCCTCCATTGGCAGGCAAACTCTCAACCACTATGCCACCAGGGAAGCCCCTGTTGGAAGATTTTTAATCACAGTCTCAATTTCAGTGCTTGTGATTTGTCTGTTTATATTTTGTATTTTTTCCTGGTTCAGTCTCTGAAGGTTGTGCTTTTCTAAGAATTGGTCCATTTCTTCCAGGTTGTCCATTTTATTAGTGTATAGTTGCTTGTAGTAATCTCCCATGATCCTTTGTATTTCTTCACTGTCAATTGTTACTTCTCGTTTATCATTTCTAATTCTGTTGATTTGAGTCTTCTCCCTTTTTTTTGATGAGTCTGGCTAATGGTTTATCAATTTTGTTTATCTTCTCAAAGAACCAGTTTATAGTTTTATTGATTTTTGCTATTTTTTCCTTCATTTCTTTTTTATTTATTTCTGATCTAATATTTATGAATTTTTTCCTTCTGCTAACTTTGGGGGGTTTTTGTTCTTCGTTCTCTAATTGCTTTAGATGTAACATTTGGTTGTTTATTTGTGATGTTTCTTCTTTCTTAAGGTGGGATTTTATTGCTATAAACTTCCCTCTTAGAACTGCTTTTGCTGCATCCTATAAGTTTTGGGTTGTCGTGTTTTCATTGTCATTTGTTTCTAGGTATTTTTTTATTTCCTCTTTGATTTCTTCAGTGATCTCTTGTGTGTTAAGTAGTGTATTTTTAGTCTCCATCCGCTTGTATTTTTACAGATTTTTTCTGGTAATTGATATCTAGTCTCATGGTGTTGTGTTCACAAAAGATAGTTGATACGATTTCAATTTTCTTAAATTTACCAAGGCTTGATTTGTGACCCAAGGTGTGATCTATCCTGGAGAATGTTCCATGAGCACTTGAGAAGAAAGTGTGTTCTGGTGTTTTTAGATGGAATGTCCTAGAAATATCAGTTAAGTCCAACTTGTTTCATGTGTCATTTTAGGCTTGTGTTTCCTTATTTATTTTCATTTTGGATAAAATGTCCATTGGTGAAAGTGGGGTGTTAAAGTTCCCTACTATGATTGTGTTACTGTCAATCTCCCCTTTTATGGCTGTTAGCATTTGCCTTATGTATTGAGGTGCTCCTATGTTGGGTCCATTAATATTTCCAATTGTTATATCTTCTTCTTGGAATGATCCCTTGATCATTATGTACTGTTGTTCTTTGTCTCTTGTAATTGTCTTTATTTTAAAGTCTATTTTGTCTGATATGAGAATTGCTACTCCAGCTTTCTTTTGATTTCCATTTGCATGGAGTATCTTTTTCCATCCCCTCACTTTCAGTCTATATGTGTCCCTAGGTCTGAAGTGGGGCTCTTGTAGACAGTATATATACTGATCTTGTTTTTGTATCCATTCGGCCAGTCTGTGTCTTTTGATTGGAGCATTTAATCCACATATATTTAAGGTAGTTATTGACATGTATATCCTTATTACCATTTTCTCAGTTATTTTGGGTTTGTTATTGTAAGTATTTTCCTTCTCTTGTGTTTCCTGTCTAGAGAAGTTCCTTTAGCATTTGTTGTAAAGCTGGTTTGGTGGTGCTGAATAGCCTTAGATTTGCTTGTCTGTAAAGATTTTAATTTCTCCGTCAAATCTGAATGAGATCCTTGCTGGGTAGAGTAATCTTGGTTGTAAGTTTTTCTCTTTCATCACTTTAAATAAGTCCTGCCACTCCCTTCTG